>NC_079509.1:18140445-18482629 GCF_030052815.1 Hevea brasiliensis | reverse complement strand
TATATGACCGGAAGCGGTGAAAGGTAGCGTGATCGCTGACCTCCTAGCAGAAAATCCTATCCAGGATTATGAAGCTCTGGATTTTGAGTTCCCTGATGAGCATATTAATGAAGTAGACTGCGAATAAAAGGGGCCAGCCGATGTATGGAAATGTATTTGACGAGTGTCAATTTGTCCGGTAATGGAATTGGGTGTATTGATATCCCGGATGGAAAGCACTTCCGATAGCTATTAAGTTGAGATTTGTTGCACCAACAACGTCAGAATATGAAGCTTGTGTGAGGGGTCTACAGGCTGCAATCAAAATGAAAATCAGGAAGTTGGAGGTATATGGAGACTCAGCCCTGATTATATACCAAGTCAAGGGAGAATGGCAAACCAAGGATCCCAAGCTAATCCCATATCAGAAGTACTTACTAGAGCTGATTAAGAAATTAGAAGAGATCTCTTTCACTCACCTTAGTAGAGACAAGAATCAATTTGCTGATGCTTTAGCTACTCTAGCCATTATGGCTCAAATCGAATAAGAGGCGGATGGCTCGGATATTGAAGATTAAGGCAAGGAATGAGCGACTTATTGCTTCATGATTGAGGAAGAACGACGGTAAACCTTGGTATCATGACATCTGGTCTGCTGCGGAACCAGAGAATTCCTCGAGGGCAAGCCAAAGCGAAAGAGGATGCTTCGGAGATTAGCATTGGGATACTTCCCCAGTGGTGAAACCCCATACAAGAGAGGGTCCAACGGTGAACTGTTGAGATGTGTGGATGCAAAAGAGGCGAAGAAAATCCTTTTTGAGACTCATGAGGGAAATTGTGCAACCCATGCCAATGGGCACATGATGACTAAGCAAATCATGCGACAGGGATATTTTTGGACTACAATGGAAAAGGATTGTATCGAGTATTTTTGAAAATGCCATAAGTGTCAAATCTATGCAGATCCGATAAGTGTGCCGCCTCACAAATTGTTCAACCTCGCCTCACCATGGCCTTTCGCAATGTGGGGCATCGATGTGATCGGTCCCATCAACCTAAGGCATCCAATGGGCAGATTTATCCTAGTAGCTATCGACTATTTTTCTCAGTGGGTCGAAGCCACGTCATACGCCCATATCATGCAGAACACATTTCTTAAATTCCTCAGAAACAATATCATCTGCCGGCATGGCCTCCCTAATGAAATCGTCACTGATAACGCTAAGAATCTGAATGGTCCGAGGATTCAGAAATTGTGTGATCAATACAAAATCCAACACCTCAATTCCTCCCCATACCGTCCCCAGATGAATGGAGCGGTGGAAGCTGCAAACAAAAACCTCAAGAGGATAATCCGGAAAATGACGGTCACGTATAGGGATTGGCATGATATGCTTCCTTACGCTCTCCGCATCTTTGGACTTTTGTAAGACCCTCAACAGGGCAACTCCATACTCACCGGTTTCGGGATGGAAGCGGTATCACCTATTGAAGTTGAAATTCCTTCCTAAGGATTACGAAGGAATCGAGGATTGATGAGTCGAATGGATCGATCAAGGTTGGATCGATTAAACTTGCTAGATGAGAAAAGGTTAGCGGCATGTCATGGCGATTATACGGATGAGGATGGCTAGAGCATTTGATAAAAGCGTTCGCCACGCGAATTCCAACCGGGGACCTAGTTACGAAGAAAGTGCTGCCGAATCAAAGCGATCCCGAGGCAAATGGTCACCAACCTACGAGGACCCTATGTGGTTAAAAGGCATTTTCTGGAGAGCCACGATCTTGACCCACATGGGCGGTGAAGAATTTCCGAGACACTGTGAATGCGACACCGTCAAGAAATACTATGCCTAAAAAAAAAAAAAGTGGTAGGAGCGAAAACACGAAAGGCGCTCCTAGCAAAATGTGTGAAAGAAGCGAAAACCAGAAGGGCACTTTCTGTAAAATGAGTGAAGGATGAAAACCGAAGGGAGTCTGAAAGAGCGAAAAAAAAAAAAAAAAAAAAACTAGGGTGAAAACCCAAAGGGCATCCAGAACAAAAGGGAGAAATAAGGAATGGGGCATAAAACCGGGATGAAGAGAAGCATCACGCCATGAGGCTTGAGAACTTGAAATAATGGCGGTTAAGGGATTTCAAAAATCAGCCACAGGAATATGTGAGAGCTATCCTTGTACCCTTCTTCTTTGAAACTTCTTCTTTGTTTTTATTAACCGTAATAAAATCACACGTCATACCCCATGGTTCTATCTTTCCCTGAGCTTTATCTTTCTGCACTCTCGTTAGTTAATGCGCTATTTAGATCAGTTAAAATTTATGCCCGAAGAGTAAGATTTGACAATTGATAACCTCACGTACTTTACTATGAGATTTGCAGGGAATGACATAAAAAAAAAAAAACTAAAGGTGAAAACCCCGAAGAGCACTTCTAGTCATATAGGCGAAGGAAGTAAAAACCATAAGGCGCTTTTGGGAGAAAGAAAAAAGACGAGAAAGGGCATTTGAAGAAATGGGGTCATAGGTTAAGTCTTGCAACTCGTCCTCCATTCATCATTAGTCTTGGGTTACATTAAGTACACTTCATTGGGAAGAACTTCTCGTATCGGATTAGGCTTGCTTTGTAAGTGCAATTTACATTTCTGTTATCAACCTCTG
Source organism: Hevea brasiliensis (assembly GCF_030052815.1). Lineage (NCBI taxonomy): Eukaryota > Viridiplantae > Streptophyta > Magnoliopsida > Malpighiales > Euphorbiaceae > Hevea > Hevea brasiliensis. The sequence continues at coordinate 18,479,994 of NC_079509.1, read as the reverse complement.
GTTCCTTGATCTAATATGATTTTAATTTAATGCAATTAACATTTCTGATATCAACCTCTGGTTACTTGATCTAAGTTGATTTTAATTTCCTGCAATTTACATTTCCTGATATCAACCTCTGGTTCCTTGATCTAAGTTGATTTTAATTTCATGCATTTACATTTCCTGTTATCAACCTCTGGTTCCTTGATCTAAGTTGATTTTAATTTCCTACAATTTACATTTCTTATTATCAACCTCTGGTTCCCTGATCTAAGTTGATTTTAATTTCCTGCAATTTACATTTCCTGTTATCAACCTCTGGTTCCCTGTTCTAAGTTGATTTTAATTTCCTGCAATTGACATTTCCTGTTATCAACCTCTGGTTCCTTGATCTAAGTTGATTTTAATTTCCTGTAATTTACATTTCCTGATATAAACCTCTGGTTCCTTGATCTAAGTTGATTTTAATTTCATGCATTTACATTTCCTGTTATCAACCTCTAGTTCCTTGATCTAAGTTGATTTTAATTTCATGCATTTACATTTCCTGTTATCAACCTCTAGTTCCTTGATCTAAGTTGATTTTAATTTCCTGCAATCTACATTTCCTGTTATCAACCTCTCCTTCCTTGATCTAAGTTGATTTTAATTTCCTGCAATCTACATTTCCTGTTATCAACCTCTGGTTCCTTGATCTAAGTTGATTTTAATTTCCTGGAATTTACATTTCTTGTTATCAATCTCTGGTTCCTTGATCTAAGTTGACTTTAATTTCCTGCAATTTACATTTCCCGTTATCAACCTCTGGTTCCTTGATCTATGTTGATTTTAATTTCCTGCCATTTACATTTCCTGTTATCAACCTCTGGTTCCTTGATCTAAGTTGATTTTAATTTCCTGCAATTTACATTTCCTGATATCAACCTCTGGTTCCTTGATCTAAGTTGATTTTAATTTCATGCATTTACATTTCTTGTTATCAACCTCTGGTTCCTTGATCTAAGTTGATTTTAATTTCCTGCAATTTACATTTCCTGTTATCAACCTCTGGTTCCTTGATCTAAGTTGATTTTAATTTCATGCAATTTAAATTTCCTGTTATCAACCTCTGGTTCCTTGATCTAAGTTGATTTTAATTTCATGCAATTTAAATTTCTTGTTATCAACCTCTGGTTCCTTGATCTAAGTTGATTTTAATTTCCTGCAATTTAAATTTCATGTTATCAACCTCTGGTTCCTTGATCTATGTTGATTTTAATTTCCTGCAATTTACATTTCCTGTTATCAACCTCTGGTTCCTTGATCTAAGTTGATTTTAATTTCCTGCAATTTACATTTCCTGTTATCAACCTCTGGTTCCTTGATCTAAGTTGATTTTAATTTCCTGCAATTTAAATTTCCTGTTATCGACCTCTAGTTCCTTGATCTAAGTTGATTTTAATTTCCTGCAATTTAAATTTCCTGTTATCAACCTCTGGTTCCTTGATCCAAGTTGATTTTAATTTAACTTATGTTGTCGATTTCTAGGTCACCAACTTAAGTGTGCTTTAGCTCCCTAACTTCGAACACCTAATCGTCCAAAATATGAGTCTAAATCTTTACATAATTCCTACACGGGAAATTTTCCCTTTAATAGAAATTATGTAAAGAGGGGCAGCTGTCGACACCATATTTTGGCCGATCCCCAAAATCAATAAAACTTTGAAACTGACCCCAGTACTAAGTCTCCTTTTGACAGCTAATCTCATTTCCGATCCCTCTTTGGTAGACAGTCACATTTCCGATCTCTCCTCAAAGAATTAAATCAATGCTAAGTCCTCACATCAGTCAAATCCTTACCAGTCTATTAAATCACTCACCGATCTCTCCGACCCGTTGTAGTATAAACGAACTGACAATAGATCTCTTCTTACCAGTTTTATTGCCAATCTCTCTTTCAAAAGTTTAAGAATGATTAAAGGTTCCATACCGGTTTAATGATGACCTCGATCCTAAGTGTTTAAGCCGATTTTGATCAAGTCCCGTTTACCGATCTCATGCTCATTGTGTTTTCCGATCTCTCACACTTAGGTTAATAATCATCTTCAGTTATTTCAACATACTCAGACAATCAAGTGTTTAATAATTTAGAAATTTTCAGATCATAACCATTCATCGAACAAAAAAGGGCATTCCACTTCATTTCATTTCAAAAATTTGTACAAGTCATTCGGCTGGGGGATCACCCCCAGCCTGATCTACATTTTGCTCATTTTCTCTCTCACCCTCGGCCTCCTCTTCGCTTTCCTCCTCGCCTCAGGAGCAGTCGTCCATCAAGAAAAGTCCTCCTGCAGGTAACGCTCGGAGCTCGGCCAAGAGATCCTTGTGAGCGTTCACATAAGCATCGGCTATTCCTGTCACCATCTCTTCATCTTTTGCCTTAAGCTCCTCAGCAAGGTGAGCGACTGGCGACCGTTGGCCGGGCGCTGGACTTCTTAAGAGCATGATCCCTTTCGGCGGAACATGAGTGCATTCGGCCGGCTTATCCTCATAGTACTTCATCGCCCCTCAATTTGAGATATGTAATCTGAGCGGATGAGAGTTGGGATCGGATGCCACCTCTTGACTCTTCTTCTCGACCTCCTTACCCAGGCGGTGAGCCTTTTCCCGGACTACGTGCTGGTTCACCAGGCACTCTACATTCAAACTCATGGATCGGGTCAGGATGTCGTCAAGATTGTCCGGAGACAGTCTGTCCCGATCCTCCCGAAGGCAGATGGAAGACCCCAAGACTTTGGCAAAATCGGGGTTCTCCCGAACAGTCCGGTTGTTCTCCAGGGAAGCAATCAGCACTTGACGCCACGACAAGGGGGCCTCGCAGGAGGTCGAGAACGACCCCCTTCTGTGCTTGGAGCAACTGGAGGAGGTGGAGGTGGCTCTTTTCTTCGAGGAGGAGATCGGACAGCTTCTGCGATCGGCGGTCCCGAAGGTCGAGGCGGGTCCCCTTGTATCTCCCCAGGTTCATGGCCGGGTGTTTGAAGTAGTGCCGAACGCTTCATCTCTTTTACTTTCCGGGAAATCTCTCTTTCTTTCTTCCGCTTCCTGGAACCTTCACCACCCGCCATACCTGCACAAAGAAGAGGTCAGTGAGATCGCTAAGGTCCTGAGATCTGAGTTGTAGAAAATACCAATGCCGAGGTCAGAGAGCGGAAGTTCGCGATCTTGGCCGGTGATCAGCTGTATGGTCCAATGGTGCAGCTCGGCAGTCACCGCATCTAAACAGGAGAACTTCTGAGTGGCACTTTGATTCTTGATTCCATCACTATAAGGCTTTCCTCCTTGTTCAGGGTAATACGCTTCGGAATCAAGGGCCCCTGGTGCCACCAGCTACGGGGGAAGTCCTCAAAGCAGGTCGGATTTTTGCTCCTCAGAATGAAGAAGCGGTTCTTCCAATTCTTAAGGGAGGAGGGCAGATCAGTAAAGAGCCCACAATGAGGCTTCACCTGAAAAAACCAGTGCTCATCGTCCTTTCGGTGAGTTAGCCTGTGCAGTTCGGCGAACACCTTAGCCGTAGGACTGATTCCCTTAGCTCGGCACAGGCCTCGGAAGGCTACTAAGATCCGCCACGAGTTAGGGTGAACTTGGGCAATGCACACTCGGTGATATTTTAGGACCTCCTTGAAGAAGTCGTCCAGAGGGAACCGAAGACCGGCCTTTAACTGTTCCTCGTATACCATAACCATGTCATTCTCTTCAAAGAAGTGATCGGCTCGATGATCGCCGTGACACCGGATAAGTTCGTACGAATCATGACGAATATTGTACTCCTGGCTGAATGATTGCAGATTGGATTCTTGCAAGATCGATGGCAGCTCGTCCATAGAAAGATTCTCCTCACGAAGAAGGTGCATGCCTTGATGGTGCGATCCGCCCCGGCCGAACGGAGACCCTAGGAGGTTCTGGTTGTGCGCTCGGCCCGACCACCTCTTCTTCATCAGACGACCATGAGAACTGAATGGAAGGAGGGCTCGTCGCTCTCTGACCTTCGGCGCCGCTCATTTTCAAAGGAAATAAAGAATTTAAACTAAAAAGAAGATCAAAGCCCTTACCGGAGTCTGATCGACGTCGGAAGAACTTGAGAAAACAAGAGAACTTTAAAGTTGTGAGCAAGAGACTGAAAATGACGTACAAGAGCAAATGGCTAACCCTTTACCCCTATTTATACTCGTCCGAGCATTTAATGCTCACGATGTCCCAGGCAATGCATCGGTTAACGGGATTCGCCAGCTGTTCTGACACGTCTCTCGAACACTCCAAATTCCATAAAGAGAACGGCTAATTAGAGATCGGCATATTAAGATAAATGTTTCGAATTGCGGATTAGTTAAGGGTTGTTCAGTTAGGAACCAGATCGGATAAACACATCAGAGATCGAAAAATAATCAGTGCAATAATAATAAGATGATAATTGACTTTTATTTCCAAAAGATCGGATTACATCATTTGGGCGATCTCTAGGGATCGGAATAATAGAGATCGGAAGATGGGAGATCAGCATGAGAGATCGAAATAGGAGCGTGGGAGGGATCAGAAGGCAAAAAGAATAAGACAAATCCCAAATAACCGTCGTCGAGAATCGGTAAAGGTAGTTAAAGCATGGCGACGAGATCTCCATCGCACGCCTAAGAATCGCCATAATCTTGTGGTGCGGGTATGTCATGTGATCCTGTACATCCCAATCTCCACCGTTGATCTCACTTGTAAGGGCGAACCGAGCCCTTGGATCAAGAGAAGACGACAAGACCAGCGTCTTTCGCTCTTAGCCCTCAGATCGCTCCGGACAAGAGGATTTGAGACCGTCAGATTGAAAGAAGAAAAGGACGAATATTCTGAAGAATAATCTCAGCCGTTCATTTTGGTTCTCTTTAATTCTTAAGCATCCGATCATGTCCTTCAAAATCCAGACCCTCCATCTCCCTCAAAATAAATCCTGACCCTTCATGGGGAGCACCCGATTCCTATAAATACACACGAAAAGCTGCTCAAGGGCGGAAAAAATATAGACAAGAGCGGTAACTATAGTAGAAAAACTAACAAACTTAATTCAGTATGTTACTCTGATATTTTTTGTAGATTTCGTATAAAAAACTTTTGAAACTAGTTTTCTGAAGTGTTTTCTTGCAAAAGGGATTCTTGAATACTGAAATTTTTCATTTTCAGTTCGTTCATTATCCTGTGACACTCTCACTTTCTGTCTTTGTTATCCTCTATTTCCATTCATATTGTCTAAGCTCAACTCCACTCAAGCTTGGTTATTTTGACCCGTTTACATTTTAACAAAGAATACTTCATTTCGAGGCGAACCATAGTCCTCCGGCTGCCAACCTGCAATCTTGCTACTTTTTGTGATTTTGTAGTTAGTTCAATAGACTCGACTCCCTACAGGTCAGTGTTAATATCGTCATTTTATTAAGTCTAGTTCTCGTTTCACGTATTTCCTTTGTTCTTTTTCTTATGCCTGTTGTTTTCTTTAAGTTCATGTCACGCTAAAAAAAAAATACAAAGAAAAGATATGCTCTAGTTTACTCCCGTGCTGGCTAACCCACACTTTTGTTAATCTTTATTATTTCTGAACGCAAGTCATCTACTCCCGAGTTACGTAAAAGTAGCTAGGCAAAATGTAGGTAACTGTGTTTAAAGTGTCTCTTTTAAAAAAAAAAGAGGGTCTAAATAACACGTCAGGGAAATAGAAAAATTGAATCACTAGGCTGACATGGAAGGCGATCCGGCATAATGCCATAAGGCAGAATAAAAAATCAAAACTCAGAAAAGTAAAAGGGTACAGATAGGATACTGGTAAAATGACCTTAGGGGAGGTCAGCAAAATTCAGTTCGGCGTCCCTTATTTAGTCTCAAAGTACCAACGAGTTAAAAGAAGTCTTATTCCGACCTTTGGCACCTTTAAATACTAGAACTCTTAAACTTAGACTCCTATGATATATGGCTGTGTCCAAATTTCGAAGAGGTCGGAAGAGAGTCTTTATCCGTTCCTCAAACAAAATTTTTAACAAATAATTTAAAAGAGATCGGAGGAGAGTTCTTATCCGGTTCTCAATCTAAAATTTAAAATAAATACTTAATAGAGATCGGAGGAGAGTTCTTATCCGGTCTCAACTCAAAATTTTAATAAATATTAAATAGAGATCGGAGGAGAGTTCTTATCCGGTCTCAACTCAAAATTTTAATAAATATTGAATAGAGATCGGAGGAGAGTTCTTATCCGGTCTCAACTCAAAATTTTAATAAATATTGAATAGAGATCGGAGGAGAGTTCTTATCCGGTCTCAACTCAAAATTTTAATAAATATTAAATAGAGATCGGAGGAGAGTTCTTATCTGGTCTCAACTCAGAATTTTAACAAATATTAAAGAGTTCGGAGAAGAGTTCTTATCCGATTCTTAAATTAAATTTTAATAAAATATTCCTTTCAAATAAAATTAACATACAACAGTAACTCACTAAGGTTGTCTCATTTACTTATGTATCTGGGTGATCCAAATTTAGTGAAAAATTAAAATTTCCTTTTGATAAAAGGATTAACATCTCCATCCGAGCCCTCCTAACTAATTTATGAAAAACGCAAAGTTAAATCTACTTTTGTCCATAATTTAAATAGTAAAAGAAATGAGGCTAAATGTGGGAATTGGAAACTTTTGTCTAAACAAATATTATAACTTCTTTAGTGCTCCACTAACATCACCTAAGTGGACTTTTAATCAGCACATGGACAGAAAATTCTGTCATCTTCAACCTTGGGACAACCAGCCGAAACTTCCGTAGGAGAAACCTCCATGGCCAATTGAGAGAAAGCTTCATGCAACCATGATTTAGCCATATTTTTCACTAGGTTCCTTCACTAAACCTTACCTACATACCTTGGGCAGCATACTTGGAGCAAGAAAGATAAGTTTTGGTAAGATTTTGAAGAAGTCCAAAAGAGGTAAGTGGGTGTTTTCAATTGTTGTTTTATTAAAAGTGTAACCAAGGTTGTGGGTAATTGATTTGTGGAAGAATTTTTTATTTTTTATGAATTATTGGAGTTGAGCCATTTCTGCAGCCATGAAACCTCACCATGAACAGCTTGTCCTTGCATGTAAATAGTTGTTTGGATGTTGATTTAAATGTTTAATTGTATTGAAGTTGAATTCCATGGGTAAAGTTTGATTTGCAAGCTTGAAAAGTGAAAATGGAAGTTGATGGGTATGTGTAAACTTGTGGCAGCCTCATGAAGAAGATTGAAGTTTTAAGTTCATGAAATATTGTTGAATTATGTTGCTTATGGTGGCAGCATGTGTATGTGAATAATTGTTTGGATTTAGACATGTAAATGAGATATGTTTATGTGGTTAAATTGTGTAAATGGACTTTAGAAAATTCTGAGTTATAATGTGTATGTTGAGAGTGGTTACAAGCTGCCCAAAATGACCAAAATGTAATGTAAAGTGTGTTAATGTTATGATACCAAATTAGAATTGGCATGAAAGGTAAACTTGGTAAGTAGTGAATGTGTAATTGGTAAGTGTTGAACAATGTGTAACAGGGCAGTGTACACTTTAGCTTAGAACCTTAAGTGTGTGACTCCAATTGGTATGAGAACAATTGGAGGTGAAACTAGGCACAAAATGTGCCAACTTTCATGAAGAAAGCTTACCTAAATTCTGCCTAGAAGGTAACTTGAAAAATGACTAAATCTGGATTAGTGACTTGAAAGCCTGAAAATTGACCATTTGGGTAGCAGTTAGTATTTTGACCATAACTTACTCAAAACAGGTCCAATTAATCTGAAATTTTTACCATGAATAGTTTAGACATATATCTACAATTCTTATGAAGACACCAATTGGTTCTGGCCAGAAATGGCCAGAACCAAGCCAAATAGCTTGCATAAGCTCAGGTACCAAAACTGGCCGAACCAAAAGTGACCTAAAAATGACCTAAGCCTACCATTTTAGTGCATTATGTCCAGCATTGGTAAATTGGCCATATCTTGGTCTATACAACTCAGAATGACCTAAAATTTTGCCCTGCATGCAATAAGACATAGAACTACAAGTTTATAGTTTGGACCAAAACCCGAAAATCGAGGGAACTAGGTCATCCGGCTAGGTCAAAATAGTACACCGAAATTCGGTAAATTGTAATAAAATGCAATATACTTAGAAATGAAATTGGTAACATATACCAATACTAAAGGGCTATAAAATGTGACATATTGGTAACATTAAACCTAATTCACCTAGAGTACATCGAGGGTCAACATTTTAGGTTGACTAAGAAAAATAATAAAATTCAATAAATTAATTATTAAGCCTTATTGTTAGAGACAGTTTAAATGAGTACTGAAACACTTCAAATTGTGTGTTTCAGTTAGTAAAGACTCAGGGAAGGGGAAGGAAACACTGAGTCAGGGCCAAGAGACATTTATCAGAGGTTTGTGCACAACAATTATTTCTTTTGAATTTTCAATTGAAATGAATTATGACAAATTGTCTGTTATTGTTTAAATTGTGAAAATTGGTTTGAATGATATTTGATGGATACTTATTGCTTGAAAAACATTGTAAATGGTTTGAAAGCACAGCTATCATGTATATTGATTGAATTCCTCACTAGCTTGTGTAGTGGGACGAATTGACTTTGAATTCCCTCTCTGGCTGAAGTGTTGAGGTGTGTGCTTGTTGAGGACGAATAGAATGAGTACTCATATTATTGCTAGCTAGCTATGTTATTCCTCACTAGCCATCGGCTTTTGGGACGAATTGGACTATGGAATCATGATTAAGCTGTGTGTGTGATTTATTGATATTTATTGTGATATTATAAAATGGAGTTTAAATTCTTTATGACATTCACTGTCTTTTGAATTTAATTATGATTTTAAGTATTCACTGTTTATATGATTTATGGCTTATGGTTTTTAAATTGTATTTTCTTAATGTTGTGCACCACTAAGACATTGGCTCAGTGATAGCTTTTTCATTGTTGTCGCAGGTAGACAGATGGACAGAGCAGCAGAGTAGTCTGCTTGTATCACATTTTGAGATTTCGCCGGGTATATCGAGTATACCATTTTGTGTAATTTTTGTTGTAATGTATGTGCACTGTATGTATATATTGTACTTGGTCTTGAGCAGTTGTAAACTAAAATTATAAATTATTTTGGCTTGTAAAAATATTGCGATATATTTATCTTATTTCAACTTTTGGAAACACTGAAAAATTGATTATTGAACTGAGTTGATAATGTTGAGAAACTTATTGTGTTGATTAGATATTGGAGTTTGGGATTGAGGAATTATATATTTGAAGTGCTTTTTACAGGTTATTGAAGAACTTTTTTTATTCAAAATACAGATAGCATTCTGCCAAAATTTTTACAGAAATTATTAATACTTCAAATTTGTTATTTGGTTTCACTTCAGTAAAAGAAAGTTTTTAACACCTGTCAATAATGCTCACCACTATAAAAAGAAGTAAGAAAATGTTTAAAATCCTTTGTAGTGTACTTAATGGGTTATCAGTAGACGAAGTTTGGTAATTCATTAGGTATACTACGGGATCATGTTATGCCTTATAGAGGGGTAGGGTGTGACATGGCTCCAGATCGCCATAAAGCAACAACCACAGTAATGTCATCAAATACAAATGCAATACAAGGTATGCCTAGCCAATAACTATGTACATATATCTATAAGTGATACATAAACATTCCTTGAATACATAATAATATTGAAATTATAAGTAAAATCAATATCTACTCACTAATTGGTTAATTGGACTGAAGCTAGTTTGGCTAGAAGGAGAAGACGGCTGGCACCGACCACCTAAACATACACACTGACCTCTATCAAAAGACTGATAAAATTAAATAATTGATTTAAACCACAAAATCAAAATAATTCCTAAGATCTTATCAAAATTTTGACAGAGTTTTTCCTGTACATAGGACCTACCCAACCTGCAAAGTAGTTCAAAAAATACTACTAAATTACACATCCTATCTCTATATCTCATCAATATCACACAGCGCCTCCTGGGCCCTCCAAACTAGGCAAATCTCATAAGATCAAAAGATTCGGTTATAGCCCCTAGAACTAGCATTAGGCAAAAATTACTCAAACGAGCCCTAAAAATTCTAAAATTTTTCCCCGTGGTCATTAATAAGATTATAAGACTATTGCACAAAGAATTATAATTTTCTAATCACCCATGAATATTTTATAAATTTTTATTTTAAACCCGATAATAGGTAATTAAGAAAAGTTAGGGTTTAGTTTTACCTATGTCGATTACGATGCTTGTAACACGTTTAGGGAATCTAAAAATGTTAGGATCGACTATAGTATAGGCCACGTTCTGGGATGGGCCGCCGAACAGCAGGATCTAGCCGAAAACGCAGTCTTGAGCATCGGTAAGCTATCATCGATTCGATCGCATCTAAACCAAAAATTTTTAATAATTATCATAAAATTATTTTTAATTTTTGAAAATTGAAAAAGTTCGAAAACCTCACCAAGTGATCTGAACCATTTGATAATCGCCTTTTTCAAACGATGTTTGATCACAGGCGAAGCCTACCCCATCTCGAAGATTTCATTGCCTTGAGTCCAACAGTGGTCTCGGATCGTCGATCCAATAGTCAGATCTCCGGAAAAGTGGCTGGAAAGCGGTGAAACCCATATGATTTTCTCTCATCTTTCCCTCACTGGATCTTCTCTCTCCGGCAACCATTGGGGGAGAGGTTAGTTGAATCTTAAAGCTTATTGTGCCAGGAGTTGAATGAGCCTTGCTTTGCCGAAAACAACCACTAGACAATGTTAGAACGATGCTTGAAAGTGGTAGCCTCGCACATGGGTCCACCTCTCTCTCTCTTCTTTCTCGTGGTTGTGGGAGGATTTGCCTGTAACACCCCTATTTGCATAGCCTGGTATATTTCACTATTCCGGTGACCAGAGTCAGTCCGGAAAATTAAGGGGATTAAAATCACACTTAAGACAACTAGATAAGCCTTGAACACTGTCGCAATGGGATTTTGCGGTCGCCCGGACGATCACTCACCGAAGTGGGAAAGAGTGAGGAGTCGCCACCTTAGTTTTGAGGGAAACTAAAGAAAACCATTTGAGAAGTTAAATTAAGAATGAAACCACTTTAAAACAGAGATTCTAAGTTCGGGGTCCGTAAACGGGTGGGGAAGGTGTTAGGCACCCCACCTCGTCCCTTAATAAGGGTAAGTAGATTTAATTCTGCGTCCTTTACAAATTAGTTAGAAGGGCTTAGGCGGCAATGTTAATCCTTTTGGTAGAAGGAATGTTTGATTTTTCACTAAATTTGGATCACCCAGATACATAAGTAAATGAGACAACCTTAGTGAACGGGTGTGAGAATCGGATAAGAACTCTCCTCCGATCTTTTTTAAGTTGTTCATTAAAATTTTGAGGGGAGACCGGATAAGAACCCTCCTCCGGTCTCTTTTAAGTTATTTATTTAAAGTTTTGAGGATGAGACCGGATAAGAACTCTCCTCCGGTCTTTTTTAGATGTTTATTAAAATTTGAGGTGGAGACCTGGATAAGAACTCTCCTCCGATCCTTATTTAATGTTTATTAAAATTTTGAAGGGAGACCGGATAAGAATCCTCCTCCGATCTCTTTTAAGTTATTTATTAAAATTTTGAGAGGAGACCGGATAAGAACCCTCCTCCGGTCTCTTTTAAGTTATTTATTTGAAGTTTTGAGGGGAGACCGGATAAGAACCCTCCTCCGATCTCCTTTTTATAGTTATTAGAATTTTAAGTTGAGACCGGATAAGAACTCTCCTCCGATCTCTTTTAAGTTAACAGAGCACGAAAAGACTTTTACGATCTCCGAATTTTGATGTCCTAAGAACCTAAAGTTAAAGATCACGGCGTTCAAAGATGTCGGGGACAAGGCTTCTCGATACCTTTTGGCTAGGCAGGAAAACTAGACTTGATTTACCGACCTTCGGATATTCATTTTTACCAATATACATTGTGACCGATCTATTCTATTTCGTTTACTTTGGTTTTGTCTCACTTCGTGGCCTCTTTCTTTGACGCCATTTATGTCGACCTAATAGTTTGGCTATTTTCTTGACGTGTTATTCATGTCTTCCCTCAAAGAGACCTCTAAGTCGCGATTTGCCTCGTTTACCCAAACATTTACATACTCTGGGAGTTAGAAAACTTGCTTTCGAAATGATGAAGATTAATAAAAATAAGCGATCACTAAAGAAATGATTTAGGAGTGTCATTCTTTGGGGATCGTTCGTGCAAAAAGTAAACTTGAAGAAAATCGCGGATGTAAGAAAACAAGGAAAATGCGGAAAATAAGCGTGGACACTTAATAAAGCAGTAGCATGAACTCCTACAATAACACCTTTTGAGGTTCTCTAGTGCAAAATAATCTTTGAAGGAAGTTGCATATGTATAAAGAACAAAGGAAGTGTGGAAAATAAGCGTAAGCAACGATATGAGCTCTTACATGAGGGCCAAATATATTGAAATAACTATGAGGTGGTAAATAATGATGAAGATGGCGGATTGATCGGCTGAGAGTTGATGTGCATCGTGAAACCAGAGATGCTTTAGCTAAAAGGTAGCAGGGTAAGAACCGGTGAAAGGAAGTTGAGCTTGAGCAGGAGGAAAGGAAGCGAGAGATGATGAGAGTATGACCGGATAATGAACAAGCTGGAAATGTAGAGTTCCAATATTCAAAATCTTTTTCAAGAAAACACTCCACGAAAACTAGTTTCAAAAGTATTTTTAATCACTACAAAAGCAATGAGTAACAAAGCGAATGAAGTTTGAGTTCCTCCACGATAATAGCGACCTCTTGCCTATATTTTTGTTCCCCCTTGAGCAGTTTTCATGCAGTATTTATAGGAATCGGTGCTCCCCATGAAGGGTCAAGATTCATTTTGAGGAGATGGAGGTCGGGATTTTGAAGTACATGATCGGATGTTCGGGAATCAAAGAGAATCAAAGCGAATGGTGAGATCACTTCTCAAAGTATTTGTCCTTTTCCTCTTTTAATCAAGCGGTCTTGAATCCTCTTGTCGGAATGATCGAGGGTGAGAGTGAAAAAGCTGGTATTGTCATCTTCTCTTTTGATCCAAGGGTTCGGATTCATCCTTACAAGTGAGATCAACGGTGGAGATTGGGATGTCTGACATGACACCACAGCACTGTCGGCGTGCGGGCGATTCTTAGGCGTGCGGTGGAGATCTCGTCGCCACGCTTTAACTACCTCGGCTCGATTACGGCGGCGGTTATTGAAATTTGTCTTATTCTTTTTGTCTTGATCCCTCCCTAGCTCCTATTCCGATCTCTCATGCGATCTCCTATCTCCGATCCCTTTTATCCCTTGATCGATCTGGATTCGGTCAAGCATTAATTACATCTCGATTTTTGAGCGTCGCCGTTTTCCTTCGACATTAAATGCCCATTTTCCCCTATATATACCCACATTGATAGTGGCATTTCCTTCATTCGATTTTCTCTCTTTCTCCTTGTTTCTTGGTTCTAGCATTAGGGAAAGTTAGGCTACAAGCGTGGTTTTGATCCTCTTAGATGGAATTCCCTTTTCCTACTTTGAAAATTCTGATCCGGTGATTGGATGGTCCTAATTGGCGACGGTAGGAGAAGCTGGATTTGGCCGATCCGTATTGCGGGCTTGGTTATACCGATCTCGAGTTGCTCAAGCGAGTTCATTCGGCTTCTCATCACATTGAGTGTTCCGGCGATCTTTGATCCACATTGGGTGTTAAACGGCGGATGAAGCATCCGGTCGGCAATATCCTGGGATCGATTATAAAGCGATCCTTGGATCACACAGGAGTATCCTTGGAATTAGTTATAAAGCGATCCATGGATCTCACAGGAGTATCCTTGGGATCGATTATAAAGCGATCCTTGGATCGACCTCTTTAGATAGGATTTTCATCGGTCTCTAGAGATCACAGAAATGATGTGATCCAATGTTAGTGTAATCCGATCTCTAGAGATCACCCAAATGATGTAGTTAGTCCTTTATTGTAATCCGATCCCTCGAGATCGCCCAAATGATGTAATCCGATCTTTTTGCAAATAAAGACTTTATTTTGCAGTTATCATCTTATTATTTTTGCATTGATTATTTTCCGATCTCTAAGGTGGTTATCCGATTTGGTTCTTTACTTGAATGACACTTGACTGATCCTTTATTCAAAATATTTATCTTATTATGCCGATCTCCAATTAACCGATCTCTGAACATTCGGATATTTGAGAGAAGTGTCAGAACAGCTGTCGAGTCTCACCAATCGATGCGCCGCCTAGAACCTCGCGAGCATTAAATGCTCGGACTAGTATAAATAGGGGAGGGTTAGCCAGTTGTTTTCTCATTTCATTTTCAGTCTCCTGCTCATAGCTTCGAAGTTTTCTCATTTTCTCCAGTTTCTCCGACGCCGATTAGACTCTGGTAAGGACTTTGATCTTCTTTTTTGTTTAAGTTCTTTGTTTCTTTTGAAATGAGCGGTGCCGAAGGTCAGAGAGCGGCGAGCCCTCCTTCCATTGAGTTCTCTTGGTCATCGTCGATGAAGAAGAAGCGATCGAACCAAGCGCAACACTGGACCCCTTAGGGTCTGCTCGAGTCGAGGTCGGGTCGTACCATTAAAGCGTCTGCGCCCTTCTTCAGAGAGACCCTTCCTATGAGCGAGCTTCCATCGGTTCTTCGGGAATCCGATCTGCAATCGTTGTTCAAGAATACAACATTTGTCACGATTCATATGAGTGATCAAGTGCCATGGCGATCTTCGTGTCGATCATTCTTTTGAAGAGGATGACATGGTCATGGTGTCTGAAGAAACGATTAAAGGCGATCTGAGGTTCCCTCTAGCCGATTTCTATAAGGAGGTCCTAAAATTTCACGAATATCCATTGTTCAAATCCACCCCAACTCGTGGCGGATCTTGGTTGCTTTTCGAGGTCTATGCCGAGCTAAGGGAATCGGACCTCTGACTAAAGTGTTCGCCAAAGTGCAGGCTAACTCACGAAAGGGCGATGACCACTTTGGTTCTTTCGGCGAAGCCTAATTGCGAGCTCTTTTCCGATGCGCCTCGTCTCTTAGAAGCTGGAAGAATCGTTTCTTCATTGTGAGGAGCAAAGATCCGAGCCGCTTTGAGGACTTCCCATGGTGGTGGTACCGGGGACCCTTGCTTAGAACCATATTACCTGAGCGAAGAGGAAAGTTTGATAGTGATGGATCTGAAGAGTGAAATGCCACTAAAAAGTATTCTTGTTTGGATTCGGTGGCTGAAAGTGCACCATTAATTGTTCGGTGCTCCTTGGCCAAGACATGAACTTTCGCTCTCTAACCTCGGCATCGGTATTTTCTATATCTCAATTCTCACGACCTTAGTGATCTCACTAACCTTTTCTTTGTGCGGTATGGCGGGTGGTGAGGTTCAAGGAAGCGGAAGAAGGAGAGAGATCTCAGGAAGATAAAGGAGATAAAGCGTTGAGCGACTCCAAATGCCGATCCACGAACACAGGGAGATACAAAGTGATCCTCCCCAACCTTGGTCCGACCACTGAAGCTACCCGATCTCCTCCTAGATCGGAGGAGCGACCTCCGACTCTTCTGATTGTTCCAAGCGGGGAAGGGGGCCTACTCAAGCAGGAGGACCTCTTCTCGGGCGCTCAATCTTGATCGGCGCTTGAGGAATAGCGGGTGTCAAGGAGAACTCGATTTCGCCAAAGTCACAGGGTCTACCATCTTCTTTCGGGAGGATCGGGACAGCTATCCCAAAATGGTCTCGGCGACATATTGACTCGGACCATGAGCTTAAGCGTGGAGTGTGCAGTGAACGGACCATGATCGGGAGAGGATTCGGCGCACAGGTAAGGAGATCGGGAAGAAAAATCAGGAGGTGGATTCTCTCGATCCCAACTCTCATCCGCTCGGGATTACATATCTCAAGTCGAAGGACGGGCAAAGCTCCATGAAGACCGGTTGGCCGAACAGAATCGTGCTTTGGATGAGAGGGACCGTGCTCTTAAGGAAGTCCAGGTGCTTCATGCCAGCGAAGCCGCTCAGGTCGCTCAACTTATAGAGGAACTTGAGGCGAAGGATAAGGAGCTTAAGGAGAAAGATAAGGAGCTTAAGGAGAGGATGAAGAGATGGTGGCGGGGATAGGCGAGGCCTATGTGAAGGCTCACAAGGACCTCTTGGCCGCACTCCGGAGCGTTACCCGGAAGAAGACTTTTCTTGGATGGCGATGTGGCTCCGAGGACAATGATGAAGGCAGTGAGGATGGCCAGGGTGAGAGGGAGAGAGGAGTGATCCAAATGTAGATCAGTGGGGTGATCCCCAGTAGAATAACTTGTACAAATTATGACATGAAATGAAATGCCTTTTGTTCAATGAATGATTGTGATCGGAAAATTTTAAAACATTATTTATGCGAGTATTTGATTGTATGAGCACAAAACAAAAACTAAATGTGATTATTAATCTAAGTATGAGAGATCGGAAAGCACTTTGAACATGAGATCGGTAGGGAAGAAATCTTTGAGCAGAACTTGACCGAAAATTTAACTCGAACACTTAAGATCGGAAGCAGAACCAAAACTTTAGCTCTTAAACTTTCGGAAAGGAGTCGGCAATAAAGCGGTAGGAAAAGATCTAGTGCCGTTCATTTTATTCATCAACGAGAGATCATGAATATTCTTGACAGGTCCGGAAATCCGACATCGGGTTTGAGAGGTCGGTAAAATGATTTTGAGAGATCGGCGAGGCTTTAATGAATGTGAGGACTTAGCATTGATTCAATTCTCTGTGAGGAGAGATCGGAAATGTGACCGCCTATCAAGGAGGGACCGGAAACGTGATTAGCTGTTCAAAGAAAAGTTTTTTATTGATTCTAAGGGTCGGCCAAAATATGGTGTCGGCAATTTGCCCCTCTTTACGTAATTTCTATTAAAGGAAAAATTTCCGTATAGGAATTATGTAAAGAATCCGACTCATATTTTGGACGATTAGGTATTTGAAATTAGGGAACTAAAGCACACCTAAGTTAATGACCTAGAGAATTAAAATCAATTTGGATCTAGAAACCGAGAGGTTGATAACGGGAATGTAAATTGCATGACATTAAAATCAACTTGGATCTAGAAACGAGAGGTTGATAACGAAATGTAAATTGCATGAAATTAAAATCAACTTGGATCAAGGAACCGAGGTTGATGGTAGAAATGTAAATTGCATGAAATTAAAATCAACTTGGATCAAGGAACCAGAGGTTGATGGTGGAATTGCATGAAATTAAAATCAACTTGGATCAAGGAACCAGAGGTTGATGGTGGAATTGCATGAAATTAAAATCAACTTGGATCAAGGAACCAGAGGTTGATGGTAGAAATGTAAATTGCATGAAATTAAAATCAACTTGGATCTAGAAACCAGAGGTTGATGGTGGAATTGCATGAAATTAAAATCAAATTGGAACAAGGATCCAGAGGTCGATATGAATCTAAATTGCATGAAATTAAAATCAACTTGGATCTAGAAACCAGAGGTTGATAACAGCAATTTAAATTGCATGAAATTAAAATCAACTTGGATCAAGGAACCAGAGGTTGATGGTAGAAATGTAAATTGCATGAAATTAAAATCAACTTGGATCTAGAAACCAGAGGTTGATGGTGGAATTTAAATTGCAGGAAATTAAAATCAACTTGGATCAAGGATCCAGAGGTCGATAACAGAAATGTAAATTGCATGAAATTAAAATCAACTTGGATCAAGGAACCAGAGGTTGATGGTGGAATTGCATGAAATTAAAATCAACTTGGATCAAGGAACCAGAGGTTGATGGTGGAATTGCATGAAATTAAAATCATCTTGGATCTTGGATCAAGAGGTTGATAACAGAAATGTAAATTGCATGAAATTAAAATCAACTTGGATCAAGGAACCAGAGGTTGATGGTGGAATTGCATGAAATTAAAATCAACTTGGATCAAGGATCCAGAGGTTGATGGTGGAATTGCATGAAATTAAAATCAACTTGGATCAAGGATCCAGAGGGTGATATGAAATGTAAATTGCATGAAATTAAAATCAACTTGGATCAAGGAACCAGAGGTTGATGGTGGAATTGCATGAAATTAAAATCAACTTGGATCAAGGATCCAGAGGTCGATAACAGAAATGTAAATTGCATGAAATTAAAATCAACTTGGATCTAGAAACCAGAGGTTGATGGTGGAATTTAAATTGCAGGAAATTAAAATCAACTTGGATCAAGGATCCAGAGGTCGATAACAGAAATGTAAATTGCATGAAATTAAAATCAACTTGGATCAAGGAACCAGAGGTTGATGGTGGAATTGCATGAAATTAAAATCAACTTGGATCAAGGATCCAGAGGTCGATAACAGAAATTTAAATTGCAGGAAATCAAAATCAACTTACAAGGCGAGTCTAACCCTGACACATGAAGTTCTTTCCCTGAAGAAGTGTACTTAACAAGATAACGAAGGCGGATGATTTGCAAGACCTGACCTATGATCTCATTCTTTCGGATACCCCTTTTTCATTCCCGACTTTCTTCTTACTCTACGGAGAGCGCCCTTGCAGGTTTTCACTTTCTCTTCGTCCATTCGACCAGAAGCGCCCTTTCGGGTTTTCACCTCTAGAAGTTTTTTTTTTTTTTTTTTTTTTTGAAGGCTATTTCCTGCAAATCTCATAATAAAGTACGTGAGGTTATCAATTTTCAAATTCAAATCTTATGGCAAAAATTTTAACTAATTAATAGCGCATTAAACAAAGAGAAAGGATAGCATGGGGAAAATAACAACAGAAAGAGTGAAGTATAACTTTATTAGAAAGAATAGACTTTCAAAGGAGAGGAAAAGGTACAAAGATAGATCTCACATATTCCTTATGGTTAGTTTTGAAGTCTTTTAACTGCCATTATTTCAAGTTCTCTGAAGCTTCATGTCGCGACAGTTTCCTCTCCATCCGTGGTTTCATACCCTCTTCCTTATTTCTCCACTTTGGTTCTTGGGACGCCCTTTTGGGTTTTCACCCCAAGAAGTTTTTTTTTTTTTTTTTTTTTTGGTTGCCCGTTAGGGTTTTGACCCTTTCCCCTTTTTATGCATAGTATCTCTTGACAGTGTCGGCATTGACTGGTCTCGGGAATTCTTCACCGTCTATGTGGGTCAAGATCAAGGCTCCTCCGGAAAATGTCTTTTTAACCACATAGGGTCCCTCATAGGTTGGTGACCACTTGCCCCGGGGGTCGTTTTGGTTCAGCAGCACTTTCTTCAGTACTAGGTCCCCGGGTTGGAATTCACGTGTGCGTACATTTTTATCAAATGCCACAGCCATTCTTCTCTGGTATAATTGTCCGTGACATGCTGCATTAACCTTTTCTCATCCGATAAATTCAAGTGATCTAACCTTGACTGGATCCATTCTGACTCATCGATCCCTGATTCCTTCAAAATCCTTAGGGACGGGATTTCAACCTCAATAGGCAATACAGCTTCCATCCCGTAGACCAGTGAGTATGGAGTTGCCCCGGTCGAGGTTCTTACGGAAGTCCGGTATGCGTGAAGAGCGTAGGGAAGCATATCATGCCAATCCCTATATGTGACCGTCATTTTCCGGATTATTCTCTTGAGGTTTTTGTTTGCAGCTTCCACCGCTCCATTCATGCAGGGGCGGTATGGGGAGAATTGAGGTGTCGGATTTTGTATTGGTCACATAATTCCTGAATCTTGGACCATTCAAGTTCTTGGCATTATCGGTGACAATTTCATTCGGAGACCATGCTTGATGATGATGCTTACGAAGAATTTGAGAAACGTGTTCTGCGTGATGTGAGCATAGGATGTTGCCTCGACCCACTTGGAGAAATAGTCGATGGCTACAAGGATGAATCTGTGCCCATTGGATGCCTTGGGATTGATGGGACCAATCACATCTATCCCCCACATTGCAAAAGGCCACGGTGAGACGAGATTGAACAACTTGTGAGGTGGTACATTTATCGGATCTGCGTAAATCTGACACTTGTGGCACTTCCGGAAATACTCGATGCAATCCTTTTCCATTGTGATCCAAAAATACCCACGACGCATGATTTGCTTCGCCATCATGTGTCCATTGACGTGAGTGGCACAATTTCCCTCATGAGTTTCAAAAAGGATTTTCTTTGCTTCCTTTGCATCTACACATCTCAACAATTCTCCGTTGGGGCTCCTCTTGTATAGGGTTTCTCCACTGGGAAAGTATCCTAATGATAACCTCCGAATAATCTTCTTTTCATTTTTGCTTGCCCCTGAAGGGAATTCTGCAGTTCTCTGATGAGCCGGGATGTCATGATACCAAGGCTTTCCGTCGGGCTCTTCTTCAATCATGAAGCAATAGGCTGGCTCATCCCTTACCTTAATCTTCAACGTCTGAAACATCTGCCCTTCTTCGATTTGAGCCATAACAGCTAGAGTAGCTAAGGCATCGGCAAATTGATTCTTGTCTCTACTCAGGTGAGTGAAAGAGATTTCTTGAATTTCTTGATCAACTCCGATAAGTACTTACGATATGGGATCAACTTGGGATCCTTAGTTTGCCATTCTCCCTTGACTTGATAGATTATCGAGCCGAGTCTCCGTACACCTCCAACTTTCGATTTTCATCTCTATAGCGGCATGTAGACCCATTACACAAGCTTCATACTCTGCGACATTGTTGATGCAGTCAAACCCCAACTTAGCGGCTATTGGGAAGTGTTTTCCGTCCAGGATAGTAATGCGACTCGATTCCATTTCTGATAAATTGTTGCTCCATCAAAATACATTTCCCATACATCGGTTGTCTCGTCTTCTTTGCGATCGACCTCATTAATATGTTCATCGAGAACTCGAAATTGAGCTTCATAATCACGGATAGGGTTTTTTTACGCTAGAGGTCGACAATCACGCTACCTTTCACCGCTTTTGGTCATGTAGACTATGTCGTATTGGGAGAGTATAACCTGCCACTTGGCTATCCTTCCGCACGAATGGGCTTTCGAATACATATTTGATAGGATCCATCACGGAGATAAGCCATGTTTTGTGATTCAACATATAATGCTTGAGGCGATTTCTTTGTCCATGCTAACGCGACAAGTCTTTTCTAAGAAAGAGTACCTTGACTCACAATCATTGAACTTCTTGCTCGGGTAATAAATGGCCCTCTCTTTTAGTAGGAATTATCATGCTGCCCCAAAACACACCCCATAGAATTACATTGGGTGCCAGTGCAGGATCAAAGGCACACTGCCACGGCGGGACCAATCTTGGTGGATTTGACAAATCTTCTTGATTGTTTGAAAGCCTTTTGACAATCCGAATCCCATTGGGTAGGGTTGTTCTTCCGAGTAATGTCTGAAAATAGGCTCGACTTTGGCGGTGAGATTAGAAATAAACCTCGAAATGTAGTTCAACTTTCCCGAAAGCTGCGCACCTCCCTTTACATTTTTGGGGGGCATTTCTTGAATAGCTCGAACTTTGTGCAGGTCCACTTCTATCCCTTTTTCGCTTACTATGAATCCCAACAATTTTCCCGATCTAGCTCGAATATGCACTTAGCGAGTTCGACTTCAAGCGGTATTTCTGAGCCTTTCAAACACCCTCCTTATCACTTGAGCGTGGCTCTCCTCTCCCCGGGATTTGATGATCATATCAACAACATACACCTCCACTTATTTATGCATCATATCGTGGAATAATGTGACCATTGCGCGCTGGTAAGTGGCCACGGCATTCTTCAACCCGAATGGCATGACCCGATAGCAGAATACCCCCATTGGGTGATAAAGCGGTTTATCCTTGTCTTCCTTGTCCATTGGAATCGATTGTACCCTGAGGCCCCATCAATACACGAACCTCTGCCCAAACCCGATCAATTGTCAAGTTGCTCATCCATGTGGGGGAGCGGGAAATCGTCTTTCAACCTAGCTTTATTAAGATCCCGGTAGTCAACGCATACCACGACTCTCCGTCTTTCTTCATTCACCGGACGACGTTAGCCACCCATTGGGGGTATTTGACCACTTCTAAGAACCGGCGTCATCTTGTTTCTTGACTTCATCCAGACCTTAAGCGGTGTGTGGGATTCATTCTCCTTAACTTTTGTTTTCAGGATTGTCCCGGGATCAAGGGATTTTGTGCGTTACTATCGAGGGTCCAAACCACCATATCGTCATAGCTCCATGAAAATCGTCGAGAAATTCCTTAAGCGGACCGATCATATCTCCCAATTCCTCACTCTCCACTACCTTAAGTTCCCTTTTACTTCTTAGAGCCTAAGTTTATTGTGCGCGTTTCATCTTCACAAGGCACGAGGAGGGTTCATCTTTTCATTGCTTTCCTGTAAGGTCTTCCTCGAATCACTTGAAGTAATGGCGATTATGGGGATTTCAAAATTAACGGAGGAATTTACGAGTCTATTGGATTATTAGGTGTTAATTGATGAATTGTCTGAAGGAATAAAGAATAGAACATGTTATAAGGAGGAATTAAAAGGAAAGAAAAGAGTATTGGATTAAAAATGCGCTATTAATTCATTAACGTTAATGCCATAAGAAAAGGTCCATTTCTGATTACACTTGTCACCATGGACAAAGTGATCAAGTGTAGATAACCGGAGGTACTTTACTCGAGATTGAGTGCAGGATATCCTCCGTTGTCGGTTGTCAAGCTCCTGCTCCTCAGCCATTGGCGAAACTAGGGCCTCATACAAGGAATCTAGTTGGATGACATCTATGGATGGATCATCGGGTGATTCTTCTATATTTGCCGGATGTTGGATGACCGGTTTGGTGAAGATTTCTGTGATTCTCGGGACTACTTTCACCTTTCCCATCTTCTGGTCAAATCTCTGATCCCGAAGCATTTTTCTCATCCAGAATCGCCCATCCGCGAGGGCATCCTCCTCATACCCCAAACCATAACGGCCTATCTTCTGAATGGCCGGTATAGGCTCGACAATCCCTTGTAATGTGGCGCCTAGGCCTTTACCCTCTTCATACCCGCTTCTTGACATTACTTTGGCCACCATAGCCATGGCCCCCTCCTTCCCAGTATCTTGTAACTCAAGGGCCTGGAAAGAGCTTTCCAGCGATTCCTCGGCCGCTTCCACATAGGGAAGTGATTGCGGCTTGGTGACCAGTATAGCTTCTTCCCCCCTTACCGTGATGATTTTGCCGTCCTTAATGTATTTGATCTTTTGGTGCAAAGTCGGAAGGAGCGACATTCGCAGAATGGATCCAAGGCCTCCTAACGACATGGTGTAGGTGGCTCAATGTTCATCACTTGAAGCGTGATCTTGAAAGTACATGCACCGACTGGATTGGCAAGTCAATGTCCCCGACACTTCTCTCCTTGTTCCGTCAAAGCTCTCACCACCATAGCACTTTGGCGTATGTACGATTAGTCAGCGGCAATCTAGCCAAGGTAGCGCTAGGCAGTACATTGAGGGCTGATCCGTTGTCGATGAGGACCTTGGCCACTATACAGCCTTTACATTTCATCGTTACACGCAGAGCTTTATTATGCCCTAAGCCTGCAGGGTCTACCTCCTCTTCAGAGAAGGCTACAGAGCTGGATGCCTGGATTTGTCCCACTAACTTCTCAAACTGCCCCGGAGTAATGTCAGGGTTGACAAAGGCCTGATCCAGGATTCTCTGTAAGGCTTGTCGGTGCACTTAGAACTCAAAATCAGCGATAACTTGAAATCCGGCGGGTGTCTTTCTCAATGTTCCACCACATCATACTCGCTCTGCTTCATTATTTGGAGCAACGATTCTTCATCTTCTCTATGCTCATGAGCTCTGCTTCCCTGCTTTCTCAACCTCCTCTTCCGTGTTTCTTGATGACTCTCCCATCTTTACTTTCCCTTTTCTCTTTTCTCTTTCCTCGTTCCCGTAACACCTCCCACTTCGGGTTATAAACTCGACTTCTTGCTCAGGTGGAGAGGGTTTTATTGCAATAACAGGCTGGGGACTTGTTTAGGGAGTAATCTTTCTTTGGCGAGTCCAGCATAAGTCATCTGAAGTGCTCGTGAGGAGGCGAAACATGGCTTTGGTGGTGCGGAGGTGAGGCAAGGCTAGGAGCGGATGTCTTTGTAGCGCTCCCTGAGTAAAAACTTGGAAATTATAGTTCCAAGGGACAGCATGAGTGTTGGTGATGGGGAGCTGAGGTGGAGTCTGAATAACTGTTACTGGTGGTGAGGCTACTGGGGGTGAGAAGGTGATTCTGGTTTTGGAGGTAGAGGCGTTCTGGCCGTATCCGGTGGTGTTCACTCCTTTTTCCGTTTTTAGCTTTGTCTGGTATCTCAGAACCCTGAGAGACAATAAGTTCTGGACTTCTTGCCTGAACCCCTCACAATCTCGCAGCTCATGGTCAGCTGCCCCTCCATGGTAAGGACACCTCGCACTTTCCTCAGCTCCCGCTACCTGAGGGGAAAGATAACCTTCCCTCATTGCTATGGCAAAAATCTCCTCAAAGTAAGGAACCAGCTTATCCACTTCAGGTGTTGATCCCTCTCCCTTAGACTCAATCATATTTACACCACTACCCGCATTATGGTTGGGCAGTGGATTTGAGGTGACATTGGGGAGGGAACCATTCCCCTCAATCTTCAACCACCCGTTCCGGATTAAAGCGTGCACTCTCCTGCAGGTGC
The DNA here is from genome assembly GCF_030052815.1 of Hevea brasiliensis. NCBI lineage: Eukaryota > Viridiplantae > Streptophyta > Magnoliopsida > Malpighiales > Euphorbiaceae > Hevea > Hevea brasiliensis. The sequence continues at coordinate 18,455,239 of NC_079509.1, read as the reverse complement.
CCATGATTATCAGTTGAATGACCTTGTGCCCCTCCATGGTACTCACAGCGGCGGTGGCATCATACCACAGGATATGGCGGCGGATTGGGTCTAAAGGGGCTGATGCGATTTGGTTTATCTGACAAGGTATCGGTATATTTCAGCGAGAGGGAGGAAGGGGTGGATCAGGATTCCTTGGAGGTCTTGGGTTATTTTGTGGTGGCCGTGGTTGAGCTGGAGGAGGAGGTGGTCTTGGTTGGAAATTTGCAGGTGGGGCGTATTGTGGGCGTGGTTGTGAATAATTAGGGAAAGGGGGTGGGATGTTCGCGATAGTTGGGCCCTGAGAGGGAGGATATGGCCGGTAGTTATTTTGGGGAAATTGGGGGTAATTATTTGGACGGGTGACAGAGTGTACATCACCTTCCTTCTTCTTGCCAAAATTGGCGGGCTTCTTCACAGGGTTTTCAGCCAACTCCTGTAGTCTTCCTATTCTCAGATTAGCTTCAATTCTCTCACGGGCTTGGATGATATACGAGAAGCTATTGGAGTATTGCCAATCATTAGGTTGAAGTAGGAGCCTTCAATGTTTCGATGAATAGGGAGCGAGTTCATTGTCGATCCAGGAGGATATACTTCTGCAGCCTTCTCCCTCCATCGTTGGGCATACTGCTTGAAACTTTCCCGGTCTTTCTGCACCAGGTTCTGGAGATCCCTCCTTGTGGGTGCCGCATCACAATTGAATTTATATTGCTTCAGAAAGGTATCGGCTAAATCCTTCCAGGAGTGTAGCTTGCTCCTGTCCAATTGTATGCACCATCTCAGAGCTGCTCCGGAGAGGCTCTCGTGAAAGAAGTGAATGAGAAGTCTATCGTCTTCCGTTAAGGCAGACATTTTGGCTATGTAGGTTGCCAGGTGGATGCGGGGATCCGAGTTTCCGGTGTACTTGTCGAAATCCGGAACCTTGAATTTGGGTGGTACTACCACATCTGGCACCAATCTCGTGTGACACATCAGTGAACCATACATGTTCGGTCCCTCTATTGCTCTCAGTCTTTCTTCTAGGCGGATAGTTTCGTTATCTCTCGCCCTATGTTCTCCTTCCACCGCATGATACACTCCTCCAACCGGAGGCGAGGGTGGAGTAAAGCTGGAGGATCGGGATTGAATGGTGAGGCTCGGCATTTGAGGCAGTAGGGTAATAGGAAAAAGGTGGGTCATTATTTATGGTCACCGGGTTGTGATGATTGTCGGTCGGAATGGGAGGCGAAAGGTAAAGAGGTTGAAGCTTGCGAGGATCATTTGTTGTAGGAGGCGGAGGAGGTAATGGTGGGCTAGGTTACGAGCGGGTTTGTTACGAGACATTTCCTTCATTAGTCTCATAATTTGAGAAAGGTGATCTTTCAACTCGGAGACACCTTTGTAGGTTACGTACTTGCTCTGATTTTCCATTATCTTCCTTGTTCGAGATCTTGTTAAGTACACTCGCTTAGGTTGAGCCGTGTGTTTGGTCGGACTTGCCTTGTTTGAATCAATATTGATTTCTGTGAGGGTAAAAGAAAATTTTAAATAAAATTTGAATTTTTGCAAAAAACTAAAAGTCTGATGCGGGCGAAGGATCTGATGGCATTTGAGAGCCAAGTCGAAATCTGTAAAAAGGATAATTGCCTCAGCTTTATCATGGCATCGTTCGATAGTCTGACCGTGAATGACGAGATTGAATGCGCATTTATGATACTTGCCCATATAGTGCATTTCAATTTTTCACATAACCCTAGCGAGGAAGTTCCTACGGGAGTCATACTATTCATTCACAAATTTTGCTAAACAATGGTCCAAAAATCGCTTCATTAAATTTGTACATCGTATCTTTTACATTGGCCTAGGCTCTGGAAGATTCTTTATAATAAGATGACATTTTCTGAGATACTCATATAACCTTTCTTCTTGCTTGGCGGGGTCGAACACTTTCAGAGCATACTCGGATTCAGGTAATAGTTCCTTTTTTCCCTGTGCTATCATCTTCTCCAATGGTCCACATTTTCTTTGATCCTTGATAGAGGCGACTTGTTTCTCTTTCTCTTTCCTTTCTTTAGCACACTCTTTCAAGATGTCGTTGATGAGGAGTGCCTGTTCCTTTAATTCAAGCTTCTTCTTCTTGTTTTCCTGTTTATACTCTTCAACGAGTACCTCTTGGTACTTCATCCTTTCCTGAAGCTTGCTATTCTGCCCTTTCATTTCTTTGACCTCAGCTTGGAGAGAGTTTCTTTCTTTTTCCCACTGTACCTCTTGCTCTTCGAACCCTATCCTTTCGGCCCTTGCCTCTTCCTTGAGCTTTCTTACCCTTCTCTTAAGTTTCTGCTGTTGGTCCTCCAATTGTGTCATTCGTTCTTGCAGCTGTGAGTTTTCGGTATTTGCCTTTTGTAGCGAGTCAACCAGCGATTATCGACTTCCTCTAATAGGGCGTCTTGGCGAGGTTGTCGTCCTTGAATTCTATGGTAGAGCGTTCTTGGTCCCTATCGGCTCTCCATTTAAGGTGTCGTCCAGGGCACTCGGTCCTCTTGGTGATTTCTCCATTAGAGTTATGTTTTCCCAGTACTTGCTAGCCATTTTCAAACCTTCTTCTTCCTTGAGCTCATTGTAGAAGTGATCTTGGTGGTATTTTTTAATGTTGAACATGGACTGTGTTGAGCCAAATTGCCTCATTACGGTCTTTGGAGTGTAACTTGTATGCGGTTATTCCAATTAGGGACACCGTGAATACCTCTGTACCAATCAAGGCGGGTTGGCTTGGCGTCCTGACTTCCTCCAACGATAATCATGGCTATTGAAACTCAAAATCCGTTCCGCCACTTTGTTTTTCATTCTTGGTGATCACTAACCGGTCATCTTCTCAATGGGAGGCTGGTCAAGGTACCAAGTCAATCCTTTTGTCTCCTCGGGACACATGTGGTGATAGTCCAGAGGTATAATAGCGAGAGCAACACTTAATGGACCCTTTCCCTGTTGCTGCGATGTAAGTTAGGGTTAACAAGGTTTCGGCAAGAATTGCCGGTATCGGATTGATCCCCTGCCTTTCTACTGTCCAAAATACCTCCACTGCACTGCTAGTGATGATCCCCAATGGCCCCGGGAACAGGATCAGACCATAGATTCCCAAGGCGAGTGCTACGGAAGCTTGATCCCACTGTTTCTCTTGGAGGTGATAATCTAACCGCTTTTCAAGGTACGTCCAATACCATCCATGCGTGTTCCCTTTGACTGTTTCTCTGGACTTTAGTTCTTCTGGGGGAGAACCCAACATATGTGCCAACCGTTTCCAGGTCTGCCTATGCTCGAGGTGTAAGTAGATCCGATTCTGCAATGAGTATGGGATCCCCAGCAATGCCTGATATTCTTCCATAGTGGGGACCGTGTCAATGTCATTGAAAGAGAATACTCCGTACTTAGGATTCCAAACCGACAACATGGCTCTTAATGCCGGGATATGGACCTTGACTTGCATTAAGGTTGCAATCCTTCCGTACTTTCCTTCAAACTGTACCTTGACCTGATCGGGAAGCGACCTCCATCTACTAGACAGACCCTCGAGGTTGTTTATTTTGACTTCTATTTTATCCAGATCCAGTGAAGGTATTGAGCTAATGTGTGCCTCGGAAACATCGTTTTGCGAGGATACCGACCAATGAGATGATTTAGACCAAAGTTTAGCATGCTGAGCTTCTTCTGCCGACTGACTCGAGGATGCCATGATAAAAATGATGCCTATCCTTCTACAGACCTTTGATTTGGTAACGCCTGCGGAAAAATTCGTTAGTAAAACAAACTAGGGTAATTTTGAATCATACTGTTGACAGGGTGACACGTACACATTTATCAAAGTAGGAAAATGTGTAGGTGTTTCAGTAGAATTCAAGATTACCCTCACAAAAATGAACAAAAGGAAATCAAAAGAGAGCAAGGTAAGAGTAAACATGTCCCTTTTTGTCCTATAATAGGGAGACTCCTGATACTGGATAAGCGCTACCTATTTGGGATAGTTCTATCTTATGAGGTAGTTTACTACAGCTTTCAGCTATCGTGACGGTTTAGCTCAGGATCTAATTTTCTAATAGCCACAGGTTCCCAAATTGCCCCTACTGTAAACAGTAGAGCCCCATTCTACCCCCATGATATTGTCGGGAAAGTTCCACGAGTATCACGGTAAATAGAACGAGTTTCAATTTGAGCAGAAGCCTTCACGGATACAAACGGGGTAAAACCCACGGGTACCGCTACATGACTCCCTCCTACTTTCCTAAAAAGGGTAAGAAAGCCCGGGTTAGGACCATAGTGTGTGAGGACATTGTGTGAGTGTTTAGTGTGTGAAGGGACACTTTTACCTCTTCCCAATTCAGGGGGATTTTATTTTTTCATTTTCCCTTTTTCCTTTTTTTTCGAGCGAAGAGCACTGAGAGGGAATAAAACAGGTAAAACAAACAAAACGGTTAGCAGCAATAATAATCAACGTATAAAACATCGTCGAGTGAGCCCATCTAACTATAATTTGATCGGACAAAAATTAAGCCTACTTTTGGGCCTCTAGACTGGGGTTAGGTCCCCAAACACGTCCCCAGTGGAGTCGCCAAGCTGTCGCAATGGGATTTTGCGGTCGCCCGGACGATCACTCACCGAAGTGGGAAAGAGTGAGGAGTCGCCACCTTAGTTTTGAGGGAAACTAAAGAAAACCATTTGAGAAGTTTAATTAAGAATGAAACCACTTTAAAACAGAGATTCTAAGTTAGGTCCGTAGCGGGTGGGGAAGGTGTTAGGCACCCCACCTCGTCCCTTAATAAGGGTAAGTAGATTTAATTGCGTCCTTTACAAATTAGTTAGAAGGGCTTAGCGGCAATGTTAATCCTTTTGGTAGAAGGAATGTTTGATTTTCACTAAATTTGGATCACCCGGATACATAAGTAAATGAGACAACCTTAGTGAACGGGTGTGAGAATCGGATAAGAACTCTCCTCCGATCTTTTTTAAGTTGTTCATTAAAATTTTGAGGGGAGACCGGATAAGAACCCTCCTCCGGTCTCTTTTAAGTTATTTATTTAAAGTTTTGAGGATGAGACCGGATAAGAACTCTCCTCCGGTCTTTTTTAGATGTTTATTAAAATTTGAGGTGGAGACCGGAAAAGAACTCTCCTCATATACTTATTTAATGTTTATTAAAATTTTGAAGGGAGACCGGATAAGAATCCTCCTCCGATCTCTTTTAAGTTATTTATTAAAATTTTGAGAGGAGACCGGATAAGAACCCTCCTCCGGTCTCTTTTAAGTTATTTATTTGAAGTTTTGAGGGGAGACCGGATAAGAACCCTCCTCCGATCTCCTTTTTATAGTTATTAGAATTTTAAGTTGAGACCGGATAAGAACTCTCCTCCGATCTCTTTTAAGTTAACAGGAGCCTGAAAAAGACTTTTCTGATCTCCTGAATTTTGATGTCCTAAGAACCTAAAGTTAAAGATCCTGGCGTTCAAAGATGTCAGGGACAAGGCTTCTCGATACCTTTTGGCTAGACGGGGAAAACTAGACTTGATTTACCGACCTTCCAGATATTCATTTTTACCAATATCTGTTAATGACCGATCTATTCTATTTCGTTTACTTTGGTTTTGTCTCACTTCGTGGCCTCTTTGCTGAACTGCCATTTATGTCAGCCTAATAGTTTGGCTATTTTCTTGACGTGTTATTCATGTCTTCCCTCAAAAGAGACCTCTAAGTCGCGATTGCCTACGTTTACCCAAACATTTACATACTCTGGAGTTAGAAAACTTGCTTTCGAAATGATGAAGATTAATAAAAATAAAGCGATCACTAAAGAAATGATTTAGGAGTGTCATTCTTTGGGGATCGTTAGTGCAAAAAGTAAACTTGAAGAAAATCGCGGATGTAAGAAAACAAGGAAAATCACGGAAAATAAGCGTGGACACTTAATAAAGCAGTAGCATGAACTCCTACAATAACACCTTTTGAGGTTCTCTAGTGCAAAATAATCTTTGAAGGAAGTTGCATATGTATAAAGAACAAAGGAAGTGTGGAAAATAAAGCGTAAGCAACGATGAGCTCTTACCGTGAGGGCCAAATATATTGAAATAACTATGAGGTGGTAAATAATGATGAAGATGGCGGATTGATCGGCTGAGAGTTGATGTCTGCGTGAAACCGAGAGATGCTTTAGCTAAAAAGTAACCAGGGTAAGAACCAGGTGAAAGGAAGTTGAGCTTGAGCAGAGGAAAGGAAGCGAGAGATGATGAGAGTATGACCGGATAATGAACAAAGCTGGAAATGTAGAGTTCCAATATTCAAAATCTTTTCAAGAAAACACTCCACGAAAACTAGTTTCAAAAGTATTTTTAATCACTACAAAAGCAATGAGTAACAAATGAATGAAGTTTGAGTTCCTCCACGATAATAGCGACCTCTTGCCTATATTTTTGTTCCCCCTTGAGCAGTTTTCATGCAGTATTTATAGGAATCGGTGCTCCCCATGAAGGGTCAAGATTCATTTTGAGGAGATGGAGGGTCGGGATTTTGAAGTACATGATCGGATGTTCGGGAATCAAAGAGAATCAAAAGCGAATGGTGAGATCACTTCTCAAAGTATTTGTCCTTTTCCTCTTTTAATCAAGCGGTCTTGAATCCTCTTGTCCGGAATGATCCGAGGGTGAGAGTGAAAAGCGCTGGTATTGTCATCTTCTCTTTTGATCCAAGGGTTCGGATTCATCCTTACAAGTGAGATCAACGGTGGAGATTGGGATGTCTGAGACACCACGGCACTGTCGACATTGCGGGCGATTCTTAGGCGTGCGGTGGAGATCTCGTGCCACGCTTTAACTACCTCGGCTCGATTACGGCGGCGGTTATTGAAATTTGTCTTATTCTTTTTGTCTTCCGATCCCTCCCCTAGCTCCTATTCCGATCTCTCATGCGATCTCCTATCTCCGATCCCTTTTATCCCTTGATCGATGCGGATTCGGTCCAAGCATTAATTACATCTCGATTTTGAGCGTCAGCCGTTTTCCTTCGACATTAAATGCCCATTTTCCCCCAATATATACCCCTGTTGATATTGGCATATACATCATTCGATTTTCTCTCTTTCTCCTTGTTTCTTGGTTCTAGGCATTAGGGAAAGTTCCGCTACAAGCGTGGTTTTGATCCTCTTAGATGGAATTCCCTTTTCCTACTTTGAAAATTTACGATCCGGTGATTGGATGGTCCTAATTGGCGACGGTAGGAGAAGCTGGATTTGGCCGATCCGTATTGCGGGCTTCGGTTATACCGATCTCGAGTTGCTCAAGCGAGTTCATTGGCTTCTCATCACATTGAGTGTTCGAAAGCGATCTTGATCCACATTGGGTGTTAAACGGCGGATGAAGCATCCGGTCGGCAATATCCTTGGGATCGATTATAAAGCGATCCTTGGATCACCAGGAGTATCCTTGGAATTAGTTATAAAGCGATCCATGGATCTCACGGGAGTATCCTTGGGATCGATTATAAAGCGATCCTTGGATCGACCTCTTCAGATAGGATTTTTCATCGGTCTCTAGAGATCACAGAAATGATGTGATCCAATGTTAGTGTAATCCGATCTCTAGAGATCACCCAAATGATGTAGTTAGTCCTTTATTGTAATCCGATCCCTCGAGATCGCCCAAATGATGTAATCCGATCTTTTTGCAAATAAAGACTTTATTTTGCAGTTATCATCTTATTATTTTTGCATTGATTATTTTCCGATCTCTAAGGTGGTTATCGATTTGGTTCTTTACTTGAATGACACTTGGTGATCCTTTATTCAAAATATTTATCTTATTATGCGATCTCCAATTAACCGATCTCTGAACATTCGGATATTTGAGAGAAGTGTCAGAACAGCTGTCGAGTCTCACCAATCGATGCGCCGCCTAGAACCTCGCGAGCATTAAATGCTCGGACTAGTATAAATAGGGGAGGGTTAGCCAGTTGTTTTCTCATTTCATTTTGATCTCTGCTCATAGCTTGAAGTTTTCTCATTTTCTCGGTTTCTCACGCCGATTAGACTCTGGTAAGGACTTTGATCTTCTTTTTGTTTAAGTTTTTGTTTCTTTTGAAATGAGCGGTGCAGAAGGTCGAGAGCGCGAGCCCTCCTTCCATTGAGTTCTCTTGGTCATCGTCGATGAAGAAGAGGCGATCGAACCAAGCGCGCAACTGGACCCCTTAGGGTCTGCTCGAGTCGGGGTCGAATTCGTACCATTAAAGCGTCGCGCCCTTCTTCAAGGAGAGAGACCCTTCCTATAGGCGAGCTTCCATCGGTTCTTGGGAATCCGATCTGCAATCGTTGTTCAAGAATACAACATTTGTCACTGATTCATATGAGTGATCAAGTGCCATGGCGATCTTCGTGTCGATCATTCTTTTGAAGAGGATGACATGGTCATGGTGTCTGAAGAAACGATTAAAGGCGATCTGAGGTTCCCTCTAGCCGATTTCTATAAGGAGGTCCTAAAATTTCACCGAATATCCATTGTTCAAATCCACCCCAACTCGTGGCGGATCTTGGTTGCTTTCCAGAGGTCTATGCGAGCTAAGGGAATCGGACCTCTGACTAAAGTGTTCGCCAAGTGCGCACGGCTAACTCACCGAAAGGACGATGACCATTGGTTCTTTCAGTGAAGCCTAATTGCGAGCTCTTTTCCGATCGCCTCGTCTCTTAAGAAGCTGGAAGAATCGTTTCTTCATTGTGAGGAGCAAAGATCCGAGCCGCTTTGAGGACTTCCCATGTTGGTGGTACCGGGGACCCTTGCTTAGAACCATATTACCACGAGCGAAGAGGAAAGTTTGATAGTGATGGATCTGAAGAGTGAGGCGCCACTAAAAGTATTCTTGTTTGGATTCGGTGGCTGAAAGTGCACCATTGTTCGGTGCTCACTTGGCCAAGACCGCGAACTTTCGCTCTCTAACCTCGGCATCGGTATTTTCTATATCTCAATTCTCACGACCTTAGTGATCTCACTAACCTTTTCTTTGTGCAGGTATGGCGGGTGGTGAGGTTCAAGGAAGCGGAAGAAGGAGAGAGATCTCCGGAAGATAAAGGAGATAAAGCGTTGAACGACTCCAAGCGCCGATCACGAACACAGGAGATACAAAGTGATCCTCCCCAACCTTGGTCCGCCCGACCACTGAAGCTACCCGATCTCCTCCTAGATCGGAGGAGCAGCCTCCGACTCTTCTGATTGTTCCAAGCGGGGAAGGGGGCCTACTCAAGCTTAGGAGGACCTCTTCTCGGGCGCTCAAATCTTGATCGGCTTGAGGAATAAGCAGGGTGTCAAGGAGAACTCTGATTTCGCCAAAGTCCTGGGGTCTACCATCTTCTTTCAGGAGGATCGGGACAGGCTATCCCAGAATGGTCTCGACGACATATTGACTCGGACCATGAGCTTAAACGTGGAGTGTCTGGTGAACCAGACCATGATCCGGGAGAGGATTCAGCGCCTGGGTAAGGAGATCGGGAAGAAAAATCAGGAGGTGGATTCTCCGATCCCAACTCTCATCCGCTCGGGATTACATATCTCAAGTCGAGGGACGGGCAAAGCTCCATGAAGACCGGTTGGCCGAACAGAATCGTGCTTTGGATGAGAGGGACCGTGCTCTTAAGGAAGTCCAGGTGCTTCATGCCAACGAAGCCGCTCAGGTCGCTCAACTTATAGAGGAACTTGAGGCGAAGGATAAGGAGCTTAAGGAGAAAGATAAGGAGCTTAAGGAGAGGGATGAAGAGATGGTGACGGGGATAGCCGAGGCCTATGTGAAGGCTCACAAGGACCTCTTGGCCGCACTCCAGGAGCGTTACCCAGAAGAAGACTTTTCTTGGATGGCCGATGTGGCTCCACGAGGACAATGATGAAGGCAGTGAGGATGAAGCCAGGGTGAGAGGAGAGAGGAGTGATCCAAATGTAGATCAGTGAGGTGATCCCCCAGCCGAATAACTTGTACAAATTATGACATGAAATGAAATGCCTTTTGTTCAATGAATGATTGTGATCGGAAAATTTTAAAACATTATTTGTCTGAGTATTTGATTGTATGAGCACAGCAAAACAAAAACTAAATGTGATTATTAATCTAAGTATGAGAGATCGGAAAGCACTTTGAACATGAGATCGTTAGGGAAGAAATCTGAGCAGAACTTGACCGAAAATTTAACTCGAACACTTAAGATCGGAAAGCGAACCAAAACTTTAGCTCTTAAACTTTCGGAAGGAGGTCGGCAATAAAGCGGTAGGAAAAGATCTAGTGCCCGTTCATTTTATTCATCAACAGAGATCAGAATATTCTTGTGGTCCGGAAATCCGACATCGGGTTTGAGAGGTCGGTAAAATGATTTTGAGAGATCGGCGAGGCTTTAATGAATGTGAGGACTTAGCATTGATTCAATTCTCTGTGAGGAGAGATCGGAAATGTGACCGCCTATCAAGGAGGGACCGGAAACGTGATTAGCTGTTCAAAGAAAAGATTTTTTATTGATTCTAAGGGTCGGCCAAAATATGGTGTCGACAGCTGCCCCTCTTTACATAATTTCAATTAAAGGAAAAATTTCCGTATAGGAATTATGTAAAGATTCCGACTCATATTTTGGACGATTAGGTATTTGAAATTAGGGAACTAAAGCACACCTAAATTAATGACCTAGAGAATTAAAATCAACTTGGATCTAGAAACCAGAGGTTGATAACAGGAATGTAAATTGCATGACATTAAAATCAACTTGGATCTAGAAACCAGAGGTTGATAACAGGAATGTAAATTGCATGAAATTAAAATCAACTTGGATCAAGGAACCAGAGGTTGATGGTAGAAATGTAAATTGCATGAAATTAAAATCAACTTGGATCAAGGAACCAGAGGTTGATGGTGGAATTGCATGAAATTAAAATCAACTTGGATCAAGGAACCAGAGGTTGATGGTGGAATTGCATGAAATTAAAATCAACTTGGATCAAGGAACCAGAGGTTGATGGTAGAAATGTAAATTGCATGAAATTAAAATCAACTTGGATCTAGAAACCAGAGGTTGATGGTGGAATTGCATGAAATTAAAATCAACTTGGATCAAGGATCCAGAGGTCGATAACAGAAATGTAAATTGCATGAAATTAAAATCAACTTGGATCTAGAAACCAGAGGTTGATAACAGGAATGTAAATTGCATGAAATTAAAATCAACTTGGATCAAGGAACCAGAGGTTGATGGTAGAAATGTAAATTGCATGAAATTAAAATCAACTTGGATCTAGAAACCAGAGGTTGATGGTGGAATTTAAATTGCAGGAAATTAAAATCAACTTGGATCAAGGATCCAGAGGTCGATAACAGAAATGTAAATTGCATGAAATTAAAATCAACTTGGATCAAGGAACCAGAGGTTGATGGTGGAATTGCATGAAATTAAAATCAACTTGGATCAAGGATCCAGAGGTTGATGGTGGAATTGCATGAAATTAAAATCAACTTGGATCAAGGATCCAGAGGTTGATAACAGAAATGTAAATTGCATGAAATTAAAATCAACTTGGATCAAGGAACCAGAGGTTGATGGTGGAATTGCATGAAATTAAAATCAACTTGGATCAAGGATCCAGAGGTTGATGGTGGAATTGCATGAAATTAAAATCAACTTGGATCAAGGATCCAGAGGTTGATAACAGAAATGTAAATTGCATGAAATTAAAATCAACTTGGATCAAGGAACCAGAGGTTGATGGTGGAATTGCATGAAATTAAAATCAACTTGGATCAAGGATCCAGAGGTCGATAACAAAAATGTAAATTGCATGAAATTAAAATCAACTTGGATCTAGAAACCAGAGGTTGATGGTGGAATTTAAATTGCAGGAAATTAAAATCAACTTGGATCAAGGATCCAGAGGTCGATAACAGAAATGTAAATTGCATGAAATTAAAATCAACTTGGATCAAGGAACCAGAGGTTGATGGTAGAATTGCATGAAATTAAAATCAACTTGGATCAAGGATCCAGAGGTCGATAACAGAAATTTAAATTGCAGGAAATCAAAATCAACTTACAAGGCGAGTCTAACCCTGACACATGAAGTTCTTTCCCTGAAGAAGTGTACTTAACAAGATAACGAAGGCGGATGATTTGCAAGACCTGACCTATGATCTCATTCTTTCGGATACCCCTTTTTCATTCCCGACTTTCTTCTTACTCTACGGAGAGCGCCCTTGCAGGTTTTCACTTTCTCTTCGTCCATTCGACCCGTAGCGCCCTTTCGGGTTTTCACCTCTAGAAGTTTTTTTTTTTTTTTTTTTTTTTTTTTTGAAGGCTATTTCCTGCAAATCTCATAATAAAGTACGTGAGGTTATCAATTTTCAAATTCAAATCTTATGGCAAAAATTTTAACTAATTAATAGCGCATTAAACAAAGAGAAAGGATAGCATGGGGAAAATAACAACAGAAAGAGTGAAGTATAACTTTATTAGAAAGAATAGATTTTCAAAGGAGAGGAAAAGGTACAAAGATAGATCTCACATATTCCTTCTGGTTAGTTTTGAAGTCTTTTAACTACCATTATTTCAAGTTCTCTGTAGCTTCATGTCGCGACAGTTTCCTCTCCGTCCGTGGTTTCATACCCTCTTCCTTATTTCTCCACTTTGGTTCTTGGGACGCCCTTTTGGGTTTTCACCCCAAGAAGTTTTTTTTTTTTTTTTTTTTTTTTGATGCCCTTTCGGGTTTTCACCCTTTCCCCTTTTTATGCATAGTATCTCTTGACAGTGTCGGCATTGACTGGTCTCGGGAATTCTTCACCGTCTATGTGGGTCAAGATCAAGGCTCCTCCGGAAAATGTCTTTTTAACCACATAGGGTCCCTCATAGGTTGGTGACCACTTGCCCCGGGGGTCGTTTTGGTTCAGCAGCACTTTCTTCAGTACTAGGTCCCCGGGTTGGAATTCACGTGTGCGTACATTTTTATCAAATGCCCTGGCCATTCTTCTCTGGTATAATTGTCCGTGACATGCTGCTGTTAACCTTTTCTCATCCAGCAAATTCAACTGATCCAACCTTGACTGGATCCATTCTGACTCATCGATCCCTGATTCCTTCAAAATCCTTAGGGACGGGATTTCAACCTCAATAGGCAATACAGCTTCCATCCCGTAGACCAGTGAGTATGGAGTTGCCCCGGTCGAGGTTCTTACGGAAGTCCGGTATGCGTGAAGAGCGTAGGGAAGCATATCATGCCAATCCCTATATGTGACCGTCATTTTCCGGATTATTCTCTTGAGGTTTTTGTTTGCAGCTTCCACCGCTCCATTCATCTGGGGACGGTATGGGGAGGAATTGAGGTGTCGGATTTTGTATTGGTCACATAATTCCTGAATCTTCGGACCATTCAAGTTCTTGGCATTATCAGTGACCCAAATTGTGCTACCAATTTGAATTGGTTAAAGGCAAAACTGGGTTAAGTGGTCTTCATGAAAAGTGTAGCCCTATGTCTAAACTTTCCATGGGTAAAATTTTAGGTCATTTGGACCAGTATAGAGAGAGTTATGAGCAAATGAACACATACTATTCATTTGATCATTTTCTGGGTTGGCAGTTTTAGTAACCCAACTTGTGCTACCAATTTGAATTGGTTAAATGCAAAACTGGGTTAAGTGGTCTTCATGAAAACTGTAGCCCTATGTCTAAACTTTCCATGGGTAAAATTTTAGGTCATTTGGACCAGTATAGAGAGAGTTATGACCTTCATTTGGTCATTTTCTGAGTTGGCAGTTTCAGTGGCCCAAATTATGCTACCAATTTGAATTGGTTAAAGACAAAACTGGGTTAAGTAGTCTTCATGAAAACTGTAGCCCTATGTCTAAACTTTCCATGGGTGAAATTTTAGGTCATTTGGACCAGTATAGAGAGAGTTATGACCAAATGAACACGTACTGTTCATTTGGTCATTTTCTGGGTTGGCAGTTTCAGTGGCCCAAATTATGCTACCAATTTGAATTGGTTAAAGGCAAAACTGGATTAAGTGCTCTTCATAAAAAGTGTAACCCTATGTCTAAACTTTTCATGAGTGAAATTTTAGGTCATTTGGACCAGTATAGAGAGAGTTATGACTAAATGAACACGTACTGTTCATTTGGTCATTTTCTGAGTTGGCAGTTTTAGTGACTCAACTTGTGCTACCAATTTGAATTGGTTAAAGACAAAACTAGGTTAAGCGGTCTACATGAAAACTGTAGCCCTATGTCTAAACTTTCCATGGGTGAAATTTTAGGTCATTTGGACCAGTATAGAGAGAGTTATGACCAAATGAACACGTACTATTCATTTGGTCATTTTCTGGGTTGGGTTGCAGGGAAATCCAAATTTGGACAGTATTTAGGTCAAGTTTTGGACAGAATTTGGGCATGGTTTCTTCATGGAAAATGGGCTATTTTGGGTCTAGTTTCACCTCCAATTGGCCTCATACCAATTGGGGTCACACAATTTTATTTATGGCCTAAAATGTACACTGCCCTCAACAAACACAACCTACAGAAAATTGACACTTCCAAAACTCAATATCCTCCAACTTCCTTACTTCAATTTGCATGCAATACACTTCTATAAGCAACATTCTCATCCCAATAGATCAATTTCAATATTTTACATAAAGTCCTCAACATTTACACAAACCCTAGTTTTCAAAGTTTCAAATTTACACAAACACTACACAATCAAACACCCAAACATTTCAACTAATTACACATTCTCATGGAACCATTTTTCATCACTTAAAAGTAATAAACTTCAAGTTTCATGGCTGCCAAAAATTCAAGGGTTCTTTCCTCTAGATTTTCTTTTTGTTTTAATGGTATTTATGCTTAGCTAAACATGCTTTTCATGTTTAATAAAGAGAAGAAGAGGGATTAGTGCTAATAAAGAGAAGAAGAGGGATTAGTGCACTAACCTTACTTGAGCTTCCCAAACCTCAACTTTCTTGCTTCTTATGGGTATCTATGGCTTCCTTATGGAGTGGGGAGTATTTTTTGTGAAGGGTGCTAAAGGTTTTGATGGGTAGAAGCTTGGGAAATCAAGCTTGGAAGCTTGACAATAATGGAGGAAATGAGGGAAAGAGAGAGAGAAGAAATGGAGGAAGAAGATGGAAGTGGGTGGGAGTTTGTCCTCTAGTGCCTATTTATATACATTTTTTTTTGAATTTTCCTAAGCCTTTTCATTTCTTTTCTTTTTTTTTGCTTTCTTTTCTTTTCTTTTCTTTTCTCTTCTCATTTTCCTAATCTATTTCATAAATTTTAATTTATGTTAATTATTTTATTCTCTAATTTTTTTTTATTTTGACATTTAGGTCAAAATTCACCTTTGGGGGTGAAATGACCAAAATGCCTTTAGTAGTGTATATTGGGTTATTTTTATTATTTTTGTACCAATTTATAAAATCTCTAAACTTGAATTTTTTTTTCTCTACATTTTTCCTATATTTTCTTAACATTTTTTTTCTTCAATTTATGCCTCCTCACTATAGTCTAGGTGTAGCTCCAGACATTTTAACTGTCCGAACAGACATTAGTTGTCGAAACAGTAAAATGTACGGACTACTTATGGTGAGGGCGTTACAATTCTTCCTCTCTAAATAAAATTTCGTCCTCAAAATTTACACTGTGTAAATAATCGAGGGACTGCTATCTCCTTGTCTTTTCGCCTTTTTGTGTTATAATACTTTACTTTTTCTTTAGTCTGTCTTATTAATCCTAGTTCTACAATCTTATCCTTATCTTGATTTACTATTGGAAATACGTAGCTCTACACAATAATCCCAAGTCGGTACTGTAATCTGCAGCTTATAGCACAAACATCAAGAGCATTGCATAGTTACTACAGTATATCCCAATAAACTAACTCTTTTTTTTTTTTTTTCAACCAGTTCTGTACTCATCTTCTTTCATCTCATATACAGCCCCCTTCTCATTTCCATCTATTATCTTTGACACGATCCTTTTCGGTTGATAATCTACAATCACCTGGTGACCTAAAGGGTTGGTGACAAGTATGTCATCTTCTGACCCATCTATCGGTATCCTCTTTTTAATAGGAGATACAATGTATATATAGGGGTGAATATAATTAGGGTCTATCAATACATACTTAAAGGTATTATAATTAGGAAATATACCTCTAATAACATCTACTAGATTTGGCTCCTCTTGAGCCATAGCGTACACGCGGGATGCTACTTCAGCCTCGGGGTGTTCTATAGTCTTAGAAGCTCTCTGTGATGTACCAGCTACCTCGGGTCTCATCGATCTTCTACCCCTCTGTACTGTCGGGGCAGACCTCTCAGTCGGTGGTAGTGCAGTGGGAGCACTCCCCTGTGGACAACTTCATATGAAATGATCCGTAGACCCACATATGAAACATCCACCAGTCAATAGTCGACACTCCCCTCTGTGTATCCTGCCACAGTGGGTACATTCTGGCACTGAAATTGATTCTCTTATTACTGTACCCAGGGAACTAGCTATAGATGCTCCAGACTGGCCCCTCTGGCCTTGTCTCTGGCTCTGTGATCCCTTATGCTTCTTACTACTAGTAGGTGGTGCACTAAACTGGCCCTGTCCAGGACCTCTCTTGCGTTGCCTATCCTTTCTAGACTGCTCTTCATTTCTGACTCTCTCCACATCAAGGGCTGATGCTACCAATAAAGAGAAATCTGTGAAGTGGTGAGATGTCACTATCAACCTGATGTTGTCATTCAGTCCATCCTCAAACCTTCTGCACTTATCAACCTCTGTAGACATTAGCTCTAATGCATATCCACTAAGTCTCACGAATTCCTACTCATATTCAGACACTGTCAGCTGCCTCTGTCTCAGTGCCAAGAATTCTCTCCTTCTAGCCTCCAAGTACACATGACTGATGTATTTCTTTCTAAATTCAGCCAGAAAGAACTCTCAGGTGATCTGTGCAGGCTGTACTACTCTAGATATTGTCACCCACCATCTATATGCATCCTCCTCAGAGTAGTGAGCAGAGCTCCAGCTGCTGGGGTGCGTGCAAGTCTTCTGCAGTACCCTCTCTGTCCTCTCCAGCCAATAGTCTGCTGCGGCTGGATCATCATCCCTCTTACCTCTGAAATCAATTGCCCCATACTTTCACAGTCTCTCTAGTGGAGATCTGTGTATAGGTTGCGGCTGTGGGGGTGGAGGTGGCTATACAGGTGGTGGTGGTGGTGGTAGCTGTGGAGGTGGCTGTGACTGTGGCTGGGGAATGGCTCCGGCAATCTGATGGAACAGCTGTGTCATCTGTTCATAGAAGGCCTGTTGTGCCCTACTCACAGTACCTCGAGATGACTCTGCTCTACTACTACTTCTCCCCCGACTAGGAGCAGGTGCGTGACTCTCTACTTCCTCCTCTATCGGTCCTGGAGGTCCATGCTCTGAAGGATCAGATGCCATCGATCCTATAAAACAGACAAAAAACAGATCCGTATTAGTGTCACCTCGACTCTATTTAAAAGCCCATGCATGTGATGCAACTATTTCTTTCTATCTATCTAAGTCTAGGACCGCCTAAACCTCTGCTTTGATACCACTAAATATGATGCCCCTTACCCGCCTACCGTATAGCCGAGCAAGAAGTGCCATATACGGTGCCGGAGCACCCTATCTTGTTTTATCATATCTATTGTAAACTTTTGATGTCATTTAAAACATGTATTCTATGTGTAGAATTTTTTTTTTTTTTATATCTTATTTCTGTGGAGACCCGGACAGAGCCTCCCTTATTTTATTAGCATCTAGCGGGTTCTACTAATCACCTGTTAACATGTCCATATTCATTTCACATATTTCCATATCATATTCTCATGTATCATATCATTTACAATTATTTATGAGATCTAAAAATTAAGTATTATCTATTGCATTCATATAGAAATTCATAGATAATAAATTACAAGTTTTCATTTCAAGTCCAAAATGAAATACATCATAAACTAGTAATTACATTATGCCTAAACATAATAAACCAAAATACTAGTCTATACATGGGCCCTACCAAAATACAAAAGACCGGTGAGCTGACTCTGGACAATGGCAGATCTGATCAGAGCTCTATCAGTGCACTACTGGTGGTGGTGGTGGTGCTGCTGCTGGGACTGATCTCCAGTACCTACGCGATGGAAAACCAACGTGCTAAGCATAACGCTTAGTGGTGCATAATTTATAATAACAATAATTTAATAATTTGAAATAATATGTACAACTCATAATTTCTTGATCTTTTATATTTTTATTGCTCTTTGGAAATAATTAACATTATCGGGATCTTTTATGATTACTTATTGTATTTTAAGTCTTAATTAATTTTTATCAGTGCCCAAGAAACTTATAACAAATTTATAAAGCCTGGATGCACGGGTGTATACTGGTTAGACAGTCATATGTTTATCCAGAATAAATGCATCGAGCCTGAGACCGGTATCGCACGAGACCTG
Source organism: Hevea brasiliensis (assembly GCF_030052815.1). Lineage (NCBI taxonomy): Eukaryota > Viridiplantae > Streptophyta > Magnoliopsida > Malpighiales > Euphorbiaceae > Hevea > Hevea brasiliensis. The sequence continues at coordinate 18,436,727 of NC_079509.1, read as the reverse complement.
CTATCAGGCTTGTAAAGCCAGAAATAAAGTAGGCACAATGGCCAGTAAGTAGGCATATAGCCTGTAGAACAATCATACCAGACATATATTGTCAGTTCATGATTTTCTCGATAGGCAGTACTGCTATCTGTAGTCCCTAATTGGTATACCAATTTATCCAAACTAAATAAATAAGTCTAGGTATACTATGGGCAATTAGACATTTTTTTAAAAAAAATTAATTTAACACTATTCACTAATACTATTTTCTAGTACTGTTTATTAGTACCATTAATTTCACATTAATAGGACATTAGTCCTAATTTACATATTCATATCATTTTTAATATTAAAATTTCCTTATGAGTATTTTAATTATCCTATATAGCATTTTTCCCATGAACCTTTCTTTAGGTTCATATTAATATGTTATCTTTATCTAGGAATTTGACTAGGTTGGGATATCTATTTAGTCACAATTCCTTCATAACAATTGCTCCTCTATGTTTAAACTTGAATTTCAGTTTTTGAATCACTGAGTTTGGGGTTATAGAACTCAAGTTATGGTCAAAATACCAAAGGAATAGTATTTTGGGACATTTTCTGGATTGGCAGTTTCAGTGACCCAACTTGTGCTACCAATTTGAATTGGTTAAAGGCAAAACTGGGTTAAGCAGTCTTCATGAAAAGTGTAGCCCTATGTCTAAAATTTCCATGGGTAAAATTTTAGGTCATTTGGACCAGTATAGAGAGAGTTATGAGCAAATGAACACATACTGTTCATTTGGTCATTTTCTAGGTTGGCAGTTTCAGTGACCCAGCTTGTGCTACCAATTTGAATTGGTTAAAGGCAAAACTGGATTAAGTGGTCTTCATGAAAACTGTAGCCCTATGTCTAAACTTTCCATGGGTAAAATTTTAGGTCATTTGGACCAGTATAGAGAGAGTTATGACCTTTATTTGGTCATTTTCTGAGTTGGCAGTTTCAATGGCCCAAATTATGCTACCAATTTGAATTGGTTAAAGACAAAACTGGGTTAAGTGGTCTTCATGAAAACTGTAGCCCTATGTCTAAACTTTCCATGGGTGAAATTTTAGGTCATTTGGACCAGTATAGAGAGAGTTATGACCAAATGAACACGTACTGTTCATTTGGTCATTTTCTGGGTTGGCAGTTTCAGTGGCTCAAATTGTGCTACCAATTTGAATTGGTTAAAGGCAAAACTGGGTTAAGTGCTCTTCATAAAAAGTGTAACCCTATGTCTAAACTTTTCATGGGTGAAATTTTAGGTCATTTGGACCAGTATAGAGAGAGTTATGACCAAATGAACACGTACTATTCATTTGGTCATTTTCTGGGTTGAGTTGCAGGGAAATCCAAATTTGGACAGTATTTAGGTCAAGTTTTGGACAGAATTTGGGCATGGTTTCTTCATGGAAAATGGGCTATTTTGGGTCTAGTTTCACCTCCAATTGGCCTCATACCAATTGGGGTTACACAATTTTATTTATGGCCTAAAATGTACACTGCCCTCAATAAACACAACCTACAGAAAATTAACACTTCCAAAACTCAATCTCCTCCAACTTCCTTACTTCAGTTTGCATGCAATACACTTCTATAAGCAACAATCTCATCCCAATAGATCAATTTCAATATTTTACACAAAGTCCTCAACATTTACACAAACCCTAGTTTTCAAAGTTTCAAATTTACACAAACACTACACAATCAAATACCCAAACATTTCAACTAATTACACATTCTCATGGAACCATTTTTCATCACTTAAAAGCAACAAACTTCAAGTTCCATGGCTGTCAAAAATTCAAGGGTTCTTTCTTCTAGATTTTCTTTTTGTTTTAATGGTATTTATGCTTAGCTAAATATGCTTTTCATGTTTAATAAAGAGAAGAAGAGGGATTAGTGCTAATAAAGAGAAGAAGAGGGATTAGTGCACTAACCTTACTTGAGCTTCCCAAACCTCAACTTTCTTGCTTCTTATGGGTATCTATGGCTTCCTTATGGAGTGAGGAGTATTTTTTGTGAAGGGTGCTAAAGGTTTTGATGAGTAGAAGCTTAGGAAATCAAGCTTGGAAGCTTGACAACAATGGAGGAAATGAGGGAAAGTGAGAGAGAAGAAATGGAGGAAGAAGATGGAAGTGGGTGGGAGTTTGTCCTCTAGTGCTTATTTATATACATTTTTTTTTTTAATTTTCCTAAGCCTTTTCTTTTCCTTTCTTTTCTTTTCCTTTCTTTTCTTTTCTTTTCTTTTCTCTTCTCATTTTCCTAATCTATTTCATAAATTTTAATTTATGTTAATTATTTTATTCTCTAATTTTTTTTTATTTTGACATTTAGGTCAAAATTCACCTTTGGGGGTAAAATGACCAAAATGCCCTTAGTAGTGCATATTGGGTTATTTTTATTATTTTTGTACCAATTTATAAATTCTCTAAACTTTAATTTTTTTTTCTCTACATTTTTCCTATATTTTCTTAACATTTTTTTTCTTCAATTTATGCCTCCTCACTATAGTCTAGGTGTAGCTCCAGACATTTTAACTGTCCGAACAGACATTAGTTGTCGAAACAGTAAAATGTACGGACTACTTATGGTGAGGGCGTTACAACCATGATTCAAATGGCTATAACTTGAGCTACAAAACTCCAAATGGAGTGATTCAAAAAGGAGAATAAAGTTAAGACAATAGGGAACATTTTCTATGAAGAAAGTTTTGCCAAATTCTAACAGAAAAATGACCAATGAAATAGTGTAACATAAGATACCAAAACTGAAAATTTACAAATTTGCCTAAAAGACTTAGAATTTGCGTAAACAACCAAAACTAACAAATTTAGTAACCAAAATGTGGTATGTGGGTGAAGTTGGAATTCCCATACCTATTAAGCCTTAGAAAGTCAACAAATTGACTTGAATAGTATCGTGAATAGTAACCCCAAAACACAAATTTTAAAAAACGTTAATTTTAGCATATTAAAGCTAGGTATAAGTCATTTTGAATTTGTTTTAGATTTCTGATAAGTTATGATACTGAAACACTGTGAAACTGTGTGTTTCAGTGGAAAAGAACACCGGAAAAGAACCCGAGGAATAGAGTCAAGGCTAAGAGGCGACTCGCCTAAGGTTTGTGCACAACATCAACATGCTTTAAAATTCATTTACAAAGTGCATGAAATGTGTATTATGCTTTTGCTTTGAATTGTTGAAAGTTTATTTGTATATATTTGAAATGGCAATATTTAGTAAATTGTTAAGATAAGTTTTAAAACCACAGTGTCATGACCATATATTTAAATACCTCACTAGCATGACTAGTAGGGGTAATCAGTTTCGAATTTTGATTCCTTCTCTGGCTGAAGTGTTGAGGTGCGTGCTAATAGAAGAAGAAAAAGAATGGGTTCCCATATATTTGAGCTAGCTAGCCTTGTGATGTGACTTCTCCTTAGCCTCTAGCTATTGAGATTATATTTGTTTCGAATGACATGATATAACTTTGTATTTTTATGAAATGTGTTTTGAGACTTTTGAAATGAAATTGTTTGGATTAAAATTTTAAAGTCATGTTTTGAATGTATTACTCATGTTCGATTTAAATTTTAAATAAATGTGATTTAAATTCCGAATAAAGTTTATTTTAGTATGTTGTGCACTACTGAGTCCTAGTACTCGTGATATGCATTATTCTTTGTCAGATATAGAGATCGGAGGAGCGGCAGTTAGTGCTACACCTTTGAAGTTATCGGATATATTTTATACCCTGACTGTAAAAATTTATTTTGATATATGTAAATGTATGTAACTGTATGGACATGTAAAATTGGTTATGAGCAGTTGTATAAAGTTGTATAAATTTTGTATAGAGTTGTATAAAGCTTGTAGTAAATTTTAGTTTGGATTTTTCTCAATGTAAATTTTTAGTATGATGTATATAAATTGTTTTACATTTAATTACATATGAATGGAAGTATTTTATTTTAATTTGAATGAAAGTAATTTGTAATATTTTGGATGATATTTGAATTGAAAATTGTGGATTTGAATTTTTAAAAATTGAGAAATGATGTTGAAATTGATTGGAATGATTGTGAATTTGAAGAAGTTATTGAGACAAATTATTGAAAGTACTTTTTACAGAGATTTGAAGAACTATTTTCTCAAAATACAGACTGTACTCTGCTAAAATTTTTATAAAATTTGCGAAAAAATAAAATGGGCTAAAAATTTTTACTAGTTTTAAAACTTCAAAATTAATGATTTTAATATCTATTAGAAAATGCTCACCACTTATAAAAGTAAGAAAATTGCTTTAAAATCCCTTGTAGGGTACTTAATGAGTTATCGATAGGTGAAGTTCGGTAGTTCATTAGGTATTCTACAGGATCATGTTATGCCTTACAGAGGGGTAAGGTGTGATATTGCCAATGTTCATGATGGCTGGAGGATGGCCGGTCGGTGCTGGGGCTACTGGAGGAAGTGGTTGGAACCTTGGTTGGCGATGGGTTGCGTGGGTGGCAGCCAGAAAATGAAGGAGAAGTAGGGGAGGAAGGAGTCGGGGAAAGAGAAAGGAAGTTGGTGGGGGGGGTCCTGATGCGCTGCATTTTGAAGTTTTTTTTTTATTTTTACTTTTAATTACACTTTCAGTCTCTGAACTTTTTAGATGTTTACAGTTGGATTCAAAATTCTTTTATTATGTTTAAATTTAATAAAACTTTAGTAGTAAAATTAAATATACTTTAAAGAAATTTTAATTATTTTATTTTAATTTAATGAATTAACTTTAATTTATTTGTTGAGAGGACAATATTACAAATAACAATGTAAAATAATTGTAATAATAATATATGTAAAAAATAACATTCATAAAGTAAAATATCATTATTATGAAAATACTAATTTAGTACCTTAAATAAAATAGTAATAAATTATAATAAAAAATTTTAAAATATTTTCTATATATATTTATATATATTAAAAAAAATCAGGTTGTTACATTCTTCCCCCCTTAAGAAAAATTTATCCTCAAATTTTCGAGTAAATAAGGGATAAAGAAAAGTAGATTATTGAGACAAGTGTGAATATTTATTCTTCAAAACTCTTTGTATGCTATAAAACAGGTTTTGTTGCTCTCCGACTCTATCGTAACGTCCTACTTATCATTGTCAGTTCGTAGTGAAACTCCTTTCCTTTATGACTCATCCTCTTTCTGACATCTCTAGTACCCTCCATGCCTCATGTGCACTTGACTTGATATCTCATAACTTCAATAAACTTTGGTGCTTACCTCTCTTTCATTGTGCTCTCACTTGTCTCTTAGTGACTTCAGTCCCCATTTCTCTGTTTCAACAATCTTTGCTCCCCAAAACATGGCTTATGTTCCTTATCCTATAGTATCCTATGAGATGATTTTCTATAGCACCTATCAAATGCATCTTGTTTGAAATCCTTACTTATCCTATGACCTCAATAGTCAACACCTATGCATCTTCTCACTCACATGATACCTCGAGTTTTCAATCTACTTTGTGTCATTACTAAGATCTTTAGACCAACTCCTGTCTATCTTATATAACTAGTAATGTAGAGCTCTATCCAAGTGTTGAACATCCATATTCTATCTATCAATATTAGAAAGTGGACTGGGTCTCTTCTCTGATCTGACAAAAGTCTATGTATTGCCAAACCACCTGGTCAATATAACTTATAATATCCTACTCCTTTTTCTAAAAAGAGAGTTGCTTAAATTCTGCTTGTAACTTCTTATTATCTGACGTGCTTCCTGACACATTGGTACTTAAATCGAGGCTCTATTATACCTTTAACCTATCATTTTACCATAACTTGTTTTAAACATTCCTCAGTATGTCCCTAGCATACTTATTCCTTCTTATTCTTATCATTGTAACCAACTCTACCGAGTTTTTCTTCTGTCCTTTGGATTTTATCCACTTCCTTTTTCCTATTTCTGCTATTATTGATATCTTTTCAATCTACTATACCTATTCTTTAACCTTTGCCTGTCACACCCTTATACCTTTTTCCTTCAAGGATGTTCATCCCATTATCAACTTTAACCTCCTTTTTATTTCTACTTTAACCTCCTTTTTATTTCTTAGTCTTATCTTAATTGCTAGTTCAATTACTTCTAGAATTCTAACCTTACCATTGGCTCCTACCAGCACATCTTTCACATTATGTAACACTTGCAATTGACCATCAGAACATTCTCATTTCCTACTACCCTTTGTAGGAAATCGCTCATCATGGTTAGATAGGAGTCCTTAAAACTATAAGTTCCAACTGAACTAGCATGGCTGTGGGAAATGTGTGCTATGCTATAATTCCAGATAAGATATTTTACGTGTTCATTATCCTTGATATAACCACATATACTGCCCACGGCTCTCTAAACTTCAGCCTTAAATCTACCCATCAGTAACAATTTCATCCACTGAAACTCATCCACAAATAGTACTTTCTCCAACTTATAGTTCAGGAGGGTTACAAGTCCTAGTAACTAACTCGATTTAACTCCTGTCACAACTCTGATCGTCCTCTCATACTTAATATTAGGTATACACTTACCATCATTTCCTTTTAAGGAGAATGTGTACGGACTAGTGCGTACCAAATTCTTAAATACTAGGTCGCCTCAACACAATTTCCCTTACTTATATAGTCTTCTAGAACCAAAAGCACGCTAAACTTGAAGAGAAAGAGAAATCTCCTCCTACAATCATCAGCACACTGTTGTTTGTAGAATAATGTTTAACCCATGTCTCTTGGTCTTCTTCTTAAAATTTCATCATCTTTTTCTATAAGATATCAGCTATAATAATCCTTCTATTGTAGCACCGATTTGCCTGACATATCATCTTAAGATTTACTATCTTTACTTATACTCTATTTTTACCTTTTATGCCTACCCTCGCTCTTTTGTATCCTTATATCTTACTATATTCTAGAAAATACCTCTCACTAATAGACTCTTCCAGAATTGATTCCAATCATACTTACTGTCATAACTCTTATCCTTGTACTTCTCAGTGGCTTGTAACTATCACTCATACATATCTCTTCCAGCTCTATCTCCTACCGTCATTCTGTCACTTATTTTTATTCATGTTTTCTTATAAAGTGACCCTACTGGTCATACTGAAAGTGCTTACCTAACCCTTGATTGTAGACCCCATAACTGCTATCTCACCATCTCTACTCAGGACCTAAGCCTATGTGCCATTTTCCACCATCCTTTTTGTTTATCATGCCTATTTGAACTAGTAGGTTTACTTTTATTTAATTTACTACTTATTAATTCACTCCTTTGCCTAATATGACAGTTCAAGACACCATTGCACATCCTACAACTTGTATTGCTCTGGTTGCATTCCTCAACTAACTTTCCTCACACTATCAGGAGTATTTAAATGGATCTTATCCTAGTGCTACCTATTCCATCTTGGGAATAGGAATAAACAGAGTTTAATCCATATTCTGCAACTCTGAACTCCGTGTTTTGGCTCCTGACACTGCTCGAACTATGACCTACTCTAAGTTCTGCCCTACTAGGTCCTATAACATAATAACGTTTTCCCTAATGCCATCTATTTCTAAACTCTCTATTCTTACTTTTCGGTTTATCTCGTTTACTTTCCCTAGAATTGTAACACCCCCGTTTGCATAGCCTGGTAGATTTCACTGTTCCGGTGACCGGTGTCGGTCCGGACAATTAATGGGATTAGGGCCACACTTAAGACACTTGAGAAGCCATAAACACAAATAATTAGTAATGTTTAATTAGTAAACTATAAATAAGAAAAACAGAACATAAGAGGTTAAACGAGCCGAGAGTCACAGCGATGAGTGACCTCCTCGGAAACGACTGCGAAGTCATTTTAAACTCAAATTTCGAGCCGTAAAAAGCGACGCTGCGGTCCTTAGGACCCTTATGAACATAGTGGAAAAGAGAAAATCATGAAAAAGAACTGTTAAGTCAATCAAATAATTAGGTCAGGGAGCCGGAAGAAATATGAAATTATTTGCAAACCGGGATGAACCGGCGAGGGGCAATTTGGTCAATTGACCCCGAGAGCTGACTCCTGACCTAACTGTCAAATAAAATTGGAGAAAAGAAAATTTCAGAATCGAGAATTAAATTAAAGAACTAATGGAAAAAAATAAATAAATAGAAAAAGAAGATGGAAAAGTCAAAGGTGATGACATCATGCATGATGTCATAAACAAATTAATTAAATTATTTATTAAATTGATTTGTGGTCTTCCATAAGCCAAGTTATAAAAGAAAAGAAAAGAAAAAAAAATGGTCATCTTCCCACTTTCCCGTCCACACTCTTTCTCTCTCTCTTTTCTCCTTTGTTCCTCCATAACTATGAAAAATCAAGCTTTTAAAGCTTGAATCAACCCCATAAATCCCACAAATTTCTTATGTAAATCTTATTGTTGGATCTTGACAAGCTTATTGAGAACAAGAAGAAAGAAGAAATTAGAAGAATTGGAGCTTTTGGAAAAACTTCAATTGAAGTAAGTTGATCCAACCTTTTCTTTAAGTAAAAATGTTTGAATTAGAGTAGAAATGGATAGAATAACATGAAAAATTGAGAAAATTATGTATGAGAACAAAGATGTAAATTTTAGCCAGCCATGGGATTGTGAAGTGTTGATGTGTTTTAGTTCAAGTAAATGTGTGTACAAGCCTAATTAAGCAAGTAGATGTGATTGGCACACTTTGATTTGATGAATTTTAATAAATTAGAAATTAAGGTTTGAATGTTAGGGTTTGTGAACCAAAATTTGGAGAAATGAGTAAATGGCATGTTTGACCTAGTGTGAGGTGAAAAATGGTCAATAATGACCAAAGGAGATGTGTTTGAATTGTTGGAAGTGAAGCCAAATTCGGAGGTTGCATGGTCATGCTGCTGGCAGCATGACCAAGCCAACTTTGAAGGACCAAAACTCAAATTTTACAAGTCCAATTGATATGCCACCAATTGGAAATGAAAATAGACATAAAATAGCACAATTTTCATTAAGGAACCATGGCCAACAACTGACTAAAACTTGGTGAACCAATTGACCAAAGTGAAATGAGAGCAGGCTGCCACTGCACCAAACTGACCAAATGAACAGTAACATCATAATTCGAGCTAGACAGGTCAAATTGACCTAAAATTTTACCAAAAATTAGATAAGATATAGATCTAAAAGTTTCATGAAGAACACCATCCCAAATTATGCCATTAACCTAGTCAAATTATTGAGCAAAGTTGAGTTATTAAACCTCCAACTCTGTGGAATTACCATTGAGCAGTAAAGTTCCAATGGTTATAACTCTCTCTAGAAAACTCTGATTTAGGTGAATATTGAACCGATGGAAACCTAAGACATAGTAGAACATTTCGTATGAAGGAAATTAGACCAAATTATGGACTTAACTTGATCAAATTATTGAATGAAGTTGGACCAAAAATCTGCCAGAACCATAGTTGCAGTATGAACAGTGCACGTGAACAATAACTGTATTTTGGCTATAACTTGAGCTACAAAACTCCGATTGCAGTGATCCAAAAATGAGAATACACTTAAGACAATAAGAAACATTTTCTATGAAGGAAGTTTTGCCAAATTCCAACAGTAGATTGACCAATGGAACAGTGCAACTTCGGAGCACCAAAACCGAAAATTGGCAATTTTGCCAAAATGACCTAAGCTTTGAGAAAATAGCCAAAACCAACAAGTTTGGTAACCAAAATGTGGTATGTGGGTGAAGTTGGAGTTCCCATACCTATTAAGCCTTAGAAAGTCAACTATTTGACTTGAATAGTGCAGTGAATAGTAACCCGAAACACAAAATTTAAAGACCGTCGAATTTAGCACGTTAGAGCTAGGTAATTGTAAAGCTAAATTTATTTTAGATTTATGTTAAGTTCTAGTATTGAAACATTGTAAAATTGTGTGTTTCAGTTGAAAAGAATATCGGGAAGGAACCCGAGGAACCGAGTCGAGGCTAAGGGACGACTCGTTTGAGATTTGTGCACAATAAACCCTATTTAAGCATTTTATCCTTGAAAAATTGATTTAGTACGCATTATGAATTTATGAACTTTTGTGTTGCCACCTTGTGATCAAATTGTAACTTTGGAAATTGATTTGATTTTTGTATGCAATATTTGAATGAAATGTTTCAAATGGATTCTTGATTCACACTTAGCATGACAGTTACTTATTATTCCTCCTCCATTTATGGGGTTGAGATCGTTTATTTTCCTCCCTCTCTGGCTTGCCAGTTGAGGTTGTAGATCGGATGAGTACTCATTAGCTAGCTAGCCACCTTCCTCATTGATTTTGATTAAAGGGGTTGAGATTGCTTTGTCGTGGTGTACAACACGACATTGATCGGAAATTTTGTGTCATTACTTAAGTTGTGTATGACTTTGGCAACACTATGTTTATGAAATTGTTTGACTAAACTATGTTTAATAGATTATTTGATAAAATGATGTTATTATGAACTTTAACATTTGTGAAATGTGATTGAGAAACATTTAAATTGTGTTTGGCAATGAATGATTTATTTATTGCATTTTAAATTTTTATTGTGCACCACTGAGTATTTTTATACTCAGCGATGGCTTATTTTACTGTCGCAAATAAGAGCAAGGAAAAAGCAGCAGAGTGAGCTGCTACTGAGTTAAAGATCACATCAAGCTTTTATACGGGTATTATTTTATACCATTGTAGATAATTTTGATGTAAATATGGAAATGTTGTATGTATCAATGTAGTTGAGCAGTTGTAAATAAATTGTAATAATATTATTTTGGATTCTCTTCTGTAAATTTAATATTTGTATATATGGATTTTCTGCTTTATGCTTGGTGAATGGAAATATTAAATATTTTGAGATGAGAAAACTTGCTTTGTATTGTGAAATTATTTTGAAGTGCATTGAATTGAGATGATTGAGATTTATTGGAGGTTGAGAGTTGTGAAAAATTTTTGGAAGTGTTTTTCTCAGGTATTTGAAGAACTGTTTTCTCCAATTTCAAACGGAACTCTGTCAAAATTTTTATAAAATTTGCGGCAAAATTTAAATGGACAAAAATTGTTACTAGTCTTTAAGCTTTGAATAAATGGTTTTAATTCTCACTAAAATACTCACCACTTCCAAAATGTAAGAAAATCGTTTTAAAATCCCTTATAGGGTACTTAATGAGTTATCGGTAGGTGAAGTTCGGTAGTTCATTAAGTATTCTACGGGATCATGTTATGCCTTACGGAGGGGTAAGGTGTGACAAGAATCACATTTGCCTCCTTGGTATCTTGGTTCTATTCTTCCTAATCTTGTCCTAATATAGGCTTTTTAGTTTATTATTTAGCCAACTCCTTTTATCTTATCCAAAATTGAACTTGATTATTTTATTCTTTAGTTATACTCTATTTCTTGACCTGACAGCTATGCTAGATAACTGTACTTTTCAGTGTTTCTGCTAGGTCATCTTCACCTTTGTACTACTCAGAATTGGTCTTTCGACTACTCTGATTAGCACTTCCACTACCATTCGAATTTCTTTCCTGTTACATCTGAAACTAACTATCTAAATTTTCATTTCTATATTTTTTTTTTATCTACTGATATTCTATGACTTATTTTCACTGACTTGTAGTCATTATTCTTTCCTCTGCTTAACTACAAACTACCCTCTAATACCTCAAGGAGGGAATCTATAGGATTTTCCTTTTTCCCTTGCTATTCAAAAGCTTTGCATCCAACATGATCTGATCCCTTATGATCCTTATAATGAAAATCATACTCTCTCTAAGGGGGGTACCTAAGCTAACTATTTCCTATCATGCTACAATCCCATTTAGGACTCATTCCACATATCATTATATTAGTGGTACTTTTCTGTCTCTTATGAGGAGACATTTACATACTCTGCAGTATAACTGACTGTAAGAGAGGTACTACCTCTACCGCATTACCACAGTAATACAAGACTATTTGCTCTTTTTTTTATATATATTTTGTAAACTTTCCTAGAATGCCATTTCATAAGCTATGAATATTATTTATAACCTTCAGTCTCCTTTAGGGAGTAGAGCTATACTTATGCTCCACTGTCACACAAAGGAAGTGCTATCTTCATTAAACACAAAGGAAGTGCTATCTTCATTAAACTTTAGGCAATGCGTCCACCGTAACGCCAACACTACCAATGATCTCATACCAGAGACTAGATGATCCCACTAAGGAGGTGTCATCATTACACTGCAACCATACTAAAAACCTTTAGTCTCATGCCACTTATGTTATAACTCTGCGCTCAAGTTAAGATAACTAAGTCGTTGACTCTAGTTATCACCCAACTGCGACCTTTGATATTCTATTTCAAGGGTCTTAAACCCTAACTAGGAGTTTTCCTAACTCTTCTGTAGATATAGAACTCCGTTTTTGCATATTTATACCAAACTAGAGGTTATCTGCAAATATCCTCATCATGGAACACTACAGGGGAGCACACAGTTCTACATAATAATCCCATGTGGGTACTGTAATCTGTAGCTTATAGCACAAACATCAAGAATATTGCATAGTTACTACGGTACATCCCAACAGACTAGTTTTCTCAATCTTTAATCTCTCTCGAATCCACTAATATCATAAACTTACTCTAACTAGGCTATTCACTAATGCTGCAAGCAGTGGTACTCTCACTCTCATCTAAGGCAACTATGCTGTCATAACTCACCCTTAAGTACTCATGCGTTGCATTAGATGGGCGCTCTAGTTAACCCTATACTGACAAAATACAACATTTTTTAGAGTACGTATTATCATGGCAGACCTCAATATATCTGCTAACTCCATTTCACATCACCATGTACTCCATGAAAACTAAGACATTAAATTGAAGGACTCTTACACTACCCAAGAAATAATGTAGAAGCTAGAAACAAGGATTTACAGAAGAAGACGAAAAAGGATCCTATACTCTACATGTGACCTCCTAACAAGACCCTTTTTAAATCCCTAGACATGCACTTTCCATGAATCTGGAGCCTAAGCTTCGATACCAACTTTGTCACGACTTGATCCCATGGGAAGGACTGGCACTAGGATGTGGACCAGCATAAAGCCCCCAAGGCCCGTAGTAAGCTTTATTGTTCCTAAATCTATGACTAGGGCCAAAAACTGAGGCCCATCTTGTAAATAAAATAAAATAAAATATTATATTTTTATTCGAGTCAACCTAACTTGATAACCATCAAAAACTAAAGTTAGGGGAGCCCAGCTCAACCCTAATACTACCATTTGCAAATATTTTAAATATCATAAAAATTTTGCATTTATTAAAATATCAAAACTTAAATTTACATAGTATCTAACAAGATTACTTCTATTGCTAATACATGTGGAGTTCTAGATTATAATTTTGGAAAATAATAATACAAATAAATAACTGCTAATAAACCTGCAAGGAAGAAAGCAGATTATTTTGAAAAAGAACTCCTTCTGTAGCTTGAAAAAATAGAGTGAACAGGAGTGAGCATTTAACTCATAGAGTAAGATATTGATTTTACATATAATTTCTATAACTATCTAAGTCTAGTGCATCCCTAAGAATGAAATGCAACATCTTTACACAATTCAAATAAGTCAAGTTATAATCACACCAAGGGTAATCTGGAGCACTCACACACCTGTGTGTCAAATCCATACTCACACATATATATATAGGAGTTGATCCCCTATATAGCTCTCTTAGTTCTAACCTTTGTGAGCGAGATCAACTCAAAGTCAGACTTTCTCTTAATATCCAAATGCAAGGGCCAGCGAGATCAATTCTAGCTGTGTCTACCCCGACTTATCCATAATAAGGATCGGGTCCTAGCGAGTCAAGCTCCAATCACGTCTACCCATCCTACACATATCCATATACACACCACATAAACACCAACTCACACATGCGACTCCAGATAGCCATAAAGCAATAACCACAGCAATGTCATCAAATACAAATATAATACAAGGCATGCCTAGCCAAAAACTATGTACATATATCTATAAGTGATACATGAACATGCCTTGAATACATAATAATATTGAAATTATAAGTAAAATTAATATCTACTCATTGATTGATGGACTCGACTGCAGTTGGTTCGACTGGAAGTAGAAGATGACCAGTATTGACCAACTAAACATGCACACCAACCTCTATAAAAAAAACTAACAAAATTAAATAATTGATTTAAACCACAAAATAAAAATAATTTTTAAGATCTTGCAGAAATTTTGCAGAGTTTTTCCTATACCTAAGACCTACTCAACTAGCAAAGTAGTTCAAATAACACTACTAATTAAGGAAAATCTGGGTTTGGGTTTACCTATGCTAATTCTGATGCTTGGAATGCATTCGGGGCATCTGAAAAGGTTAGGATTAACTATAATATTAGCCATGTTCCTGGATTAGCCGCCGGGCAATCGGATCTGGCCGAAAATGCTGTCTCGGCGCCGATGAGCTATCATCGATCTTATCGCACTTAAATTAAGCCCAAAAATTGTTAATAATTATAATAAAATTATTTTTAATTTTTGAGAATTGAAAAAGTCCAAAAATCTCATCAAGCGATCTGGATCGTCTGATAATTACCTTTTTTAAACGGTATCTGATCGGAGCTGGGCCAGTTCCATCTTGAAGATTTTGTTGTCCTGAGTCTAATGGTGGTCTCGAATCGTCAATTGTTTGCTGGTTTTACAACCCTGCAAATACATGGATCGTGAATAAGTAACAAAGTAGTGAGTAGAGTATCGTCCCATGAGGAATTTAATTAGTAAATACCAAAATATACAGTGATTTTGTCTGTCTAGGCTGTCGAATAAAACGAGGGAATGAAACTTGTCTATTTTAAACGCTAGAATAATAAACTTAAAATGGAATAGTCTATTTTAAAATAAGTCTAGAATTAAGATTTCACACTTTAATCTTACTATGGATGTAATCTTGTCCATTTACTAGATTGAGAATTGTTTGCCTTGATGAAAATTAATCCTAAGATATTCTAAGTCCTCTCTCAAGGCACCTATGGTGTATTTTAATTAACCTAAACCCTACTTTTGTGGTGATTAAAATAATTAAAACCCTTTAAGATTTTTGACTAATTTCGAAACTCCACAAAGGTCATCAGCCTATCTCTAGGTCAAATTTTCTAAGTTCAAAATCTTGATTTTTTAATATTAATCTTCACCTTTCAGTCCTTCAATTAATATCTGTAATCAATACTAAGTGGATACCAATACATAGCATGCATTAAGATTACAAGAAATTAAATCAAGGAACAAATCTCAAATCCAATAAATAAAACTTAATGTTTATCCATAATAATGATTACAAGCATTACTCTCCTAATTCCAGAATATGAAAATTACTCACTCATGGTGAGTTCAGCAAACATGATAAAAATAATTTAAAAGACAATAAAAATCCTCTTAAAGAAATAGAACGAAAGGACCAAAGAGGATCTTCAGCTTTGATCTTGTGAAACTTCAGCTGAAGGCTCCTCCTTGATACTGATGTCCTGTTCTTGTAGATGGCTGTGAGAAAATGAATATACGGCTCTGGGATTTCCCTTGTCTTCCCCTTTTTTCTGTTATCTGTAGCCTCTATTTATATTAAATGGCCTAGGGTTAGGTTTTCAAAGTCCCTAAGGCGTTAGGAGTCTATTCTCTTTGTCAAAAACTACAGCTGAAGTGAAATCAAGAAGCTGGCTGTCGATTGATACACAGTCCGTGTAGCACTACACGGCCCAGAGCCGTGTAACTAACTGGAGTTCTGAAGGTTTGCATCTCGCAATGTCACAGAAGGTTACAGGGGCGTAGCTGGTTACACGGTCTAAGTACACGACCCGTGTACTTTTGTTCTTCAGAGAATTCTTCAAACCTAGCTAGGCAGAGACTTACATTAGTTGCTATGATTTACACGGGTCGGATTACACGGCAAGTGTACTGCATTTCTTCCTTGTCTTTCTCAGCTTTCCTTTGGCAGCAGGTTACACGGGTCTGTGTCTTTGCTTACACAACCCGTGTAAAGTGTATTAGCAACACTTCTCTTCCCTTTTGTGTTTTTCTAACCTTTCTTTTGTACTCCTATACCTTGGAACTTCATCCAAACACCTGAAATGATACAAAAAATATGAAATTTAGAGTTTGTCAATGGAAATCACAAAAGTTAATGAAATTAATGACTATGCATGAGATTGCTTGCCTATATGCTATGAAATAGTATACAATTGTGCTTAAAAACATCTATATAATACAAGTATATCAAATACCCCCAAACTCAAACTTTTACTTGTCCTCAAGCAAAACAAAACTCTGTTTTAAAACATATTTTAGGGGATAACTTAGGAATATAACTAACAATTCAATAAGCACATAATTGAACTCCTCCAATCCTTCATACCAATTACCCTCTTTCAAGACATAAGGGTTTCAATAGCTGCCTGCTTAGAACTTGCTCTCCCTTCATGGTGTTTCAACTAGTTATTCCTCTATGTAAGGCTATTAATAAGTCACAAATAACCTGTTTTGTCAGGATTAACTTGAGAAACACTTACTCCCCTAAATTTGCCTCTATTATGGATAATTGTGATGGAGTGTCTCAATTCCAACTACATAGGCATATCTCAATTTTCTATCTTCACTAATGTAGCATACACTTTTCAAAAGATCAAAATGTCTTTAAAAGGGTTATAATGGGACTAAAGGGATAATGACTTGGTTGCCAATGAAAGGTTTTTAGGAAATGCAAATATGAGAATAGCATGTATGCATAAAATATCAAGTATACTAAGTTTATTCTACTGATTTTGTATGGAGAGGAAGGGCTTTTGGTTTCTTATAGTGCCAAGCATGCTTCCAAGATACTTATCTTAGGACTACTTCTCTCTCTCTCTCTCTCTCTCTCTCTCTCTCTCTCTCTCTCTCTCTTTTGTTTTTCCCTTTTTTTTATGTCCCTTTCGTCCTCTCCCACAAACTCATTGCTTTTGCTGGGTTAGAAATACAAATTTTGATTTGATTTCAATTGCACATTTGCACTCTTTATTGAGTTCTACATCCTTTCTTCACAATTTTTTTTTATTACACTTAATATACTTTTTACTTATGCATTTAGCTTCCTCAAAAGGGTAGGGTAGGTATTTAGGCTAGGGGCTAAGTAAATAATATGAGTAAGCAATAAATTCTAAGGGATAGATATGAGTTTCAAATTGGCTGCAAGGGATATATATTTTAATTAAGGGTGGCTAAGGCTTAGTGAGGTTATATCAAAGAATGCCTTAATCATCTCTTCATCAAGCATATGCTAGGATTTCGCCTCGATAGGTCCAAGAGACATGTTCTAAAGTTGGTGAGGCATTTTTAGGTTTGCTTGTATTTCAAAATTTTTTTCCTAACTTTACAAGTCTAATGTGATAAATTAAAGGCTATGAAGGGGTTTAATTAGTCTAGCTCCATTAAGGTGATTTAGTTTTTCACAAACAACATATTAAAGCCTTTTTGCCTATCCAGATACGTTCATCCTTCTATCCCGTGGAGTCCAATTATTAGCTCACTAGAATTTTTAGTTATAGTTCTAAGTTTCAGAAACTCAAGGTTCAAAATTTGCAAAATTTCTCTAGAATTTTGATACACAAGTATAATATAGATAATTTTAAGTAATGTAATAATATGCAATGCATGGAATGACCTTGTACCCCCAAACTCGAATCGGACATTGTCTTCAAAGTCAACACAATATGCAAAATTTAAGAAAAATAGCACAAAAATTATGAGAAAGCATATTATGTATTAAGAATTTGAAAGTTTGAACAAAAAGCAAGTAAAGTAGACTTAAGAGTGCAGTTTAGGACTAAGGTATATGAAATTATACAATAAAGAAGCTATCCTATAGTCCTAACTCTAAAAGGTCTCTAATGGTGATGATTGTTCGTCTTCATTGAGCCTCTCCAGTATCATGTCCAGCTTGTTATGGGCTTCCTGGAAGCTGTCCTCGAGTGCCTGCATTTTGTTGTTGAGCGTGGTCTCCATGCACTGCAGGTATGCAATGACTGGGTCTGCAGGTGGTAGTGTATACGGAGGCACTCGAGCGGGTGACTCATGATAGAGTGGGTCTTGGGCTTCCTCTTAGGCATATGAGGGTTCACCAAGGCCTTCTTGTGCTTCGTCTCTCATAGGGATGACATTCCCTTTTGCGTCGATCAGGTAACAGGTGTTGCTGACCTTCTTACATATCCCCATGGATATGCAGATGGTTTGATCTATCTTTGATGTCCCAGCGATTAAGTGTAGCCAGTGATGACCTGGAACGAATCTGAAGTGGAGTGCGATGGCTGTGATAAGGCCACCAAGCACGATTTGCCCTGTAAGCTGGTGACATAGGCGACGAAGGTGGTTGCAGAAGAACAAGCCGGTGCTACAGCACTGCCCGGTGACCATAAACCAAAGGAAGAAGAGTTCGTTGGCGTTCACTACACCCAAGCTATCATAGCGGCCCATAATAGTGTGTGCGGCTAACTGGTGTATGTAACGCAGAGCAAGACTGGTGATACCTGTAGATTTTGACTTGCTGGAGTTGTAAGGTTCTGTGTTTAAGGCTATAGAACACTAGAAGTCAATGTTGTTGTAGACCATCTAGTTTCGTCGGATTTCTTAGTGTCCAGTGCTGTCTAATCCGAAGATGGCATTGAACTCATCCATATTCACTACTGGATCGACACCATGGAGCCGAAATTCAATTCTACCCCTGTCCTCCCTATCAGTTGGCCATAAAGTGGCCCTGAAGCTCCCCAGAAACTCTAATGTGGTGTCCCCGGTAGGTAGAAAATTAGAGTTAGGCGAATCTGGTCCACTCAATGCTATCAAGGAGTCCGTTGATTTCATCTCACAGCCTTATTTATTCTAGTAGCCCAAAATCCATGTATTTTTGGGAGATTATTTTCTGGGTGTGAAGCCGGGTGCACAGATCTCTGTGGGTGTCATCGCGGAATCCCTAAGGGATGGAGAATTTCGACTGTGGTGGTTGTTGGGGTTGCGGTGGAGGTGGTGGAGGCAATGCTAGTGGTGTTGCCCTTGTTCTTGGGTGTTGTGGTGATAGCTGAGGGGGTGAGGGCCAGGAGCTGCTTCCTTACCTTGAGGGAGAGCCCACTCTTCTTGCTGGTCTCTTTGCAGGAGCCATTAAAGACTTTTGGGAGAGGGAAAGCTAGGTTTTGGTGAGGGGAGAGGAGATTTGAGAGATTTTTATAGGCTAAGAGAGGTGGAGAGGAAGGGTTTTGGCATGGGGAATGGTTTAAGGACGAGAGGTGAATTTAAAGGGTAATTGTGACCCTTCGTTTCATGCATTTCGTGCCTCAAGAGTCGATTCTGCGACGTGATACATGAGTCGTGTATCACTACACAGGTCCCCACATATAGGCCCATGTAACTTTCTGTCCAAAAAATTTTGACTTTTGCTATGATACACGGCCATGTAAATTAGCTCTGGGACCCGTGTAACTCCCTGTCTCTCAAGTTATCTTGCTGAATATGTTACACGGCCTGTGCAAATTACATTAGGGACTCGTGTAACTTCCTGTAGCCTTATTCTCGGGCTCCAAAATGTTACACGACGCGTGTAAATCATTACACGGCCAGTGTAACTTTTTTTTTTTATTAAATCAAGTGCTCAGACCATTCCTATTTACATAAATGAGATGAATGCAAGAATTAATAACATGATTACTTCCCCGGTTTTGTTCAATTTCCTCTTGTGTGGTTTGACTTGATGATTCCTCTCTTCTCTTGCTTTCAGTTCCTTGCTTTTTCAGAATTGATATCTTGGGGGTCCTATAAAATAAAACACGAATGAATATAGAACAAAAATCAAAATAAGAAAGAGAAGGAAGGAAAATTCAAAAAAATTTGGGTTGCCTCCTAAATAGCGCTTGTTTATAGTCTTTAGCTGGACTTTGCTTTTATTGTTCATAATCTATTCGGAGGATTTTCGAAGGTGCAATTGACTCTCTTCTTTATGGGGTTCTCCCTCAAAGTAAGACTTCATTCTCTACCCATTTACTTTAAATGCACTTGAGTTTCGCTCCACACTTCCACTGCTCCATGCAAGAAGAATTAGGTTACCTTAAAAGGTCCGGACCATCTTAATTTCAGCTTCCCTGGAAAGAGTTTCAATTTGGAGTTGAACAGTAGGATAAGATCCCCTTCTTTGATTTCCTTCCTCGAGATGTGCCTGTCGTGCCATCTTTTGGTTTTATCCTTGAAGATCTTAGCGTTTTCATAGGCGTCCTGTCTGATCTCTTCTAGCTCATTGAGCCGTAAAAGTCTTTTTTTGCCAGCAGCTTTTAGGTCATAGTTTAGGGTTTGGATGGCCCAATAAGCTTTGTGTTTAAGTTCAATGGGTAGGTGGCAGGCTTTCCCATAGACTAAGCGGAAGGGTGTTATTCCAATTGGAGTTTTGTATACAGTGCGGTATGCCCACAATGCATCATCTAGTTTCATGGACCAGTCTTTCCTTGAGCGATTGACTATTTTCTCAAGGATATCTTTTAGCTCCCAATTTGAAATTTCTACTTGGCCGCTGGTTTGAGGATGGTAAGGAGTTTCCACTTTGTGAGTTACTCCATATTTTTTCAATAAATTTTCAAATTGTCGATTACAGAAGTGACTTCCTCCATCGCTGATTATCGCTCTTGGTGAGCTAAACCTTATGAAGATATTCTTTCTAAGGAATTTCATTACCACTCTTACTCATTTGTTGGTGTGGCTACTACTTCCACCCATTTTGACACATAATCAATGCCAACTAGGATATACTTGTTTCCAAAGAAAGTTAGGATGGGCCCATGAAGTCTATTCCCCACACATCAAATGGTTTGATCTCAAGTATACCATGCAGGGGCATCTCATTCCTTCTTGAAATGTTTCCCATTCTTTGGCATTGATCACAAGCTAGCACAAAGAACCTTACATCCTTAAACAGATGTGGCCAGTAAAACCCTGCTTGCAAAACCTTGGTTGTTGTTTTTGTGGTACCAAAGTGTCCTCCATATAATGATGAATGATAGTGTTGCAGAATGCTCTCTATTTCCTCTTCCGGTATACATCTTCTTATTAGCCTATCATTACATCTCTTGTACAGCAAAGGTTCCTCCCATGTGTAGAACTGCACATCATGCATAAATTTCTTCTTTTGCTGATAAATTATGTTTGGAGGTACTACCCTACATACAAGAAAATTAACAAAGTCAGTATACCATAGAGCTTGGGAGAATGCTAGTAATTGCTCATCAGGAAATGAATAATCAATTGGCAAATCCTCGATATCCTCTGTGTATTCTAGTTTTAGCCTGGAGAGATGGTTAGCTACTATATTTTTGGATCCCTTTTTGTCCTTGATATCAAAGTCAAATTCTTGCAGGAGTAAAATCCATCGAATCAGCCTTGGTTTTGCCTCCTTCTTGTTCAAAAGGTACTGGATGGCAGCATGATCTGTCAATACAATGACTGTGGACCCAATTAAATAGGATCTGAATTTGTCAATTGCAAACACTACTGCTAGGAATTCCTTTTCTGTGATAGCATAATTAATTTATGCGTTGTCAAGTGTCTTACTAGCGTAATAAATGGCGTGAAGCTTTTTATCTTTTCTTTGCCAGAGCACTGCTCGAACTGCATAGTCACTTACATCACACATCACCTCGAACAGTAGCTCCCAATCTGGTAGTTGCATTATTAATGCTGAAATAAGGGTTTCATTGATCCTGTTGAAGGAGACAAGGCAATTTTCATCAAAATCAAAGAGAACATCTTGACTTAACAAGTTGGTAAGTAGCTTAGCTATTTTAGAAAAATCTTTAATGAATCTTTTGTAGAAGCCTGCATGTCTCAAAAAGCTTCATACTCCTTTGACTGATATTGGTGGTGGCATCTTTTCAATGATTTTAATTTTTGCCTTATCAACTTCAATTCCTCTTTCTGATATCAAATGTCCCAGAACTATACCTTCTCTTACCCTGAAGTGGCATTTTTCCCAATTTAGGACCAGGTTTAATTCTTCATATCTTTGCAATACTTTGAATAAGTTAGCTAGGTAATCATCCAAAGTAGTTCCATAGATAGAAAAATCATCTATAAAAACTTCCATAATATTTTCAATATAATCAGAAAAAATAGTTATCATGCATCTTTAGAAAGTAGTGGGGGCATTACAAAGACCAAAGGGCATTCTTCTATATGCAAATGTTCTGAAAGGGCATGTGAATGTGGTGTTTTCTTAGTCTTCTGGGTGAATAGGAATTTGAAAAAATCCCAAATATCCATCTAGATAGCTGAAGTAGGAATGTTTTACTAATCTTTCTAACATTTGGTTTATGAAAGGAAGAGGAAAATGGTCCTTTCTAGTGGCACTATTCAATTTCCTACAATCTATGCCCATGTGCCAACCAGTAACTAGCCTAGTAGGGATTAGTTCATCATTTGCATTTTGAATGACAGTTGTCCCACCTTTCTTAAGCACTACATGCACTAGACTAAGCCATTTGCTATCAGAGATCGGGTATATAATACCTGCATCTAATAGTTTCAGAATTTCCTTTTTTACTACTTCTTTCATGTTTGGGTTAAGTCCTTTTTGATGTTCAATAGTGGGTTTACTGTTTTCTTCCATGGGTATCATATGAATGCAAATGGAGGGATTAATCCCTTTCAGGTCTTCTATTTTATACCTTATGCTCTTGCTATGGGTCCTAAGTACCCTTAGCAATTTTTCCTCTTCTATTTTAGATAGACTGGCATTGATAATAACAAGATATTTAGAATTTGAGTTCAGGAATGCGTACCTTAGTGTAGACGGAAGAGGTTTCAGTTCTACCTATTTGGTATATTCCTGAAGCTTCCCTTTGGGTTGTTCCTCCTTTAACTCTTCTATAGCGAAAACTTGAGCCAATAGTAGGGGTGGATTAGTTGTCAAGGATTACACACAAGCTACAATCTCCGTGTTCTCCTTCTCTGCTGTGTGGCTGTGCATGATGGATGCTCCTAGAGGATCTTCAGGGTGTGCTTTAATGAATTCCTCTTCAACTTGCTTATCAATTATATCAACCTTGAAGCATTCATCAGGTTCAAGTTTGTGTTTCATTGCGCTGAACAAGTTGAACTCCACTTCTTCATCTTCTACCTTGAGAGTTAACAGTCCGTTCTTAACATCTATGACAGCTCTAGCAATTGCTAAAAAAGGTCTTCCCAGGATTATGGGGATTTGGACGTCCTCCTCCATTTTCAGTACAACAAAATCAACTGGGATAAAGAATTTTTCCACCTTGATAGGTATGTTTTCTAGAATTCCCATAAGGTATTTCACAGATCAATCAGCCAGTTATAATGAAATTGTTGTAGGCTTAAGTTCCCCCACATCAAGCTTCTTACATATTGACAAAGGCATCAAACTCACACTTGCACCTAGATCACAAAGGGCTTTATCTATATTCAAGTTACCGATAAGACCAGGTATGAAGAAGCTTCTTGGATCCTTGAGTTTTGGTGGCAGCTTGTTTTACAATATGGCACTGCATTCCTCTGTAAGAGCAACAGTCTCATAGTCCTCCAGCCTTTTTTTCATTGATAAAATGTCTTTGAGGAACTTGGCATAAGATGGCATTTGAGAGAGTGCTTCTGCAAAAGGAATGTTTGTATAGAGTTTCTGTAAAACTTCTAGAAACTTTCTAAACTGCTTATCCAATTTGGCTTTCTGGAATCTCTGAGAAAAGGGTAGAGGAGGCTGATATGGTTCTGGTAGCTTCTTTTCCTTCTTTGCTTCCTCTTATTGCTTCTCTTTAGCTTTTTCCTTTTTCTTCTCTGTTTTGTTTTCAGATTTATTCTCAAATCTTTTCACTCCTCAATGTAACTACCTTACAGTGGTTTTTTGGGTTCATCTCTGGTTGATTAGGCAGCTTACCAGTAGTTTTGCTTGAAGATATTGCTTGCTAAGCAATTTGATTTTCAAGCATCTTATTGTGGGTGAAAAGTTGGTCCATTCTGGAAGCTAGCTGTTTGATCATTTCATTTTGTTATTACTGGGCTGCTAGGAAGCTTTCCATCATGGATTCCATAGTCAACCTTGGCTCAGGCTGTTAGCTTTGAGGGGGTGGCGATGGCTGTGTAGGGTTTTATCCCTTATTCTGAAATCCCAGGGGCGCTGGTGGTCTGTACCCTTACTATTTATTCATTGCCTGATTCTGTGAATTTAACAATGAGAAATTTAGGTGGTTCCTCCATCCAGGGTTGTATGTATTTGAATATGGATTGTAGGGCTGTCTCTGGTTGAAGTTCCCTCCATTATTCACATAGTTCATCTGTTCTATGGGGAGTTCACTGAAACTATTATACTCTGAACCCATGTACCCTCCTCCACAGCTGTCATCATGTTGACTGTTCATCCCTATAGCATTGGCTTGCATTTTATCAAGCCTCTTTATGAGCTAGTCAAATTGAGCATTTATCATGCTTAGGGCATCCACTTCTAGGATCCCTGCTGTTTTCCTTGTATTCCCCCTTTCATTTGACCACTCGTAATTGTGATATGTGACCCTCTCCAGAAGTTCAAGTGCTTGATTTACTGTTTTCTCCATTAGGTCACATTATGCTGCTAAATCTACTGTACTCTTTGTAGAGGGCAGTAGCCCATTAGAGAAGTTCTAAATCAGGAGCCAATCTTCTATGCCATGGTGCGGGCATTCTCTCTTTAGGTCTTTATATCTCTCCCATGCATCATAGAGTGATTCACCTTCCCTTTGCCTAAAGGCGTTGAATTCAACTCTCAACTTTGCAGTCTTTACAGGTGGGACGTACCTTGCTAGAAAAGCTTATGAGAGGTCTTCCCAAGTGGTGAATGTTCCAGCTGGTTGAGAAAGTAACCACTTCTTTGCTCTATCTCAAAGGGAAAATAGAAATGCTCTGAGTCTTATGGCTTGATCAGAGACTCCATTCATCTTAAACGTGTCATAAAGGGCAAGAAAGCACTGGAGGTGGTAGTGTGGATCTTCTGTTGATGAACCCCCAAACTGGGTCTGTTGGATCATCTGGAGCCATGCCGATTTTAATACAAAATTGTTGGCATCCATTGTGGGTCTTGTAACACTAGGTTGGAATCCTTGTATAGAGAGAGCTCTATAATCCTTCAAGAGTCTCGGCCTATTATTGTTATTGTTGGCCATATTTGGAATTTCTGGATTTCTTGATCTTGTCCTTCACGTTTCTTCTCCCTCCTGATAGTTCTTAGGGTTCTGTCTATCTTTGGATCCAAATTAAAGACTTTTTCCTCTGGTCATGTACCAAACCAATCACTTGAGAAAGAATAAGAGAATGAAACAATTTAAACAAAATTAAACAATAAATGAAAATGCGTAAATCAGTTAAATTACTTATCGCCTAATATTACTAAAATTAAAATTCCCCGACAACGGCGTCAAAAACTTATTTGTTGGTTTTACAACCCCGCAAGTGCACGGATCATGAACAAGTAACAAAGTAGTGAGTAGAGTATCGTCTCACGAGGAATTTAATTAGTAAATACCAAACTACACAGTGATTTTGGCTGTCTAGGCTGTTGAATAAAATGAGGGAATGAAACTTGTCTATTTTAAATGCTAGAGTAATAAACTTAAAATGGAATAGTCTATTTTGAAATAATTTTGGAATTAAGATTTCACACTTTAATCTTATTCTGGATGTAATCGTGTCTATTTACTGGATTGAGAATCGTTTGCCTTGATGGAATTAATCCTAAGATATCCTAAGTCCTTTCTCAAGGCACCTAGGGTGTATTTTAATTAATCTAAACCCTACTTTCATGACGATTAAATTAATTAAAACCCTTTAAGATCTTTGACTAATTTCGAAACTCCACAAAGGTCATCAGCCTATCTCTAGGTAAGATTTTCTAGGTTTAAAATCTTGATTTTCTAATATTAATCTTCACCTTTCAGTCATTCAATTAATATCTGTAATAAATACTAAGTGGGTACCAACACATAACATGCATTAAGATCACAAGAAATTAAATTAAGGAACAAATCTCAAATCCAATAAATAAAACTTAATGTTTATCCATAATAATGATTACAAGCATTACTCTCCTAATTCCAGAATATGAAAATTACTTACTCATGGTGAGTTCAACAAACATGATAAAAATAAAGTAAAAGACAATAAAAATCCTCTAAAAGAAATAGAACGAAAGAACCGAAGAGTAACTACAGCTTTGATCTTGTGGAATCTCAGCTGAAGGCTCCTCCTTGATACTGATATCCTCCTCTTCTAGACGGCTGTGAGAAAATGATTATACGGCTTTGGGATTTCCCTTATCTTCTCCTTTTTTCTGTTATTTATAGCCTCTATTTATATTAAATGGCCTAGGGTTAGGTTTTCAGAGTCCCTAAAGCATTAGAAGTCTATTCTCTAAGTCAAAAACTGCAGCTGGAGCGAAATCAGGAAGTTGGCTATCGATTGATACATGACCCGTATATCACTACACGGGCCAGGGCTGTGTAACTAACTGGAGTTCTAAAAGTTTGTATCTCACGATGTCACATAATGACTATGCATGAGATTGCTTGCCTATATGCTATGAAATAGTATACAATTGTGCTTAAAAATATCTATATAATATAAGTGTATCATCAATCTAACGGTCGGATTGCCGAAAAAGTGGCCTGAAAGTAGTGAAACCCATATGATTTTCTCTCATCTTTCCCTCATCGGATCTTCTCTCTCCGACCACCGTTAGGGGCGAGGCTAGTCGAATCTTGAAGCTTACTATGCCAGGAGTTGAATGAGCCCTGCCTTGCCGGAAACAACCACCGGACGACGTCAGAATGATGCTTGAAAGTGGCGGCCTAGCACATGCGTCCACCTCTCTCTCCCTTCTTTCTTGTGGCAGTGGGAGGTTTTGTCGGCGTTCATGAGGCTGGAGGATGGCCGGTCAGTGTTGGGGCTGCTGGAGGAAGTGGTTGGAACCTTGGCCAGCCATGGGTTGCGCGGGCGGCAGTCGAAAAATGAAGGAAAAGTAGGAGAGAAAGAAGGAGACTGGGAGAAAGAAAGGGTTTTGGGGGGGGGGGGGAGGGAGGGGGGTCCTGCTGCACTGCATTTTGAAGTCTTTTTTTTTTTTTTGCCTTTAATTATACTTTCAGTTCCTGAACTATTTAGATGTTTACAATTGGGTTCAAAACTCTTTTATTATGTTTAAATTTAATGATACTTTAGTAGTAAAATTAAATATACTCTAGAAGAAATTTTAATTATTTTATTTAATTTAATGAATTAACTTTAATTTATTTATTGATAGGACAATATTATAAACAATAATTTAAAATAATTATAATAATAATACATGTAAAAAATAATATTCATAAAGTAAAATATCATTATTATGAAAATATTAATTTAGTATCTTAAATGAAATAGTAATAAATTATAATAAAAATTTTTAAAATATTTTATATATATATATATTTAAGAAAATCGTATTGTTACGTAATATTCTCTATTATATATAAATTATAAATTATTTAATAATTATTTTATTAATATTATAATAAGTAGTCATGATTATAAGATAACTTTTATTATATTAACATATATTAATGTATATTATATATAGATAAATTTTAATTATTTCTATTATGAAATTTTTATAAAGTAATTTGAGAAATAAAAATAATAAAAATAAAATTTAAAATAGTTAATAAAAAATTTAAAATATTACGTTATTTTTATATATTAAAATTTTAAAAATATATAAATTAAAATTATTAATAGTTAAATGTATTACTAAGAATAATTTTTAATTTAAATTAAAAATAAATCTTAAAATTATCTATATTAAGAGATTTTTATTTAAATATCATTAATTCGAATAAAAAATATCACATACTTAAATAAAAAAAATTAAAACTTAATTAATCAAATTTGACAATATCATATTTGAATTATTTGTTTATGAATCTAAATTTTATTTTATAAAAGTCTCTTATGTAAAGTCAAATTCTCTAAATAGAAATTAATTTTCATCAAAATTTTTTTAGAATTGAAAAATTTAGAGGATTAATTCAAAATAAAATATTTAAACAGAATTATAAATTGACGCAAACAGGTGCTTTTCATTCATGCCTTCTGTAAATCTCTTAATGAATACCATGGAAAATAGAAACGACGGCGTTTTCTATGAGCCCCCACCTAAATTGCGAACCCGGAGTGGCTATTTCACCTGTTGCTGACATGGAAATCTTGCTTCCAAAACCGAAAGCACGAGGACATATGGCGGCGTTGCCCTAAACCCCTTCTCGCTTATCTGGAAAGACGCCGGCCGGAGAGGAGTCGATACCTATGGGCAGCCACCACAACGGCGACCGTGCTTCCAGTAGCAATGGAGGAGCCGCCCTCGTCGATAAGGACGTCGATTTCGCTCAATATTTCTGCACCTACGCTTTTCTCTATCACCAGAAAGAGATGCTTTCCGATCGAGTCCGCATGGACGCTTATTATAACGCCATTTTTCAAAACAAGCACCACTTTCATGGAAAGGTACCTACTCTTGTTTCTTTGTCTTCAAAGATATGGCTTCTGTAACTTAACACTGTTGGTGAATACCATGGAAAATGGAAATTGGTGACTTGAAGCTCATAAAGTTTGTTATTTAGAGGTAAATCTACTTCGCTTGGCTACGAATGAGGAAGAACAATTTGTTTGTTACCTTCTAAGTTCTATGTTGAGAGGATTACCTTCGTTTTTTGTTTATTTATTTTGCTAACGCTTTGTCTTTAGTTATGAGCTAAGGTCTATTGATGCTTTTTTATCATTAAAAATAATTGTTCAATTGGAACTAAAAATTCCTAATCCTTTTCTTTCCATGTCCTATAAATGGACGACGCATTAACAATTTTTAAATTTTGAGATTGGAATATGAGTTTTTGAGCGTTCAGGGCAGTAATTAAGTGCAAACTATGGATTACTTGTTTTGATGTTTAGAATTGATTATCACTCAACTCTTTTTTTCTTTTTTTTTTTTGGCATTTATTTATGCATAGTTGAAATTTAAGGCTAATATTGCCAAACCTGTGGGGTAGGTGGTGTTGGATGTAGGGACAGGGAGCGGTATTCTTGCGATATGGTCAGCGCAAGCAGGTGCAAGTAAAGTCTATGCAGTGGAAGCAACTAAGATGGCAGAGCATGCCCGGACTCTAGTCAAAGAAAATAATCTCCAAGATGTGGTTGAAGTGATTGAGGGTTCTATGGAGGATGTTACTTTGCCAGAGAAAGGTTTGATTGTTTTATTTCTTTATGCCTTTTAAATACAAACTGTTATTTTACCATTATCATGTTGAAAGAAGAGTTATTTATGGTTTTGAATAACATATTTTTCTTTTGATCAATGTTAGTTGATGTAATCATCTCAGAATGGATGGGTTACTTCCTTCTCCGTGAATCTATGTTTGATTCAGTGATATGTGCTCGTGACCGCTGGCTCAAACCAAGTGGAGTCATGTAAGTAATTCAATGTTATGCATTTCTCATTAGCTGGTTCCTTAAGCTAATATGGTTTTTCAAATTTTCTTTTCATTTTAAGCCTTCTGTTTCTGACTTTCTTGCTAATTTTTGTGCTGCTGTTATGCTGTTACAACTGCTTTCATGGTGGTTTTTCTTATTAGATTACACATGCACCCCACTTCAGTAACAAAATTTTGATTAACTGTATAATAATTGTGATATCACAGGTATCCAAGCCATGCCCGCATGTGGATGGCACCTATTAGGTCTGGATTGGTAGATCAAAAAAAGGGTGATTATGATGGAGCAATGGATGATTGGTATAATTTTGTGGAAGACACCAAAACTTACTATGGTGTTGATATGAATGCGTTAACTAAGCCTTTCAATGAAGAGCAAAGAAAATATTATCTGCAGGTTAGTTCTGGGTTTTAGTCATATTTCTTTTTTTGGCAAGTGGTTGTGGGTTCAGATAGTTAGCGTCACAACAAGTAGCCTCCATCCTGTAAATACCCAAATCCTACTTCAGTGTTTCAAACTTGTTACTCTAGAGTTGGAATATGAAGTTTAAATGTTGAGAATTGATCTCTTATTTATTTATTTATTAATGTTGGTGCTGATCAAAATTTTAAATATGGGGAAATGTATGATGTAGCTGTGTTACGCTAGATAGCTAAATCTATGATAAATCTTGCTAGTGGAGCTATATTCCAAATAGCATGTTTCTTGATCTATAAAAGCCATGCTTTTTGGGGTAGAGGGCTAGCTGCCCTGTGGTAGGCTGAGGGAAAACTTTCCAGCCTCACATACTGACTTACACATGCAAACCAAAAAAAGAACAAGGAAATAAGGCAACCCTCTAGTCCCCATTCCCTAAGTGTTAATCTGCCAGTTTGATGGGTGTTTCTGCCTTTCCTGTGATGGTTGGCTACATGGCCTAGCTATAACATTTGGCATTTTACTTCTAGCTTCTAGAGCATAGGCCTCTTGCAGTTAATGCTGTGGTTAAATTTGGATCTAAGCACTTGTCTCTTTTATAGTTTCGGATTATAGGGGAGCTTAGGTGAACCGTAGGTGCAATAGTGAATTATCAGTTCGGTCATTTTGTGCTTCATCGAATTATTTTTGAATCTATATCATCTTAAGCTTTTATCAGCCATGCAATGCTTCTTTATTGTGTCTGATATTGTGATGATATCAATTCTTCTTATTGAGGTATTGTGTGAATGAATCTAAAAGAATAAAGAAGGTTGTTGCTACTCTACTTGTTTCCATGTGAGTGTATGTGAAATGATACTTGTGCTTTCGGTTTGGAATGCATTTTAGATGACTTGATATGAATTTCCTATAGACAGCAATGTGGCAAAACCTTCATCCACATCAAGTTATAGGGATAGCTGCCATCATCAAGGAAATTGATTGTTTAACGGCTACTGTTAATGATGTCCTTGAGGTCAGATCAAACTTTTCATCATCAATCACTATGGAAAACACTAGACTCTGCGGATTTGGTGGATGGTTTGATGTTCATTTTCGAGTAAGTTGAGCATCAATATCCCTTATTTCTGTGGCCTGTTAAGGTCTCGAATACCTGTATAATTATAACTCCTTTTATGTTCTTGGAACATCAGGGAAGAAAGGATGATCTGGCCCAGCAAGAGGTTGAATTGACAACTGCACCTAGCGTAGATGATGGCACACATTGGGGCCAGCAGGTATTAAACTATTAATAAAAAAATAATGATAAAAAACCGGATATTCTGCCATCAAGTAGAATCATTTAGATGCCTAAATTGTTGAAAAATATTTTTAATTCTTATATCAAGGACCAATCAATGTGTTATAGACTGCTAATTAGAAGAATTATGCAGCATGAGTTGAGCAGCACATTGCATGGTGCCACACTTGCAGTGTTTGTTTCTATATGATGAGTTTACTTCCTCGATCAATTAGTGTCATGACCTTTTTCTATTTCTTAGAAACTAATGGTGAATCATATATTTATGTATCTTGGTTGTCAAATCCAGACCAGCCTGACCCAAAAAGCTAGGAACCGGTCCTTTGGTCTTCTGGTTTACCCCTAAAACCCTTTTTTAATAAGCCCGCTGACTCGGACGGGTAATCTGTCACTTGGCAGAATCGGTCACAAGTGGGGTAGTTTTTAATTTTTTTTCCCCAGCTATTTGAATCAAATGACACCATTATTTAGTCTTCAACCCCTAGTTTCTCAATTCAAAACGCGCTGGTATCCACATCTTTCAGCCTCTCAATTTCAGTCTCACCTCTCTCTCATCGCTCTTGGCCTTTTCTCTCTACCACCCTCTCAGCTCTTTACCACTGTTGGCTCTCTGCTCACCATCAGCTCTCAGAACGAATACTTTCTGAACTTTACCAGGGTTTAAGAACGAATCTCAATCTTGGTTTTCTCCTTGGCTGCCCAATACGAATCCATATTTATTAGTTAAGAGCTCAAAGTTTTCCAGTTTATACTGTATATTGTTGTCAATTTTCGTTATATTTTTTCTATCTGCTGAGAAACTGAGGGAAAAGAGGAACAAATAAAATGAACTTTACCAAGATGAAAAGCATTTGGAGTGGAAGCAAAGTCCGGAAAACAAGTAACATAAGATATTTGAAAGTTTGATTTAAATTCTTAAAGTCAGTTAAACAAAGCTAGAAATGATAATGAATGAAGAATATTAAAATTGATGATATCCTGTTCATCACATAACTGAAACAATTATTAAAGGAATTCCAACTGGTTTTGGTAATCTTAATTTACAAAATTCGGCAAGCTCAAGTTTTTTTTTTTCCCATAATTACTTTTGGTTGCTGGCACTTAGAAAACAATGTACACAGATATTCTGTGCATGCTTTCAGAGGTCAAATTTCTTTGGACATTTATATTGAATATGGTAATACATTAGACTAGTGATTGAATAGTATACCTGTTGGATAGTGTATCAGTTGAATCTTGGTTTAACCTTAAACTCTTGACCATCTACCTTTATCGATTCAATGACTAGGCCAGTTTTGAAAACCTTGATATATATATATATATATATATATATATATATATATATATGTAATTGAAAAGAGAGAGAGAGAGATTAGGGTGTTCCTTCTGTATATTCATGGTTGATTGCATTTCCAGTTGTGTTGCCTTTCTTCTCTAATGCTTGTGTTTGTTTGACAGGTTTTCCTTTTGCACCCTCCTGATCGCATCAGTGAAGGGGATTGTTTGAATGTGTCTTTTATGATGAACCGTTCAAAGGAAAATCACAGATTGATGGAGGTTGAGATTGGCTATGAGATAAGACAGTCTTCTGGCCGATCACTTCCAACACTCAAAAATAAGTTCTATATTGAGTGAGGAAGGAAATGACTGACATTCTGGAAGTTTTTTCATGAACTAAGGTACAGCTTGTAGCTTCTTTTTCTTATAACAATTGGCAACAAGATATGGTTATCATGCTGTGGTCCCAAGATGCCATTTATTTCTTAGATTCGGTTTTTTGGGCTTTGTTGTTGCCGTTTCATCTTTGTTTGATATCTACATCAGATGTTATATAAGGCCTTTAACAAACACAAGAACTTCAGTACATACTGGCAATTGGAAATAGCAGAATGCACTGTATTAACGAAATGTAACCAGAATCTGTCATGAGTTGTTTTTATGCTTACATTTTTAGTTAGAAGTTGTTTAGAATGCCAAATATATAATTTTGGTAATATCCCAAAATAACATTGGAAAGAGATTCAGGTAGCTGTTTCGAAAAATTCATCCATTCAAAGTTACAAGTTTAAATTAATTGGTTCAAAATTATTTAATAATCAAGATATTAAAAACTGATTGATTGTTCCCATTAGTTATTGATCAACACAGAGCAACTGTTTCTGCTCCAATTTTATGATCGACTTTATCAACACAGAATAAACAGATGAAGCAAAGAAATCAAATTGAATTGTTAGATGCTTCTTGATGTATATGACTAATGTGAGTGCGTGCTTATCATTTAAGATAAATGTTTCCTAGCATTTCTGTATTCCAAGAATTGTTCAAGTTAGCCTTTTTTTTAATATTCTGTTCTTTTTTATTTTTTCCTTATGTGGAAGGAGAGGAAGAGGTTTTTGGGGAGCTGCAAGTTTTCCTGTCTAACTAAAATCTTTTTCCACTGCCAATGTAGGGCTGGGGGCATCTGCAGCCCTTATGTGTTTCAGTGTTAACTGCACTCTCAGACAGTGGTTAAAGGACACACAGATATCAGAGCAACTGAGCATTTTTGGTGCTATCTTTGGTTTGACTTTTGCTGCGGTGTTTCTACATTTATTTGAAATGATAACTTTCATGTGTGACTTTAGATTGTGTTTTTACAGTTAGTTTATTTATTAGTGTTTCTTTTCCCCTCTAACCAGCCAGTGTGTTGCCCCTTTAATTTTGCCAAACCGTTGGAGAGAGAGAGGGGGGGTTGGGTGGAGGGAAGAAAGAAAAACATTTTTACAATTGACCTGCAACAGTTGAGTCTTATAAAACAGAAAAATGATATATGATTTTTTATTTCTGTTGTGATTACAAAGCTGAATTTATATTATATTCTTCTCATGTATTTTGTATCAAACATGTAGAACTGTGTTTCTTCCCATGGTTGTTGAGGTTTGAGGATTGGTTTTGTACCAATGCTTCTGAAGTAAAAGGATGCCTTTACCACTGTAAGGACAGGCCTAGTGCTTTTGCCCGCTGAAATATTACAGGTTTGCAGCGCAGAATATATCTTGTGATATACATTATACCTAGATTAAACTCGACTCAACTCAACTAAGCCTTTATCCCAAAAACTTGGGGTCGGCTATATGGATTCACTTTCTCCAATCTAAATGATTTTGGGTTAAATCTTCAAAAATGTGTAATGCTTCTAGGTCATATTGTATTACTCTCTTCTAAGTTAATTTAGGTCTACCTCTTTTTTTTCTTTTTATCCTCTAACCTAATGTGCTCTACTTGTTTAACTGGAGCCTACGTATGTCTATGTTTCACATGATCAAATCACTTCAATCTCTCTTCCCTCAACTTATCTTCAATTGGCACCACTTCTATCTTTTCTCTAATACTCTTATTACGGACTTTATCTGGTTTAGTATGATCACTCATCCACCTTAACATTCTCATCTCTGCAACTCTTATCTTAGACGCAGATGACTCTTTTAGTGCCCAACATTCACTACCATATAACATAGCCGGTCGTATGGCTGTACGGTAAAATTTTCCTTTCAACTTATTGGGAATCTTACGATCACATTAAACTCCCGTGGCACGTCTCCACTTCAACCATCCGGCTTTAATCCTATGACTAACATCCTGCTCACATCCCCCATCTACTTGAAGGACTGATCCTAGATATTTAAAGTGATTACTTTGAGACAGTACCACTCTATTTAAACTAACTTCTTCCCTATCACCAGTTTGGCCTTCACTGAACTTGCAATGCATGTATTCTGTCTTCGTTCTACTTAACTTAAAACCCTTTGACTCTAGAGTACTTCTCCAAAGTTCTAGCTTTCTATTGACTCATTCTCGTGTCTCATCTATTTGAATAATATCATCCGCAAACATCATGCACCAAGGAATACTCTCTTATATATGTTTCGTCAATTCATCTAAAACTAATGTAAAAAGGTAAGGGCTTATGGCTGATCTTTGGTGTAATCCAATTGAGATCGGAAAATCTCTTGTGTCCTCTCCTACTGTGAGCACAATAGTAATTGCTCCTTTATACATATCTTTCAATACTTGTATGTACCTAATAGATATTCTCTTTTGTTCTAACACATTCCATAAGACATCTCTTGGAATATTATGATAAGCTTTCTCCAAATCAATAAAAACTATGTGTAGATCTTTCTTCACGTATCTATATTTCTTAATCAAGCTTCTAATGAGAAAGATCGCTTCTAATGAGAAAGATCGCTTCCATAGTTGAATGACCGGATATGAAACCAAATTGATTGGGAGAGATAGAAGTATCATGACGTAGTCGATGCTCAACAACTCTCTCACACAACTTCATAGTATGACTCGTGAGTTTAATTCCCCTATAATTTGAGCAACTCTGTATGTCTCTCTTATTTTTAAAAATAGGTACTAAAATAGTCATGCTTCTTTCATCAGACATTTTCTTTGAGTTTAGAATCTACATTAAATAATTTAGTCAACCATGTTACTCCCATATCTCCCAAACACTTCCATGCTTCAATTGGTATTTCATCGGATCCACAGGCTTTACCTACTTTCATTCTCTTAAATGTTTCTTTTACTTCTAAAGATTTAATCCTTCTAGTATAATTTAAATTCTTTTCTATTATTCTATAGTTTATATTCATGCTATTACCATTTTGACTATTATTAAAGAGATCATTAAAATAATTTCTCCATTTTTCTTTAATGTCCTCTTCTTTCACCAACACTTTTCCTTCTTTATCCTTAATGCACCTAACTTGATTAAGATCTTGACATTTCCTTTCTCTCCTCCTTGCTAATCTATAAATATCTTTCTCCCCTTCTTTAGTTCCAAGTTTCTCATATAACTTTTCAAAGGCCTGTGCTCTTGCTTGACTAACTGTCTTTTTTGTCTCTTTCTTTGCTATCTTGTACTGTTCATATGCCTTATTATTATCACATTTAGGTAATTTCTTATAGCATTCCCTTTTTCTCTTCACTGCTTTTTATACTTCCTCATTCCACCACCATTTCTCTTTTGAGGGTGATCCATGTTCTTTAGACTCTCCAAGTACTTTTCTAGCTATTTCTCTAATCTTTGATGCTATCTGTATCCACGTATCATTGGCCTCCATACCCAGCTTCCATACTTTGGACTCGAGAATCTCATTTTTGAACTTCACTTGCTTTACTCCTTTGAACTCCCACCATTTTGTTCGAGTTACATTATTTCTTCTGACCTTACTTGAATTGTTCCTAAACTTGACATTCAAGACCACCAATCGATGTTGACTTGTTAAAGCCTCTCCTGAGATGACCTTGTAATCCTTGCATAGAGCTCTATTTATCTTCCTGGTTAAGAGGAAGTCGATTTGGCTTTTATGTTGCCCACTTTTGAAAGTCACTAAATATGACTCGCTTTTTATAAAGTAGGTATTTGCTAGTATTAGGTCGTATGCCATAGCAAAATCTAGGATGCTTTTTCTCTCCTGATTTCGACTGCTAAAATCAAAACCTTCATGAACATTTTCATAACCTTATCTATCACTTCCTACATGTACATTCAAATCTCCACCAATGAAAATATTCTCTTCATTCAATATGTTTTGTATTAAATAATTCATATTTTCTCAAAATTTTTGTTTACTCTCATTGTCTAGTCTTATTTGTGGGGCATAAGCACTATTTTGATTCTAAATCATGGCTGCATTTTACCCAGGATGGAGATGCTCGAGTAATGGCACTTCTGTTTGATTTGAAATTGACTTAAAAAACTTGAACATTAGTTAGAATGATTCTTTGCAGCTTCATTTACAAAATCTTAATATTGTGCTGAGTTGGTTATATTAATCTGCTCCACTGAAATGGATACCCTGTCAGCATCTTCTTGTTGCATAATCATTATAACTACAGTCAAACATAGCTGGATTTGATGTTGGTTGCATTATTGTGGAAGTATGAAGCATGTCCAGCTATTTTTTTTTTTTTCATTTCTAGTTAATAATCTTCAGAATCTGGTTAGATAGAGATGGAAGGATGACAAATTTCATAGAATTATAATTTAGCTATAATATTTTTGATTGTATGTCACAGATAACTTATGCGAAATCCATGCGTCGGGGAACAAAAGGGTTCCTTGTATTATTGTACTTCTAACAAAAATAATTAACAAGGTTCCTTTATATTAAAACTTAATTCACATGCTAATGTGTGTCCTTAATTACAATGAAAGCAGGATTTAGGCCTATAGTCTGACGTTTATAACCGTCGAAACTCTTGAAATGTTTTTCTACCTATTCTAAATGCTTGTTCCACCGTAACTATAGACACGGCTGCCATTAGCAATTCTTTGGCATTCTTTCATTAAACTGAATTTTTTTTTCTATTGAAGGATGAAAAAAACTAGCATTAAAGTTGTCATCACCAAAAAAAAAAAAAAAAAAGTTTGAGTGAAATTTATTTGGAGAAGAAAATTAATATCTATTGACTTCTTATGCCAATGTTTAAATATTTGTTGGCTTCATTGGCCTTGCACATATTAATAATCCATCAATGTAGAAGTAGAATAAGGACCAAAAGTTGTTGGCATTTACGCCTTGCACATAGCCCGCCCTTAATTTTTATAAGAGTAAAGTTGACATTTATAAATTTATTTTTTAAATAAATTAAAATGATTTTAAAAATTTAGGACAAATCTTTTTTTTCTTCTTCTGTTTGCATAGGTTATTGTTAAGGGGTCAGCCATTGCCTGAGCTTTTTTTTTTTTTTTTTTTACCAAAAAAAATAAAAAGTTTATTCCAAAATAATCCAAAAATCATGCTAGCATTTTATGTTCCTCATTTAATATGGTCATTTTCTTTTTTTTAAAGGAAATTATATAATATCATTTAATTTCTTCTTGTATTTATGAACACAACGTAACTGTACAAGAACTTAAACCGAAACCCCCTTTGTAACTTAATGCCACATTTAATGAAAGATATAATAATATTAGCTTGCAAATCATTTCATTCTCTTAATTTAATTTTATTTATTACAATGAAATGATATCATAACCATACATTTTTTTTTAATATGATCAAAGACAAATATTAATATTAGAATTGAGAAAATTATAAATGAAAATTTTTTTACTCGTATATTACAATGAAAAATTATAAATGATTTTTTTAATATGAAAAATTTAAAATAAATTATAATAATATCTTTAGATTTTACTCTATTAATTATTTAGTCTATTGGTCTATTTTTAAAATCTTTTTTAATTAATCAATTAACCTAATGAAAGAGAAAATTTTTTATTATTATATTATCGTACCTTTTCTCCTCTATATCTCTTTTTATCTCTCTTTATCAATCTTAAAAGGTTAAAAATATATTAATATAATTATAAAAATATAAAGATCAACTTGTAATTAAAATCAAATTCTATTAACATTATTATAGTTAACCCAAAAATTGAACTTCAATTGACGCATAAGCTTGGCTGAAATGCCCATTAAAACTAACAAAAAGGTGATGAGAAAAAGAAAAAAAGAAGGGGGCAGACAGTTATAAGAAGCAAGAGCCTATAGATGGTTGTGGCTTATAACGAGGATTTTGGACCATTTTGTGCAAATATGAGTGTTGCTTCCAAGCAAAACATAACTATCATTCCCACACCAGAAGAAATGATACTCCCTTTGTTTCATTTTATTTATCGTAGTTTATAAGTTATTTTATTTAAAATTATATATCATTAGAAGAAAATTAAGAAATATTAATTAATTTTTTTTAATTTTATCATTATCTTTAGTAAATATGATAATTATTTTTATAATTTTTTAAAACTCATCTTATCACATCACTTCCTCTTTCTTTTATTTAAGCGAGATAACGATAATTTAGTTAAAGTAAAGAATATTTTATTACTTCCTATCCCACAAATTTTTTTTTTTTACCTATTGCAAATTATAAATATTTTTTAAATAATAATTTATTTATTAATTTATTAATATATTTCTATTTAATAATTGAGAAAGTAAAATATATTTTTAATAAAATGAGTTTACTCATAAATGAAACAATATGAGTAAAGAGAATATTAGAAAAAGGCTAAAATAAAATTTATTATTTTAATTATATTAATTATATTTTTTATTTATGTAAAAATAAAAGTAAGTCTATTTTTATGAAATAAAAAAATTATAATTTAAATAAATTAATTATTTTTTTAATTACTTATAAAAACTTTAAACTACAAATTAAAAAAAAAAAAAAAAAAAAGGGAAAAGAGGGTAAGGATTCCTTAATTTTACAATCCCAATAAAACCTCTTTTCTTTTCCTCTTGCCAAGGAAATGTGTCAATTAAGATATTCCAAACCCATTTTCAATTAATGCTTTAAGATTTCGCAAAAATAAAAACATATTAATGCTTCAAAGCATTTTTTTTATATTTATTTATTTATTTATTTATTTATAACAACCCAACTTTGCCTTCAAGTTACCCATAAAACCATCACTTATTATTATTTTTTTTTCTTTTTTAAATTAGGAGAGGTGAAACATCAATTATCTTATAATTCATATTCAACTAATAATTTTATATTCATGAGTTTTAATTTAATTATTAATATTAAAATCATCTATATGCTTTTGAATTTTAATTGAAATTAATTAAATTTTTTAAAAATAACTTATTAATTTAATAAACGTAATTTATTAATAATTTAGTGATTAAATATTTATAACCAAACAAATAGGAGTAGATAAGACGGCAAGTTTTAGGAGTTGAATGATAATGGACGTAAGTACAAAGAAGAAGAAGATAAGTACAAGGATCAAACAAGTTACTTCATCCCTTTAAATTGGCAATTGAACAATTATGGGAACCACTTTTCTACTTACTACTATTATTATTATTTTAAACTTGTAAAATGATCAAACAAGTTATTACTTGATCCCTTTAAACTGGGATTCAACAATTTTAAGAACAAATTTTCTTTATTTAATTATTGTTTTTTTTTAGAAATTCTTAAAATGATAAGCAAGACTTGAATTAAAAAAATGATAAGATTGTTATAAAATTGTGAGACTCACTCATACATACATATTACTATATAATTTTTCATTATCATTCCATATAAGATATCCTATATGAAATAAGTGCTTTACCATATAATTTTTCCCTTTAATTATCCAAATTACATGTCCAAATTGATTATCCGAATAATCAAATGATGTAGCAA
This sequence comes from Hevea brasiliensis, assembly GCF_030052815.1. NCBI lineage: Eukaryota > Viridiplantae > Streptophyta > Magnoliopsida > Malpighiales > Euphorbiaceae > Hevea > Hevea brasiliensis. The sequence continues at coordinate 18,396,170 of NC_079509.1, read as the reverse complement.
TTGCCACCTTGAAATTCGAATAGACAGAATATTTGAGTATGAGTATTAAAAATTGAACTTAGAAATACTTGCTTAACCAAATGAGCGTCTAAATATGATATAATGCCTAATTGGATAAGCGTCTTATTTTATCTCGATTTTCTTTTTAGTAAGAATTCTATGCTCTTAATTTAAACAAAAGACTAACCATAACTATAAAAGAGATGAACATGTATGTTTCTCTATCTTGTTCCATTCATTCATTCTCAAATCTTTTGGCAACCCAGAGATTGCTATCTTTGTATTTTCTTTTCTTTGTGTTGACAGGTGAATACCGCAAGAAAATTCCATGAATAGCATTACTAATTTAGTGAAATTTCAATATTAATTTTTAATAAAAAAATGGTAAAACTTTGTTGCTGAAATATCTGTGGACAATTTTCTTGAAAATTAAAATGTAAAAAAATTTGCTTGTTGACAGGTTCTGTAATATGCAGTAACAGTCAAACAAAGCAATTGGATTGTCGGCTGCTATTGAAAATTCGATGAGGAATCATTGTTTGACCCATTGGTCTTCTATGACTTTTGATGGAATTATGATGGATTCATGCAACTTCATTATATACTAATATTGTGTTTAGATTGAATACAGTATGATTTATTAACGTATCATATCGTACTATACTATATTATATTATATGATTTTTATTGTCAATATATTTAGAAAGATGATATGATAAAAAATAATTTAATAACCTTTTCGTGTTTAGTTAGATGGTATAGTATGTATGATAAATATAAAAATTACTAAAATACTCTTATTGTTATTTTAAATATATAAAAAGTTGTTTTAAACTTTGCTTGTACTATTTGAAAAATAATGAATTTTTCTCAAAACCAAAGAGTTTAACATTGATTATCCAATTGACAAAATAGACGAAATAACCTAAACATATAAAATGAAATCACTCACCAATAAACTAGAAAATAGATTTTAGAGCCAAGTAATAAAAGAATTAGAAAACTAAACTCAACAATTAAATGGAAACAAAAAAGGATAATTATTAATAAAAACTCACACTTGTGATGAATTTGGACTATACCCACACCCAAAATTGGTGGCTAGAGCAAGAGCAGATTGGGGTATTGAAGTATAATTACAGACTCACCAAAACTTGAGAAAGGACTGTGAAGGACTTGTAACGTGGGAGATGAAGAAGGATTAGTGTATGTGAGAGACTAAAAATTTTTTGTTGAAAGGAGAGACTGAAGATGAGGGATAATAAACGTTTATAAATAAAAAGAATATAATATAATTGAAATTTTATAAATTGTATAAATATAAAATTAAAATGCAAAAATTTTAAACTATCTAAAACCACCGATTTAGTGGTTTGAAAATACGCAGTAAAATCATGGTTAAAGAATTATCACTTTACAATCTAAAATTGCCATTCTTCATGAACAATATTTATAAATATGTAGTATTACCATATCATATATTATAAAGTTATAGGAAACCATCATCCAAATAAAGGGTAACAGGCTCTATTAATAAAAGATCATTACTCATAATTAAAAATTTAAAGTCTCCAATCGAAAGAAGTAATAATATATGTTGTGTTTTGAATCGTAAAGAAATCATTAAACACGAGCAAAAACAAACAAAATCCTAAAAAAAAGGAAGAAAATAAAATTTTTATAATGGGAGAGAAGAACCCAATATTGATTCTATTTCTAAAGAATATATATTTGAAAAGATAAATCCAAATCATTTCAAACGAATATTTAGAGTTTTCTCTATAAAATAAAACAAAATTATCATTTCATTAAAAATAAACCTTTTATTCTAAGTTATTATTTTAATAAATATTAAAACTTTCTATTTTTGAATTAAAATCATAAGATATTTATAAAATTATCGCTTTACTAAATTCATCGTCCCATCAAGAAATTGATAATAATAATAATAATAATAAGTAAATGGTAGTCTGTCGTACAAAACACCTTTTTTTTCTTTTTATATTTTTGATAATAATAATAATAATAATAATAATAATAATAATTTTAATATATTATACCATATTAATATCATTTAATTAAAAAATAAATAGTTCATTAAATATAAAAATTTTTAAAATTATAGCATTTTAAAATATTAAATTTTATAAAATTAAAAAAATTTAAAACAATTTTTAGCTAAAAATTTATCTCATAATAATAACAATAATAATTTTATCTCTACTTATTTTTTTTTTATAATTTTCATATAAATATTAAATGTTAAATTTCATTATTTGAATTAAAATAATAATAATAATATTAATGTTATTTTAATTAATTTTATAAATAAAAATATTTATTAAATTAAAAATTATAAAATATTTATTAAATTAAAATTTATTATATCTTTAATTATATTATATTTTTCTGAAAATTTATCTATCATAATTAAATTTAATTATTAATATTTATTAAATAAATAAAAATACCAATTACAACAATGTAATATCAATTTAGAGAAATTATTAAACTGAAATAAGAATTCTAACATTACTATAATTCTATGCTAATTTAGTTTCATAATATATATATATATATATATATATAATTATTTAATTTTCTTTATCGTCAATGTGTTATATTAAATTTCAAACTTTTAAAATTCAAATTATAATTATGTTAGAATTATAACTATAATTATAGTTATGAAATTATAATTTTACATATAAATATTGATAATTTTCTGATCTAATTTTCAATTGTAAATTAATTTAAGCAAATAAATATAATAATAATTATTACAAATAATTTGTATTAAATAAAAAATATAATAATAATTATCATGAATAATCAATTAACTTTTATAATAACTAATGGTATAAAGAATTTTAATTAGAATTTGCTAAAAAAGAATTTTAATAAAATATTAATTTATTAAGTAATGGTTTATTAAAAAAAGAATATGACATATAGTAAAATAGAATTTAATATTTTTTTTATATTTAACTATATACGTATATTGTTGCAAATAAAATTTAAACTCTCATAATTTTTTGAATTATAATTTTATTAAAATTAAAATTATTGAAAAATATTAATAAAAACTTACAGTAGTCAATTAAATTTAATCTTTCATTATAATAATAATAAATTGCTAGAGATATTTTAGCTAATCTCAATATTCATTTTTTTATACATTTATATATTATATAGATTGATATATATAGAAATCAATTAAAATTTTTATTTAATTTTAATTAATTTATTTTTAATTTTTTTATTTGTTATATTAATTTAAAATTTTAAATAAAATTATCATTAAATAATTTTTTTTCCATCAATCCTCATAATATTTAATTAAAAAAATTATAATATTAAATTCTATGCAACCTTTAAAATAAAATTTTCAATTACATGTAATAAATTTAAATTAATAATAAAGAAAACATATATATATATATATATATATATATATATATATATACATCAATGCTCATTCTTTCAATTTTAATCACAAATTTATTGCTAAAAAAAATCACAAATCAATATAAAATAGAACAAAGTAGTTGGGAATTTTAATTTTAAAAAAGTTTTATTAACAAAATTTAAAAAGAAGAAAAACATTAAAGTGAAACAGTTAATCCAACCTCAACAAGCTATTGTTGGGCAGTTAGCAACTTGGCATGGAAACCATACCACATTCTTTTCTTTATTTTATTATATTTTTATATTTTTATTTTCCCTTGCATAATTAATAGCAATACCAATTCATAATCAAATCCACAATTAAAATTTTACAAAAACAAAAACCACAACCACAACAACAATCTTTCAGAGAATCCAGTCAGGGTTAGTGAAATCTCTTCCTTTCCTCTTCCTTAATTCCAATTTTCAACAACAATAATTATATTTTTTTTTTCCTCCTTATTCAAATCTTTTTCTTTTTGATTTTTTCTTGTTTATGGTGTTCTGATTAGTGTGTGTTGCAGACATTTTTTTTTTGGCTTGACCTCTGTTTGGTTGCTGAGAAAAAGATAACAGAAAAAGAAAAAAGATGGAATTTTTTTTTTTGGCTTTTTCTTTTAAAAAAGTTTTCTGTTATTAGTTGATTTTGTATTTTGAAAATAGGAATAAAACTTCAACTTAGTGAAATAATAATAATAGACCGTATTAATTAAAGCTTTTTTAATTGATTTTGAGTTTGTTTTGGTTTCTCCGTTGCTGAAATATGGTTAATCTAAAGATTCGTAATTTTTATTCCCTTCGTTTCCTGCATTTTCTCAGCAACCAAACGGAGCTTAGAGTCTATTTTCTGTCGTTCATTCTCTGATTATTACTGATTCTGCTGTGACTGATCGCGTGAGCTTCTCCTTCTCCTTTCCTTCTTCTTTTTTCACCCTCCGGTTATTAAATGGTGATTAAATTAAGGTTTGCATTGTACGGTTTGTCTTCTTGTTTTGGTTGTTGGATAAATTTTAAGCAAAGAAAGTGGTAATGAGAGTGCTTGTGGCGTGGAAGATGAGAGAAATCGGAGGCGTGCTATTAAATTTTAAGCAAAGAAAATGGTAATGAGAGTGTTTGTGGCGTGGAAGATGAAAGAATCGGAGCCCTGCTAGTAATTGAATCAGACTATGTTGCTTAATTAATTTATTTTTTATTTTACTTTTCTCAGCAACGAAACAGGAGGAGGGGAATTGTTGACTATCTCTGGATGTTTAGACATAGTTTGAATCCTGCTAGTCTGATATCTTTTGTTTTATATAATTTGTTTTCTATTTGTGCATGAAATGCATCAATTCACTGCTAAAATCTTTAATTTTGAAATGTCAAAGATATCTTCTTTTGCATCCCCCTCTCTCATCAATTGATTGATCACTGCCAACTAAATTGTAGTCGTCTTGTTCAATTGTTGAATTTTATTATTTAATTTCCTTTGCAAATATTTCCCATATTGGCTTCTTGATTCTACTTTATTTCTAATTGTAGTTTTTCCTTTTTGACAGTTTGTGAACTGCGATATTGTAGCAATAATGAGATTCAAGAAAGGGAGTAAAGTGGAAGTCTTGAGCAAAAAAGGAGGGCCTTCAGGCTTCTGGCGCTGTGCTGAGATTATCTGTGGTAATGGCCACACTTACACAGTTAAATATGAGGGGCATGCAGGCACCATGGATGAGATAGTAATGGAGAGAATATCTAGGAAGGCAATAAGGCCTTGCCCTCCGCTACCTGAAATTGCTGAAAATTGGGTTCCTGGTGATGTAGTAGAGGTGTTTCATGATTTTTCTTGGAAAATGGCAAAAATATCAAAGATGTTGGGGAAAAAATACTTTCTGGTCAGGATACTAGGATCATCTCTTGAATTCAAAGCGAGCAAAGTTGACATTCGGATAAGACAGTCTTGGCAAGATGATAAATGGATTGTAATTGGAAAGGTAATTCCCACCTAAGCAAATCAGTTTCCACTACAAATTTCTTTTGTTAGGATGCACAGTTATATTAATGTGAAACCTTTTATTCAGTTTGTTCCAGTGAAATTTTATGTTCTGCCAAGTTAGTATCTTTTAGTTTGTGAATGTAGGATCTTTTTTTTTTTGGTTCCAAAGAGCAGACAGGAATTTCTACAAATTGGTCATTCTGAAATTGTTATATCCAAATTACAGGCAGTCCTTTTATAAGTTTGGAGTTACACTGTTCATCTTTCACTTTTAACTACACATCTTCAATTATTACTGCTCCAAAAATGACATCTTCATGAAATTTACTCTTTGTTGATTTTACATATCTAATAGATGTATATTCTGCTTTTATGTCCAGGGTTCTGGCAGCTGTGAAGATACAAAACATGATGAAATTTCAACTCTAAAGTGCAAGAGAAACTCTCTGAACAATTTTCAAATGACAAAAACAAGGTTAAATGAACATGTGAAGGATGATTGCTTTCCTATAGTGAACAAGGAGAAACTCCAAGAGTCTGATCTGGTTTCAGGTAGAACTTTGAAGAGAAGACCTTATGGTTATAAACAAGCTGAAGCATGTGACTGTGCTTCCCAGAAATTTAGAGCAGTTGAGAAAGAAGGCAGGCTGCACCGAGTTTTTGCTACAAATCAATCCTTATTGCTTGAACAGGTGGATGGGATTGCTTTCCCAAAAGAAATGGTGGGTGAAAAATTCATACATTCTTCTTTTAACAACCAAACTGGGTTTTCTGCACTGGATATGGAGAGAAGAAAACAAACTGCTGCTGTTGGATGTTCATCTGCAATAGATTTAGAAACCACCAATGAAGATAGTGTTACTAGCTCAGTTGGTAGTTGTAGCATCACTAGCAACAATTTCTGTAAGTTGCATTATTATACAGGTTTTACTGAAGATATTGATGGTTATGGTAGTGATGCAGAATCTTTCTGCCAGTGGGGATATGGGGAAGAAAATATTCCCTTTCCCATGAAGGAGGAATTGGCAGCTGAAATCCATAGGTTAGAGTTGCATGCCTACCGATGCACTATGGAGGCATTGTATGCATCAGGACCTCTAAGTTGGGAGCAAGAAGCATTGGTGACAAATCTCCGTCTTTCCCTCCATATATCAAATGATGAACATTTGATGGAGGTCAGAAATTTAGTTTCTGCTGATAATAGCATCCCTTCTAGATGACAAGCATTTTGGAAAGCTTTTGTTGGTCATTCATTTTGTTTTGTAGAACTAGAATCTGATAAATAGTTGGTATAAATGGCATGTCTCCTTGTAAGAAGCATGATGAACTGTTGTTTTCCATTTCTTTCATTTTTGTTTTATAACATAAAGTGTCCTAGATTAAATGAATGTACTAGAAAAGTTGCAAAGTAATGAATATTTCTAAACTTGTCCTTGTGTCACAATTCTATTTTCTTGTATTTCTATTTTCAGGTCCTTTGCGAACTTAGATGAATGTTTTAACATTTGCAAAAAATTGGGTACAACGGATTGTGCTGTCCTGTTATATTTTAAAGATTTCTTACATCAAAAGAGATGTGCGTAATCTGCCTACTTTGTCATTGGAACATGCTGTTTAAGTTTCGACACTTGTAATATTAAGATGCCATTTTTACCAAAAAAGCATGCAGAAAATGTGGAAGAATTCGGTTTGTTCAAACTGAAGCAATAAGAAAGCAGTTTCCTGCTTCCTGTTTTATATGGATATACTTTGGGCTGCCTATTTTCATCATCTTGATATTCTCCTTACCAATTGGCATTGCAGCAGTTTCCTTTAAGGACATTATTGATACTTTCTGCTGCATTTTCCAGGGCAAAAGTAGGAGGCTTGTACACCTCTCTTCCCAATGTTGAAAGATGATGTTGGTGTTTGCTACGTTGTCTTGGTCTAAACAGTTGGGTAATTCATACAGCCAGTTGTTCAGCCACTGATTTTTGGTAATTATATGATTGCCATACTTCCATTTCAGGCCACCATTGAGCCTCACATATCTTGTTTTGCTGAAGAATGTGAGACTTGATAGTAGTTATTGCCATGGGATGACCTTCATTTGGAGTCTTGGAAGGTTTTAGTTTGGACCTTTCCTTGCTTCATCCATATATAGCACCTCTTGCTTATTGATATCTCTTGTCAGTTGCAAAGCTATCAGATGGAATCCTCCATTTTCATGAAAAAGAAAAAAAAAATCTTCATGTTTTTATTGTATAATGCTTGTCATTTGCATTTTTTTTTTCTTTTTTTAAATTCTGTGAAGAATGTGAAGTGGAAATTTATTGACGCTGTGTTTGGAACCCTTCTTACTGGTGTTTGTGCCTGGATTACTTTGTGGCTAGCACGTCCTAAGTTTTTAATTGGAATATCACTTTGCCGGATTTCAGAAATGATATTATGTAGTTTAAGTTGTGTACTATGCCACTATCATAATTTTAATTGCTGGTAACTTGTGAACATTTGTTGCAGTACTTGAATTCTTCAAGTACTGGTTGGACTGATGAAGCTAAATACCAAATACTTGTGAAAGACGTGAAAAGACTTCCCATGAGTTTTAATCTAAGGTTTTAGATTCCATATGCTATACATGATATGAAAATGATAAAAGAATCATAATATGTGATGTTAGAGCTGTAGGACACGTCTATTTTTGTTTTTTCATTGCGTGTGCACAATTTTAAGTTACATTATTTATTATTTACTGATGATATGCCATTAGTTCTAATCAGGCCAGGCAAATTCTGAATGGCAAGATGCGTCAGCTTGAGAGTACAATCATATTATGAGTATTCTCTTTATAAATTGATATAGCATTTCAAATATGAGGTTTCCATGTGGTCTACGTATGGGTGAAGAAAGAGTTCATGAAGGTGGTGACCTTATACCTATTAGTGATTATTGCTCGTATGGCATGAACTATCATTGATATATATATAGAAGAGATGGCCCTGATAACTTTATATAAAAATGGTCAGGATGTAATTTATGCTATTTAATCATTTGATCTGGAGTTATTTATATTAAGCTAATCTGAGTCAGTGAACATGAAATAAGATTTCAGCTGGCCTGATTTGTTTGCATTCCTGTGTTCTCTGGTACAGATGAGTCTTGAATGATTTATATAACTGGAATGTTCCATGACCCAGCGAATTTCTCTCCTCTAGCAGAACTTTGCTTTCAGAGACAGGGAGGCAGCATGTGCAGCACCTGCTGCATCTGCTATTCGCTTGGTGTCCCAACCATATATATTATGATCTTTTGCGCTCTTAAAGATTAAAATGGAGTTGGTATGGCACTGAAATTTACATTCATCGTACTGGTAAAGAATAATATGCAAGTATACTGCATCTTGTATTTCAAACAAGTAGAACTGCACAGAAGAATGTTGATTTTTGGTTAAAGCAAAGCCTGAAATTGTTGTATATACTTTTAGGGATTTTTTGTATTTACTTTTATTTATGTAATTCTAAGGGTGAAATAGCTCAAGTATAGCAATGTCTTCTGCTACACCCTATTGTGTCTCTAATGCTTTTTAAGGGGAAGTGTCTAGTTGACTAAAGTGGAGTAACAGATATAACTAGCCACTGACATGGTGAGTCTCTGTCCCGTTACTTTTTGTAAGTTTCCCCCTCCTACATGTGATGTAAGGACAGCTAATTTAATTATATTGATTATGATATGTGAATGAAAGAAATAGCATGTTCTTTAATATATTTGTGTTTCGTTATTTATTATGCTTGAGATGTTTTTTCATATATGATATTTGTGATATTTTTCCTGATTAACTTGCGAAGCCATGCTAATATACTCATCTTGTTGAATAGATTATCGTGAGATTCGCGTTGCTAACTTATCTCGAAAGAGTTTAAATCAAGTGTCACATGGTCTTACGGGTGTTCTTACACTGGACCCGTGACAATTGCTCTAATGTCACGGGCCAGTGTAAGGCTTAGGCCCGTGACACTCAAAACATGCACCATAACTGCAGCAACCTATTTTGCGTTGGAGTGTGCACGGTTCGGGCTGATTCAGGCTTAGGCCCGTGACACTCAAAACATGCACCATAACTGCAGCAACCTATTTTGCGTTGGAGTGTGCACGGTTCGGGCTGATTCTGGGTTGAGTCAAATTGACAGTTTCAAACCAATCCAATTTAAAGCTTAAGGAACTCTCAAATTAAAACATTTAGTTTGATTTGATCTTTAAAATCATTAATTAATTTTAATTTCAAATTTAATCATAATTAGTCTGGTTTGATCTTTAAAACCATTAACCAATTCTAATTTTTAATTTATCGGACCACCCCAAGTCTAATTCTAGGACTTGAATCATTGTTATAAAACTCGGCTGTGTCACTGTCACCATTGGATTATAAAAAAAATAATTAAATATATATAAATTAATTTAAAATTAATTTAATATAACACCTGTTAATATAAATAAATAAATATAATTAATTAAATTTTAATTATTTAAAATAAAACTTCAACATTTATTAAATTATATTTATATAAATTTTAATAATATTTTTAAATTTTATATAAAAATATTAAGTAATATAATGCTTAAAAAATTTCTATAAATCTACAATTCTTTTTTTAATATTTATAAATCTATAATTTTTTTTAATATTTATAAAATGTTATGTATATGTTAAAAAATAAATATATTGAAATTAAAAAAAGTAACTATCTTAATTAATTATTATTTTTAAATTTTTTTTTATAAGATTTTGAGTTTAATTTTTCGTACTAACACTAAAAATAAAAATTCTATTGAATATATAATTGAATCGATCAAGTCAATCGAATCACACTAATTCAATTACAGAATCAATTAAGTCACGTTAGTTAGATCGCTTTCTTATTTAATTTAATTATAAATTCAAATTGATTTAAAAATCAATTTATTAATTCTATTATAATGTCAAGTTCCATCATACACTAGTTGGTTCATCCGAATCAAGCGGAGACATTCCTTGTAGAATGCATTTCCGTCCAAAGATACCAAAAACACTGCTTACGGGCCCAAATCATTTCACCTGTTGCTAGGGGTTGGATATTTTGTGGCCCAACAGGCTTATGGCTAGTGACTTGTGAGTCTCTTTGAAATAATGCCATTAGCTCAAATCAGAATTTGGGAGTCTTCTTGTTTCCTTGACGTAACCGCAAGGGAAGTAAGCCATATCCTACAAAACAAAGCCTGTATAATAATATTGAACTATATGACCATTAATCAAGAAATTAAGATTATAAAATAGTAAATTTTAGGCCAGCGTTGCCTTCAAATTAAGACTATCTAGTACCACAATTTTCTATAGACATGGCTTGTCGTGTGAAACTTCTGTTCTGTATGCGTAAAGTTGGAAGAAGATTGAGATCACAAGGCAAGACCAAAACTAGTGCTTTTATGATTTAATTGCTTGCCAAATTTTGAAATTATTAATACTTTTAATAGTGATTTTTCATCTACAACAAATATATGAATATGGGTCTCACCATTAGGATTAAATTAAGTCCTGAAAAAGAAGAATTTTCATTTCTAGCTATAAAGTGGTCCATTCTTTCATATTTCCATAATTTTTAGGCACCAAATATTCTATTTGTGTCCAAAATTTTCCAAGTGTTCATCTATTTTCAGTATTGTCTAAAGCATTAGCACATGGTATTCTTTTATTATACGTGTCTAGCTAAACATTACAAATAAAATTTTTCTTTTCTTTTGATTTCTCTCATCTATCTTTTTCAATTAATATTTTCTGTAACATTATTCTTCTACAAGTAATAAAGAAAAGGCGAATGGCACAGGTGGCATTGTCAATGAAATTACCAGCAAAGTTCCAAGGTGTCATTCCTTGCTCAGTGATGATGTATTATGAAATGGGTTTTGTTTGTTTAATTATTGGAGATTGATTATTAAGTTGTTCCTTTTCTTTAATGACCTTAATTAAGTATTGCAATTCTTGATGGATTGGCAGCCTACAAATGAGTAGTGGCATTTATGTGGCTCCACCAAATCCTCTACCATTGTCTCATTTGTGATTGGTACTCCCATGTGACGATGCCTCTCATTGAGGGAAAGATTTCTATAGGTTTAGGGTGGGCCACCTTAATTAATTTGTCCTTAATGAAGGTGTTGACTTACAAATAATCATTATTTGTTTATTTTAGATGGAATTATTTCAACGTTTTGCATGTCACAAAAATTCTGATTTTCTAATGCTTCTTTTAACCCTTTGATGCAATGCAATATTGTTCTTTCAATTGTCTTTTCTTTCAATCTTTTTCACAAGGCTTAAAATTTTTGGACAAGTCTTATCAATTACTGGTCCCAAAGCTCCATTTCAGAGATTAATTTTAAGTGCTTGAAGAAGATGAATAATTTCTTGTCAAATGAAAAGCCTTACAAGAAACATAGATACCATTTACAGCAAACCTTTTAAAGCCTCTTATTTTCAACAAAATACAAGCTAGTCACCAAAGAGAACGAAGCTTTTGTTCTTTTTTACTAGTTTATGTATATATTTATAGTATTTTTCAGGTCATCTTTGAATGCCAGAGGCTATCACCAAAAGGGAACATATCTTGGTATAATCTGCTTGTAATTTTCATGTATAATTGCATACTGCCAGTGCCATGAATTGATGGATGTTTGCAATTGTAGAAGAAGAAGCACATTTCCCATAGCATACAAGGCTTTTTTTTTTAACACCCTTTTTTCTCTTGAAGCTAATGAATTCATCCCATGTGGCAACTTGGCCAAAGACAACTAATATGAAGTCTTTCCATTAGTTAGTAATCTCCAAGTAATGATATTTGGCAGGCAGGTAAGATCATACTCATATACATGCCCATCTGTACACACTGAGACATGGCTGATATTTATATAGAAATGCCACTCTCATGAGGCATGGAAAATGGCCAATCATGCAAAGAGAAGGAGCAATTGCTATTTGGTCTATAGCAGCCCAGACAGACGCTGCATTAATCAAGGGTATAAATTATAGCCAGCTCAATAGCTTTGGCATGGGTGCAAAGATAGAGACATATTGGATTAAACTAATACTATGTGGTTTTGTTTATTGATGACTCCTACAATAGTACCAAAATCATTTACTTATAGGGATCTACTGCCCATTTTAATTGGTTGTAGATTCTAAACTATGGGATAATATATATAATTATCATGTGATCATGACAAATAATTATATATCATTATAGAAAATGACAATTTTATTTAAGATCACAGCAAAAAATTTATTGAATTGAGCGTGGATTTGATTAATTAGTCGCCTTTTTTAAAAAAAAAAAAAAATTAGAACTTGTAGTTCAAAATTAAATGTAATTTTGCATTCAGTTTTTGGTCCACCATACTAATATACTAGCTAAATTTCCTGTGTTTGCAAGTCATTTTAATTTTTTTTTAAATTTTTTATTCTTTAAATTATTAATAATTAAGTGATATTGATAATATTTTCTCAAAATTTTTAAATTCTTTTCATATAAAAATCGTAATCTCCTCTAATTAAGATGTTTATTAGGCACAATTTTATGAGCTAATTTCTCTTTAAAATATTTCATGTGACAGAATCAAAAGAGAAGTTAAACTGTTTTATATATATAGAAATTTTTAGTTAGATTTAATCTATTACGTTATTTGCAAACTATGTCAAATAAATCATTCTAAGGTAATATAATAATGAATAAACTTGTAATTTAATTTTTATTATCATTTTATATTTATATAATTATAAATATAAGCATGAATGGTATGAGTGATTTGATTGGTCTAGCATACGTGGTATCTACCTAAAAAGCTCTCTTTTATATAGATTAGACATTTGTTTCTATCTATATCTTGTTCTGTACATATGGTTTGGTTAGCTATTCTCCATTTTTGCCTTCTTTGTTTTTAAGTTTTTGGCTAACAATTACTTGAATGAATGGTATGCTTTCTGAAATTGGGAAGTTAGTGATATATTTAAGTCAATAATAGGCACTGAGCATATTAAAGAATTGATTATAAAAAACAATATATTTAACTGTAAAGATTTGAACTGTTTATATAAGTATCAAATTGTTATTAAAATTGTAATCATATAAGATTCATATCTTAAAGGGAGTTCAATTAAAGTGGGATTAGAAATGTTTAACAAGAAATGATATTTTATCCTTAATGAATAGTACTTATATTAGATTAAGATTTTATCAATCGGATATTTTGGGGTGATATGGTATCGGGTAGGTTTTAGAGAGATACTTAACTAGCAAAATTGTTGGTCGATACTTGAAATTGAGGCTTAAAAATTAGAGTTTATTTTCGTCAAATAAAGAGAGATAGGGATATAATAGAGGAGATGAAGCTACATTTTGTGGGAGTGGTTTGCCCCTTCCAAGATGGGTTCATTGGAATGTTGATTTATGTGTCTTATGTAGCTTAACTAGAGGTTAATATGAGGAGACAAAGAACCATTTAATAGATTCAGCCTGTAATAGTAATGATTAAACACTAAGACTAGGAAATTAATTGGTATTATCAGGAAAAGTATGTTTTTAGATTATTGAGAAAGAAAATTAAAAAGTATAGTAGTGAGGATCATGAATACATTAAACAATGTATATAAATATAAAGGGAAACTCTGGCTCATGCACACTATCAAAAACTATATAATTAAGCTAAGGTGTACAAAAATACTCACATAATAATAATAATGAACGTGGCCCTTACAATGCACATAAGTAAGTAATAATTACAGATTAATTAAGATGGTGATAGGGAAGAATAAACAGTGTATATAATTAATGACCATTAACATATTATTAAGTAAATTAAGGAATTGAATAATAAGGGCTCATAAAGTAATTATGAATGTGATCACATGCTTGATGGCATGCTTTGATTCCTTCAACAAAAGCAAAAAAACACAGAACAAAATAGAAGAGAGGAAATATCTCCCTAACCACATGCTTCCTGGGGACCATCAATCCCCTTAAGTAGAGAGCTGCCCAAAGAGCATGAGAAGATCCCAAAAAGCAATACAAAAAGAAAGGTTGCTGCAGCTGCTCTCAAATCTTACTTCTCACTAAAATACAACTCAAAGCCCCATAAAAGGAGATTTTATATAAAAAGCTTCATTTGCATGCTGGATTACACTCACACCCTTTTGCTTTTAAACACAACATTTCATGCCTTGGTTGCAGCAAATGTCCTCAGCTTCCTTTAAATCTTGTACTAACACTAAGAATAAAAATTCACTCTTTCTTTTTTAATTATTTTTCTTCATTAATAATTCTTTATAGTTTTCTTGATTGTATCTTTCTTTGAAAAGGATCATATATAGATAGTTCTTTCGGAGAAAATATATATGTTAAAAATGATTTTCATTTCCTCTAATATTAGATGCTATTTCCAACAAAGACAATGTGATCAAATAATAAATGTTCATATATATATATATATATATATATATATATATATATATATATATATATATATATTTATAAATTGAATAATATATAATATAGATACTCAATCATTAGACTATATATTGATTAATTGTTAAGCTTGATAACATTTAAAAAACTGATAATATATTGTTATACTACAACCTGTAAGAACTATATTGTTATTTATTCTACAAGGACGTTTCGTACGTGTATGATAAATATATAATTCCATAAACTAGCTACTCAATGAATAAGTAGAAGAAAATTAATTAAACTATGTAGGTTATATATATATATATATATATATATATATCTGCAGCTTTGAAGCTTCTCATTCTAATTGAATTATCTTTTGGCCAATCTGACAAGTCAGGGACAATGGTTTTCCAGAAAATTTATGCTGTCTTGGCGAGGAGAGGAAGTAATCCATGTTCCATATGTCGGTAATAGAATTAATGGGGAGCAATTCAATGAACTAAAAATTATATAACTTGAACATGAAGAAGAAGAAGCAGCTTAAAAACGTAGCAAACTTGTATAGGGTTTCGCAATCTTAACTGTTAGCCATTACCTTCAAATTATTTAACATAACATATGAAGAGCTACTCATGAAAAAAGACAAATTTTAATGTGCTTTTGCATTGGTATGTGAGAGTATTATGAAAGTTCCTATAGGGTGGTCTGGTGCCTCTCGATATATATTCATTGATTTTTGCTAAGCCACACCTCAGAGAGCAATTAAAATGTAGAATATAGTCTATATCATTTAATTTTATTCCCTATAGATTCTTAATTGCATTGAGCAACAAAAGGGTAATATTAATTATTTTTTTCAATATTTATCATCATATATAAGTAGTATAAGAAAGCTGAATGGGAACAAGAATTCTCATAATCGATCCCAATTAATTTAGGATTAAAATAATTTTCATAATCGACCCCAATTAGTTTAAGATTAAAACATAGTCGCTATTATTGTTTATCATCATTAGAAGATAAAATTGGCAACCTAGCGATTATATGTCTATTTCATAATAGAAAAAATCAAAATTCAAATCCTAATACCCTTTTCCCCTATTGGAAAATATTTGATATTGCTAATTTTGTCTTTTTTTCCACAAGAGAATGCACCTTGGATTAAACTTTGAAATTGAATAGATGCACCAAATTGGAACTGTTAGACCTTTACGTAACATACTAAAATTAGGAGATTTTACAGAAGAGAGTCTTATCAAATATACTATAATAAATAAACAACAAAATAACACTCGTGGAAGCATAATATTACAAAACTGTATAGAGAATTGCGTGCAAATATACATTACGTACAAAAGAGAGATAGAGAGAGTGAAAGAGAGAGGGAATTAAGCTACCTAGTTGTTAGCAAAATGTACCAAAATCGTAGTCTAAATCAAACTCATCAAATGCAAGGTTAAACATTTTGGTGAAAACCATGGAATTACAAGCATGCCAGGGTAAAATATGTTGGTAAAAAAACCATGGGCATGGAGGGTTAGCATAGCAAAGGAGGTGAAGGGTTTGAAGATGATGGGGTAGATATGTAAAATCACTTAAACAATGGTTTTGTTTTTTTTTTTTTGGGTCACTAATGCATTCTCACACGCAAATATCATATCGGTTTGGTGGGCAATTTTTGTTCTTCAGGTTGATGGGTCATTGGGATTGGGTAGCCGCTTAAAAATGATGGGTGCACCATATTGTGGGTATAGAAGCATAAGGACTGTGGGTGCATGTTGGTAGCTTGGGGCCAATCTAAAGGAGAAGCGTTGTAGTATAATGGCAAGGGTCAATTTTGCTTGCAAAATTGCAAGATTTTGGCCAATGCAGGTTCTCACTCCGAGCCCAAATGGTATGAAGGCTACCGAATGCTTGGCTGCCCTGCCCACACCATCACTAAAACGCCCTGGATTGAAATCATTTGCGTCATTACCCCATATGCTCTGATCATGATGAACGGCCAATATCGGTATCAGAAGCTCGGTCCCACGTGGGATCTTGTAGCCCCCGAGCTCCACGTCGGTTCTTGAACGTCGGATTGTCGCGATGGTTGGTGGATATAACCGAAGGGATTCATTCAGAATCATGCTCAGCTGCACACCAGATCATCACCCAGTTAATAAAAAGAATTCAGAAATCAAAATTTCACAATTGACTAAACTACCCTTCATAAAACTCAAAATGACAAAACTGCCACAACATTCGGGTGGGAAAAAGAAAGGAGGAAGAGGAAGCAAAAAGTAAAGGTGGCAGTTTTCTTGATTTTCTTTTCTTGAGAGAGAGAGAGAGAGAGCAACCAGTGAAACAAAGAGACAAAACAAGGTTTTTGTCATAATCTGAAGAGGGAGAGGGGCTCCTTTACCGTCTTAAGCTTTACAACATCATCTTTGGTGGGTATGTCACGTGATCCACAAACCCTCAGCACCTCCTCACGTGCTTCCACCTGCCACTGTGGGTGCATTGCTAGTAGGACCGTTGTCCACGTCAGCAAATTGGATGTGGTATGTTTGCCGGCAAAGAAAAAGCTCTTACACTCTTCAACTATGTCATTAACAGTCACATCTGTGCTTGAATATGAAGCTTGGATCATTAATCCAAGCAAATCTTTCGGATTTTTCACCTCCTGCATTGTGTTATCATTCGAATTTTCCCTCCGCCGATCGATCAATTTCATTAGCGATTTCTTGGTTTCCTTGTCCAGTTTCCAAGAATTCATGTTTCGTTTAGTGGGAAAGAACCTTGATTTGAAAACAAAATATAAAGGTTAAAAAAAAAAAGAAAAAATTTTGATTAATTAATTAATTAATTAATTAATAATTACCTATAACCGGGGATAAAGACCTTCTGGAAAGCCTCGGCAGCCAGCACCATTTGCTGTGCCTGCAATCGGAAAATGGCCTTACCATCTTCATAGCTGCTACCAAATGCAGTTCTTGTAATGACATCTTCTGTCAGGGTTTGGAACCATTCAGAAACTTCAATTTCAACCTCTTCAGAGTTGGACATTGATGCCGACCACTGCTCTAACATATCCATCACACCCTTTGCCACCACAGGAACTAGCATCTAGGGAAAAAAAATATAATTATTAAGAAAAAAAAAAAAGGAGAAGGATTAAGGCATGAAATTATATATATTATGAAGTAGTTAATTACTTTGAGATTTTCCATGTGGAAAGTGGGAGTGATGATTTTCCTATGGTGAGCCCATTTTTCACCTTTGAGACTGAGGAGTCCATCACCTTCAAGCTGTTTAACAAGAGGGTGAGCTTCAATCTTTTCATAGAATTCAGACTTGGTAGAAAAGATTTCCCGGATGAGGTCTGGATCGGAGACGGTGAGTCGAACAGTGGGTCCGAACCACACAAGAAATGTTGCACCTGCAATAAGACGATGAGACACTAGTGTATGTAAATAATTTAATCTGTGGAGTGGCTGAAAAGGGGGATAAAAAAAATAAAAGAAAGAACAAGGCACAAAGAAACAAAAGAAGCAAGCAATTGCACCAAATAGGAAGTCTCGAACATCCTCAAGTAGTTAGTATCGAGATAGCAAAAAGAGGAATGAGCAGGAAACATGGCAACCATTAATTCAGAGAGCATGGATATAGTGTAGGACCCTACAGAAGAGAGAGAGAGCAAAAACAAAAGAGAGTAGAAAGAAGACAACTGGAACTATGCAGCTAGCAAACACAATATACAACTTCATTATCAGAACACACAAAGCTCACCCCCATCAAACAAAGGCAAGTGGACATGGAAAGCAGAAAGCAAATGATAGCTCCAAAACAGACAAGTGCAAAAACCCCACTTTTTTTTTGGTTAATTTTTACTATGAGTAAAAAAGAAGAAATTTCAATTTTTATTTAAAATGATAATCGGGGTCATTGAGCTAGCTGGCTGTAGAAGGAAGGAGGAGGTTGCCAGAGGAAAGGGAGAGAGAAAAACAAGAAAAGAGAAGAAAACAAGAAGTGGAACAGTCCAAACTCAACTTCAACATCAAGCACCCAAGAACAGAAAAAGGCTGAAAAGTTTTAAAAAGAAGTACCTGAACTCAGAAAACAAGCCTTTAAAAAGTCACAAATTTTGGAGGACGGATCACAAAGGAATTAAACACATAATAACAGAAGCAACATCCCCACAGCTTTAATAATTATCAAGACTTAAGACAAGGCTAAAAACTACATTAACACTAACTTCATTGGGTACCCAAAAAACAAAACACTCAAACACAAACATATCTCTACATGATCATCAATGTCACCACCACCCACAACAAGTTACAACAAGTAGACAAAACTTTGAACACAACTGCCCATTGGCCTTTTGAAAAGAAGAAGAAAAAAAAAATATAAAATCAACAGCAGTTATTAAAAAAAACTTGAAAGTGAACAAAAACTGGACAAATACCATAGATTTTCTTCCAGTGATGGTAGAAGGAAAGAACTCTAGGGAGTATGTTGTGGGAGAAAGGCTGCATAGGCTGAGAAGAAGCTTTTAACATCATCTCCACAAGCTCTTTCACATTGCCTATGAAGAAGCGATAAGGAGGGCCTCTGATTCCTTGCTTAGAGAAATGTTCTTCAATTCTTCTGGGTTTCCACCAAAGCAACACTACAATCTTTAAAACGAAAACTAAAACAAAGAAAGAGATGGCAAGCAGCTTAAGCCAGTAGAAAAAGAAGAGCTTCTCCATGTTAAAAGAGAGAAAGCTTTTCCTTAGAAACAGATGGAGTTAGCTAGCTTCAGCACACAACCTCTCTTCTCTTCTCTTCTCCTTCCTTAAGATCAGTACTGGAGCAGCCTTTTCTGTTTTTGCTTCTTATCTTCTCTTTCTCTTTCCCACTTTTTTCTTTTTTTCTTGTTTTCTCGCTTATGTTGGTTTACTTGTTAGATAGTGTGTGTTGGCTTTTTAATACTACTAGAGAAAGAGAGAGAAGGGCAAGCCAAGCCAAAGCCAAAGCAAAGCAAGGCCAACGGCGTAGGGGCCGCCATTGGAATTCTACGGGTCAACGATGAGGTTTATTTTTTTTATTATTCTTTTTTTTTTCTTTAAAAATAAAAATTATACCCAGAAGACAATGTTACCCTTGTCTTTTTCTATTATTATTATTGTATCCCTTACATTTATTTATTCATTTTTACCCTTTTTTTTTTTTGGAGTTCTGTTTCTCTAGGAAAAATTGAAAAATTCTCCTTTTTCTTTAAAGATAATTTAAATTAAAAAAAAAATATTACATATGGAAGATGGGACATTCTAATTTATTGGGATGTACCCATCTTGAAGAATTCATAAATTATTTATTTTTTTATTACATATTTAGACATTCCAGTTCAATAATTATAGTAATAATCAGTGCCTTATCCTAGATACTAGGTGGGAGGAGGTTTTGGTCACTTGATGCAAAATTTCCAAATTTAAGGCATGATTGGAGGATAACAGAGGAGCATGAGTTGTATATTCTTATAAATATTTTAATTATTGTTTAGATAATATTTGATATCAATTTGGGATCTTCTGGAAAATAAATTTTTCAATATATAATTTTTAGAACATTCACAAATTAAAAAAAAAAAAAAATGAATAAGAAGGAGGCAAAAACTGTTTAAGTATAATTGAAAATGAATTTGGCTTAGCTCCTCTCTAGTGAAATGTTAATAGGTCCCTTTAGTGGCCCCTTTGATCTTGTTCTTGCCATGACTTTCCTTGTCAATTTGAAAAGAGATTGGAACATATCATTAAGTAGGTACCATTTTCAACTTTTTTCATAACCAAAATCAACTTAGTTTTCATCATTAATAGCATTTTCAATCTAATCAGACGATTTATAACTACACACTTTTTTTTTTTTTAAATCTTTTGAAACTATCAACTCACACAAAATTACAAAATATATTGTTTCATTAGGACCAATCAACTTAGCCAAATTAATGTAATCACCTAGAATTATATGAAACAATGCATCATCCACTTAATTAAGATAAACCCATGAGAGCAAAGACAAAACCAAATACAAGTCACATGTGAACCTTATGTTTTATGCTCAGGTTGAAAGCTGATCAACTAATGGGTCAATTTCCTTTTATATAAATATTATTTGTAGCACAACATTGCCCCCACATATTCACAAGAAATAAATATACTCGTAGATGCTTGAAAAATTATTGAGTCAACAAGACCAACTCATTCAATGACAACCCAAAAAAAATCCTTGAATGATTATATATTGATCATGAGCAAATTAAGTCTTGACTTGATCACAGGATACGAGACCCTCACGGGTGTAGGACATCGAGCTCTTGGCACCCAACAAAGGATTTGGGATGCTAAGGTAAGTTGAGTTTTAGCCCATTCAAAAACGGTAGTTTCATCTACATTAAATTATAAAGCTTATAACTTCAAATCTCAATATAATTAGGATTTGAGAATCATTATATAAATAAGTGATCTGTTGGGAATAATTTTTTATTCTTAATAGAAATCTAATGAGGATTGTTGTTTTACAAATATGAATACGTTCAGTAAATATGTAAAATTATATGATTTTTGTGATTATTCTTATAAAGAGATTCAGGTATCTGATATTATCATTGGAGTATATCTGATATCTAAAGCTTGGATCTTTTTAAGCCTTTTCATCACAAAAGCTCAAGTCATTAATTGGTGCAGTTAGCGTGGAACCTAATCATAACAATGAATAATATAGCCCTACTTGAAAAAATGTTTCAGAAAACTAAAATGCCTAAATTCCACCTCAAAATCCCATCACGCTTAAAGAGGTGTATCCCAAGATCCTGCAACAATAAATAATAATGCTCCCACTCCAGCTACTGAGAATAACCTAATATCGAATATGTAATACCCCTCATCTGGACTAAGTAGAATCTAATGCTCGAAGACGAAATGTTTTTTGGAATCCCAAATGATGGAGAGCCTTATTGAATTGTATTTTGGGTAAAGGAATGATAAAGGAGAGTTTATATTGGGAAATCTTGAAATGGCAAGTTAGGCAAACAAAGTTTACAAGATAAGCCACCAAACTTGCTCAGATCAAGATATATAACCCAAAGCTTCTAGACACCTCTAGCACGCTCTCTCCAATCCCCATTTCTCATGATTTTCTCTCCCTTTTCTCCCCTCACCCTCTGTTTTTTTTTTTTTTTTTATTTCATTCTCCCCAAATATTCCTACCCTAACACAAAATGATGGAGAATCAACCCCAAGCTCCTAAAAGAGGTAATTAAAGGCATCCTTTTCCTCCCTTTTCAAGCTAGTATAGAGAGAAGCTGGAAAAATCTCTCTTCTTTAGAAACCCTAGACAAATGGAGGTAAGCCAAATCCTCTCCCCAGAGTATGGTTTAAAAGTTTTAAGATAGTTTTAAAGTATTAGATTAGTTCTGGGAGTAGTTTAAAGTTTTGGATTAATGTTAGGGTTATGTTTAACAAAGTGGATTCTAGGGTTTGGGGCTAATTAAAAAGTAATTATAGTTGTTTAAGGCCTAAACTAGCTAAAGAAACATAAAATGGTGACTATAGGACCTAAGGTTGTAAATTGGGTAATTATATATTCAAGTTTCGCATTATGAAGAGAAATATAGAAATCCTAGGATAGGTAGCCAAACTTGCGTGAACAGTCATGTCTATAGTGCATGGCATTTTAGGTAGCCAAAAGTTAAACTTTAGCCACTGAACAGTACTTTGCTTTCACAATTATAATTTCATATAATTTTGTGTAAACCCTAACTAAATGTCCTATCAAACCCTATTCTTGTAAACAAGAGTTAGGACATAAAGGACCTAAAACCAATGAGTTCAAGTGTCACTTACGAGTAAGCAAAATAGTAGAAGTCAGCGGCCCTAACAGGTCCAGTAATAGTCAAAAGATCAACCAATTTGTGAGTAGAACATAATAACTCTTTTTAAAAAAAATAAGTGTTTCTTTGTGCATACATGCATCATGTAATATACAAGTGCATCTCTAGGTTAACCTATATAAATTTATATTTTAAATCTCATGAATTATGCTGTATAATTATTTGTGTTGTTCTTGTGATTCATGGACAACCCACTGGTTCCTAATGGGAAAGTAAATGGAATGAAAAAGTAAATGGCATGCATGCATTTATGAGCTCACATGACATGATATGGGATATTCGGGTAAAGCAATTCTAAGTATTCGGCTCTAGGGTAACCAAGTAAGGTAATTCTATTTCTCCGACCTCATTTGTTTTATATGATATGATAAGAAAAAGTCCTTGTAAGCTCCTACAATAGCCGAGCATATTGTAATTATGATATGATTACGGTATGGTTGGAAGAACCACTAGTGACATGAATTAACTTGATGTGAATTGTTTGTGCTGTAAAAATATCATGCAATAACTGCATTGCGTATGCTTGAATATAAATCGTTTTATTATATGTTTTACTTCCTATTACTTGCTGAGCCCCTAGCTCATCCCCTTTCTCTATCTTCACCTTTAGGGACAAGTACAAGACACAATCAACAGATTTTGCTAGTTGAGTTCCAATGGTTATTGCTTCAATTTTGCTTAAAGATATATGTACATTTTGTGGAACTTTCTTTTATAATGATATGTAATTTTGCTATTGTACTTTGCCACTTAGTATTTTGTAATATTAAAATGTAAATATTGTTTTATGTTTAGTAAAGTATTTTAATCATCTATTTGGGGCCCTAAATGAGAAAATGATGAAAGTTAGGCTCGTTACGAGCTAAGGGGTTCTTATGTTAGCCTAAGCCTTAGTGCAGGTAACGATCTCGAATTTAGGTCGTTACAGAATAATTTCACCAACATAACTGGAGTTCTTTTGCTCTAAGAACATCGTGAGACATAAACTATCATAAATACCCTAGTAGGCCCAAACACTGCAAAATCCTTAGCCCAAGCATTAATTAATATGACTAACTTGATGAAAAAGTGGTACAAATCCATGACACCAAATAATTAATCCAACCCACCAACAAAACCATCTTAGAATTATGTTGAAAATCAACACCCATACAATGCATAAGCTTAATCCAAAATTGAATGGAATTCAACAATCTTAACTTAAGCCCATGCTGGTCATGAAACAACACAAACTCTTAATAATATAAAAGAGTCCTCCTAAAACTCTAGAGTAAGCACTAGAACCACGTGAAGCACTAGAACAAAGCCATTCCTCTTTGATGAAGATGACTTGAATAAATGAATTGAAGAACCCATAAAGAAGTACCAAGATAGGGATAGATTTAGGGTTAAGTGATAATAGGGATAGCAATGGTTAGACATTTTCAAAGTACATTAGCAAATCTTATTGAAAAGGGTTCAAGTAGTATATGCCATTGCTTTTTGCCATATTTTGGCTTGGGCTCCATAACCTTCATAGATAGGTTAATTATTCCAAGCCCAATTCGTAACAAGTATTCTTGTAAAGAAAATCTCTTCAAAATGTAAGAAGTTGTTAGACAATATCAAAAGACTCTTAGGTACTAAGTTGAGCAAGTGGATGTTTAAAAAAAAATGAATCATGAAATGGCAATGAACAGCATGATGAAAAATGCAACTTTTTGACTATTTGAAGACCTTATCATAAAGCCCTCTAGAAGTTTTGTTGACCTAATGAAATTAGCCCAACAGTATATCCGATTAATGATGTCAAAGGGTATATGGCTTGAATCAGAAGGAATCCAACAAAAAACTCATATGTGAATTAGATTAAAGAGTAAATCAGACATTACATAAAGAAAAATAATATGATCAACCTAGAACCAGTGGATATAACAGAAATTTCAATGCTTTGAACACCTCCAAGCCGAGGGCCCTACAATGGGCTAAAACAAATGGAGATTAAATCCAATAGTGCATATGGATGAGAGAGGGATTAGCAAGTAGAAGAGATAAAAGCAAATATTATTATTTTAATCATAATAATAGACATGACATAGAAGATTGTTCACAATTGAAAAAAAAATGGTGCATCTAGTTGGGCAAGGATTATTACAATAATTTATAGAAAGAAAGTCACATAATATAATGATCATATGAAAAACCCTAGAAGGGATCAACCAAGGATTGGACTAGATCAGTGTAAATGATTAATATCATTTGGGAGGGAATTCTAAAGGTGATAACTCAACCCAAAGAAAGAAATATTGCCAAGAAATATACTTAGTGAGACTCAACCTAATGAACTTATAACGTTTGTTGTGGAAAATGGGAGAGGGTCAATTCTCTAATTATAGAAGGATTGGTCCAGGAAATTTTGTTAAGAAGAATTATAGTAAACAAGGGAAGCAAGGTTAACAAGCTCACCATGTAGGCATTTCAAAAGATGGGATTGAATCTTAACACCACCAATCCATAGTCCATTAATTGGAGGCATACTTGTGTTGATAGAGAGAGCTACAAACTCAGAAGTTGAGCTCATGCAAAAAGGACCAGTGAAGAAGCTTATAATGGAATTTATGACTATAGATATTCCTTTTGCTTAAGTGCTATTGTTGGAAGGTTAATTTTGTATGACATTAGTGCTTGTACATGTATTAGGTACTTTAAAATGAAGATTCTTATTAAAGCGTGAACAGCAGTTATCTAGGTAGACCTAAAAGCAGCCTAAGAAGTATACTTAAACACTCTAAAGGACGCTCAGCAAGCATTGTTGATTGAACTCATGAAAATTCCAAGGAAAAGGACCTTATATCAAAATCGCTTAAAGAAGTGCATGAACTTCAATATAATGATGGTTAAGAGTCAAAATGAGCGAGGAAAGCTTGAGGCAAATTGCAAGAACCTCTTTGAACTTCCAAATTGCCTACACACAGAAGATGTGGACTATTTAAGAGAATATTTTTCATTAGATACGTTTATCATTTATTTTATCTTTTCTCAACTAGTTATAATAATATTTCAAATAAAATTACTTTGCTAGAACTTTCAAATAATGTTATTTATTCCAAAAAATAAAAATAAAAATTACAAAGGTAACACTTGACAAATAATAAAGATAGCAAACAAAATTTGAAAGCAACAATCTACAAGCAATGGTGGGAGAAAAAACCATGGTCTTAATAAACTACATACAAGGCAACGAAGGCCAAACATAATGTTTCAGTCATAATATGACTCACATGCTAGATGCATTGAAGTCCAAAAATAAAGTTGAGCGATATACTCAACATCAATATGACTCATATGCTTAGTATAGTGAAGTCCAAAAATAAAAAGCGAAATGCTTGGCAACAATATAATTCTTATGCTAAGTGAAACAATAAGTGCAAAATACAGCCAAGCAAAATGCCAAGTCATAATAAATCATGCAAAATCAAAAGTAGATATCAAGAGATTATGTTTAGTCATAAAATAACACACCAAAATAAAAGGAATATTATTAAATATTCATGCTTAGCAATGCCCTTAAGTACGTTGTGTATATTAAAGCTAAATAATAGACGTGATAAACACAAACGTTTGGCACAGGGCAGCCGACATTAAAAATGGTAGGCTGAAAAGTTATAACCAGAACAATCACACAACTTGTAAGTGAACATATGGTATGCATTTCTTACTCCATAAAAGATCATCAAAGAGTTATAATGCAAAAAGAGATACTGTAAAATGTTTAAACAAGGAAGAATTTACTATTTACTCCATACATTTAAACAAAACTAATTATTTAGGGCCTGTTTGGTCTAAATATTGAATGCAGCTGATAGTTGTTACCATTAGGTGATAGTTGATGATAGCTGACTTATATTAAGTGTTTGGTAAAACTATGCTTACCTATTGCCATTGATATGTAAAATGATTAATAAAGGTATATATTATATAATTTATTTTATTATTGAAATAAATACAAAATTAAAAAATTTATTATATTATTTATTTTATTATTAAAATAAATATATAATTATTAATTTAATATATTATATCAATTATTACATTATTAAAATAAAAAATATAATTATTGATTTATTATATCATATTATTTACTTTATTATTGAAATAAGAAAATAATTAAATTCCTTAAAAAAAACAAAATAATTAAATAATTTTGAAAATGTAGTTATAAAATAATAAAGTAATATTATTGTTGACAAAGAAAAAAAATCTTATAATTTTAAGTTTGTAAAAAAACATATTTTTTCATAATAAATAAGTATTTTATATTTTATGTTATTAACAGAAAATAATTAACAAAATTGCAATACGTTAATTAAGATGTTAAGGTTGTAAATGACAAATAAAGGCCAACAACATTAATAATATTAATTTTTGAGTTACATAAAAAGGATGATATGGTCTACATAAAAATTAAAATCAAATCAACTATCAGCTGATGAAAAATAATTTTAAAAATAGAATTGATATAAACTACAGCTAATGGGTATCATATCAGTTACTTATCAGCTATTAGATCTTTTTTTTTTTATTTGCCAAACACTTCAATTTACCTATTTGGATGTCTATCAGTTACTAGTTGTATATCAAATGGTAAACCAAACACCCCCTAGTAAACCAAACACCCCTTTAAGCCATCTATTTTAAAAAAAAATACACTATTTAGTCTTTTTATTTTTTATCCATGAACTGTTTAGTCCTTCTTGTTATTTTAAAGCAAATTTTTTTCCCAACTCAACTATTTAGTCTTTATAATTTTAATGATAAAACTATTTAATCCTTTTAATTTTAAATTCATTAATTATTCAGCATTTATCTATAACTATTTTCTCTCTTTTGACTAACTTGACTAAGATAAAAATTAACAGGAGAGACTAAACAGTTTACGGACTAAAAATAGGGTGACTAAATATTATATTTTTAAATTATAGGAACTAAGTAGTTAGTTTTGTTAAAAGACATAGATTAAATAGTATTTTTCTAAAAAAAAATTAAAACACTATTGAATGAGCATGCAACCTTAGGCAAAATACCTATTTTAATCCTTAAAGTAATGAGCATGCAAGCTTAGGCAAAATACCTATTTTAGTCCTTAAAGTATGAGCCAATAGTTAAACAAGTCTTTCATCTTTTTTGAAGTTCAAACAAGCCCTTCAAATTTTAATCAAAATTAAATAAGTCCTTCAAATTTTAAAAATATACTAAATAAGTCCTTAATGGACAAATAAACCCTTCAAATTTTAAATATATCAAATAAGCCATTTAACTTAAAAAATAAATCTAAAGAGAGTGGACTATAACTTGTCTCCAATATAAATCCAGCCAAGGCCATGAACAATAATTTTTTGGTGCATGGGGTCCTCATCATTAATCCTGCATCTCTAATTTGCAATATTCTTGTGGGTATCTACTGCATTCTGAAGTGGATTGATAAAAGTTATTTTTTGCCCATCATTTTCATCATAGTCATCGTCACCGTCACTGTCACCAACTTGATTATGATTTGGTTATGATTATTCTATTGAGAATAATCTTCTACTTTATTATTATGCTGTCATCCTTTTCTTCTACGTTATTAATAGTGTTAAAAGAGTAGTATAGATTACAAAATGTGAGAAAAATTGATTAGGATTCAGAGGTTAGGTTTTAGATTTTGGGGAATGCTTATTCGGTAAGCATGTGAGGTGAATCTAGGATTGTGGTTTTAGGTTCAGGTTTTGAATAGGAGCTCAAGCAATGTTTGAATTCATGTTCTTCAGATTGGAGGGTTTGGAAGGTAATTGTCTTCGGTTAGTGGGGATTGGCTGTTATTGGTGGAGGGCGATGAGAACATATGGCAGAGACCGATGAATTTGTGATTTGGGGAGAATAGATAGATGTAATGTAGTAAAGAGAAGTTTTAACCTTTTGAGTGTGGAGATGAGCAACTAATGTAGACATCACCAAAGGAAGTTAGTTACAAAGAGATGAGTTAGAGCATGAAGAAAATATATGAAGTGAAAGCAAGGCCTTAGTTAATCTATTTTTAAAATTTGAAAGTCTTTTTTATCTATTTTTAAAATTTGAAAGGCTTATTTGTGCTTCATTGATGTACTTTTAAAATTTAAAAGATTTATTTGAATTTTTCTTAAATTTAAAAGGTTTTTTCGGATTAAAAAAAAATAAAAAATTTACATTACTATTAATCTAAACTTTAAGGATCAAATAAATAGGTTTTTTACCTAAGTAGTTGTTGGGAATTACTTTTTATCCTTTAATTAGTCCCAAAAAAAATAGTGGTTCTTTAAATATAAATATATGCCAATATGTATGTAAAATTATTTGATTACTGATATCACTCTCACAAAGTGACTCAGATGTCTAACTTTATAATCGAAGTGGATCCCTGACTAGAGTTTGAAATTCTTAAGCTTTTTCTTTGTTTGCAGGACGGCAATCGTACTTAATTATCCCAAAATTTCAAGTCATGAAGTTTTGTGAACCATTTCTATCGAATTAAGGGTAATATATTATAAGTTTAAAAATGATGAAGTAAGGGTAATTGAATAATTAAAGAAATAATTAAGTGGGAATATGAAAGAGAAAGATAGGATATATGGAGAAGGGAACTCCAATGGTGTCCAACTTGCTTCCTTCCTTGTTCCCGAAAAGATTGTTTTGGGTAGAGCAGAGAAAGGGAGAGAGGGGGGCACAAAGGGGGTTGTTATTTTGGAATGTTGCTCTTAAATTTGTGCACATGGGAACAAGGCTGTCTATTTTAGGGTTTCTTTCTGTGCTTTAGGTAGGGAAATATGCTCTACTTAATCCAACAATGGGGTGCCCACGCAAAGGCACCCTCCCTAATCTTGTCTTAATAGACCCAAGACATGTTGGGGCCATGTGCCCCTCTTGGGTCCTACAAATTTATCACTACTCAACGGTTGCAGTAATTTTAGCACACACACACAGAGAGAGAGAGAGAGAGAGAGAGAGAGAGAGAGAGAGAGAGAAAGAGAGAGAGAGCGTCATATTCATGTAAAACTCAGCCAAATGATGCCTGCCTTTGACACCCTAATCAAGTTTTAAAATGCTAATTACCATTCACATTTCACGCTACTACCGCTTCTGTTTTGCTAAATCTCAAATGGGTTTCATCCAAAATGTTCACAGGGCACACCAAATGCATACAAATGCTAAATGTCTTCTTAGGGCAGAGAATTGTCATGTATTATGTAACTTAGCTTGTTTAATCTCTAATTAGAAGCAGGTTAAAGAATGAAGCGACGTGTTGTCGTTAATGTGATAGTTGCCAAGTTCATTCTGATGCTTACAAAATTTGGTGAGAGAAAAATTTATATGTGCATCCAATTGAATATTTCAAGGAAGATCTGAATGCGTCCTTGAATGCTGTTCACAGTGTCTGACTTTAGCTAGATGAAAGGCTGATGCAAAAGAAACTTTAAATGGGAATCAGGGTTATAAATAAAAAAGAAATAAAAATTTTTCTCTGCAAATCAAAAAGCCAAAAGGACAAACTAGAATATGCAATCACTTAAACCAGGCATGGAGTTTTCGAAAATGATCAAAATAGTCCAACCAGGAAAAGCCTGCAGATGATGAGGTACGTTTGCTTGCACTATTTTTTATTTATTTATTTATTTTTCTAGGTACGTTCTTAATATATTTGAGTCTTTTTTAATTAAAAAGATTAGAAATGAAAATACATAAAAGTTGCCTGCCAACCAGTTGCACTTCTGGAGGTTAAATGGTACGTATATAATTTGTCAGTTTTTGAAATTTGGGGTAGCAGATGCATTAATTGTTCTTATTTAGGGTTTTCTATCTTGGAATAATTTCAATTCACTTCTGTAATTTAGCTTTCATAGTTTTGTACTAGAAAAGGTGTAGAATATTTATTGGGATCATTATGAAGATTTCAACCCTTTCCCATAACAACTTCCTGTCACTTGCCCAAACTGTTTTTTTTTTTTTTTTTTAACCTAAAATAATGGGATTAGATAGAGTGTTTAATCAAAGTTTGTATCTATAAGTAAATTCAATAAGATTAATTTAATTCATAAAGACAAGAGTCACATTCTTTAAGTTCAATTTCATCGAGAGACATTTCGAAAAATATTTAAAAATTTTCTTTGAAATAAATTATTTGTGGGAGAAAAAAAAAATAATCGAATTCTCGTATAATCATACTCTATTTCCATTTCTTTTAGAATATTTTTTTGAAGTAAAAAGGAATTGAATTTTTTAATTCAAACCATGAAAATTAATAAAAAAATTAATTGGATTAAATTATTATAAATTTCTATTTTCCAAACACGAGTTATAAATGCACTAAAATGATGTGGGAGACAAAGAGAGTGTGCTATTAAACTTATCTAGAGAGAGCAATTTGTATTTAATTAGATAGTAAATAGAGTATTCTTGACTCTAATTTATTATGAATTATATTTTAAATAAAAATATCAAGTCTAAACTAATTAATGAAGAAATTAAAAATATATGGTAAAAGAATTGGAATTATTTGACAACCTTATGGAAGCAAATTAAATTATTAAGACTCAATCATAAACTTGGACTTATATGCCATGAAAATAATTGACAATAATTGAAGTGCTTAGTGCATTACTTATATATATATATATATATATATATATTTCTCTTGTAATATATAAAAAAGGGAAGAAAGTTTGGAATTGATAAAAGAGAGCAAAAGAAGGGATATGCAAATATGATTTGGTAGCAAATCCCTCCCCACCACCACCACCACCACCATAACCATATCTTGTGTGTTGTGATTAGTATCATCTCCCTAAATTCATCCCACAAACAAGGATTTTATTACAACTCTCAATTTTTATTATGGCCCATAGTGTCCACATGTTCTTCCATTTATGGCATAATTGACCACTCATGCCCCATTTTTTACCCAATAAAAACTTTTGACCACTTGATGATCATGAGAGATCTATTACTACTCAATTGCCAAATCCATTTTGAATATGAGGGTTGGCCTTTCAATTCATTTTTCTTTTAGGTAATTATGTCCTTAATATTATAATTATTTTTAATTATGCCCTTAATATTATAATTATTTTTTCTTCTATTGATGGTCAAGAAATATGGTTTTGGATGACCAATAAATACAATTCAAGAGCTCAATTACATCACCATTAGAGCATGCGTTTCGCGCATGCTTTGGATCATAGAGCTCAATTTGTCTTGTAGATTCTAACAAATGATTCCTAGTTGACTTGTTGGAAAATAAATTAAAATTTTTATTTATTTTTTTAATAAAAATTATTATTTTAATAAATAAGAAAATATGAATATAATAATTAAAATAAAATATAAAAAATAATAAATTTTATGTTGATGGTACTTAAATTATTTTCAAAACTATAAAATCTCAAGTTTGAGTTTTAATGGGAGTCAATTATAAAAAAATAAATAAATTCACAATAAAAGTTACCTAATTTGAAATCTCATCATTCCATTTGAAATTTTATCAATCATTATTTTAATATATAAGAAAATATGAATGTAATAATTAAAATAAAATATAAAAATTAATGAATTTTATGTTAATAGTACTGAAGTTATTTTTAAAACTGTAAAATCTTAAGTTCGAGTTTTAATTGAAGTCAACTATAAAAAAAAAATAAATTCACAATAAAAGTTGGTAATTTGAAATCTCATTATTCCATTTGAAATTTATCAATCATTATTTTAATATATAAGAAAATATGAATAAATAATTAAAATAATATATAAAAATTAATGAATTTTATATTAATAGTACTGAAGTTATTTTTAAAAACTATAAAATCTCAAGTTCGAGTTTCAATTGGAATCAACTATAAAAAAATAAATAAATTCATTTGAAATCTCATCATTCCATTTAAAATTTATCAATCACTATTTTAATATATAAGAAAATATAAATATAATAATTAAAATAAAATATAAAAATTAATGAATTTTATGTCAATGATATTGAAGTTATTTTAAAAATTGTAAAATCTCAGTTTGAATTTCAATTGGAATCAACTATAAAAAAAATAAATAAATAAATTCATTTCAAAACTCACCATTCCATTTAAAATTTATAAATCATTATTTTTAATATATAAGAAAATATAAATATAATAATTAAAATAAAATATAAAAATTAATGAATTTTATGTTAATAATACCGAAGTTATTTTTAAAACTGTAAAATCTCATGTTCGAGTTTCAATTGGAATCAACTATAAAAAAAAAAAATAAATTCATTTGAAATCTCATCATTCCATTTAAAATTTATCAATCATTATTTTAATATATAAGAAAATATGAATATAATAATTAAAATAAAATATAAAAATTATTGAATTTTATGTCAATGGTATTGAAGTTATTTTAAAAATTGTAAAATCTCACGTTTGAATTTCAATTGGAATCAACTATAAAAAAAATAAATAAATAAATTCATTTCAAAACTCACCATTCCATTTAAAATTTATAAATCATTATTTTTAATATATAAGAAAATATAAATATAATAATTAAAATAAAATATAAAAATTAATGAATTTTATGTTAATAGTACCGAAGTTATTTTTAAAACTGTAAAATCTCATATTCGAGTTTCAATTATAATCAACTATAAAAAAAATAAATAAATTCACAATAAAAATTACCAAATTTGAAATCTCATCATTCCATTTGAAATTTATCAATTATTATTTTAATAAATAAGAAAATATGAATATAATGATTAAAATAAAATATAAAAATTAATAAATTTTATATTAATGATACTGAAGTTAACTTTAAAATTATAAAATCTCAAATTCCAATTTCAATCGCAGTCAATTATAAAAAAATAAATAAATTTAGAATAAAAGTTACCAAATTTGAAATCTTTTCATTCCATTTGAAATTTATCTTCTCTAATTCTCATATGATTATATGATTAAAACATATTTGAAAATTGTTAATTTTTTTAAACTAGTATTTGAAATACATGTATTGCACCTATATCAAATAAAAAAAATATAATATAATATTAGACTATATATATTTATTTTTTCAAATATATTATATATATGATCTATTTAGTTATATATAAAAATATATATTTAATTACATGAAAATTATATAATACATTTAAGAAATTATGAAAAAAACATATACAAAATTACTTTTAATTTTAATTCTTTTATTTGATAGAGTTTAGTACGGTTTGATACAAAATGGTTTCAAAGTTAATTATTGATAAAGAACCATAATTTTGTGAAAATAATAAAATAAATTTAATTTACCACATTTTAGCTCTTATAATATCAATTTCTTTAATTAAATTCTTATCAATTTCATTTTTTTATTAGTTTGGAATAATAAATATCGTGCACAACTGTACACCTTTACTTTCAATGCGAAAAAAATAAAAATAAAAATTATGAGATATAATAAGAACAAAAAAAAAAAAGTACAAAAAATAGATTACGATATTGAAATCTTTCTTTTCCTTGAGTAGTAACATCATTGATGCAAGACAATCGAATGGCAAAAAATATTTGCAGAAAAAAAAAATAAAAAAAAAGAAAAAATATATTTATATTATTATAAATAAAATAATAAAAAAAAAAAGAAAGGAGGTAACGAAATTTTGTTATGCGTTGACGACAGAGAATAATAACAGAAAAAAAAAAAATTAACCAGGTTTCGTCCACGCTATCAACGGTGTGGTGTGACTTTACGCCTGCAATCCTCGCTCTGATCTTTAGACATCCACCCTTCAGCCTCTGTCAAATCAACTTTTGCCATGTGTCACCCAATCATTTGTTTTTCTTCCTTTCTTGTCGTCATACATACGGCCTCTGCCTGTTCGTTCCATCAACTCAAAGGCTGCCTTCTTGCTGTCTTGCTGCTGCTGCTGCGTCTGCAGCGTCCACGATTTTCTTCTTTTCTCTTTTCCTTTTATCTGCCACCCAAATTATTTTATTGTCCCTGATTTTTTTTAAAGATTTTCTTTTTATATACTAATGGGAAGTGTTTGAATCAGCTTTTAATCTAAATTTATTTAGAAAATATTTAATTTTATAAAAGGTTAATTCAGAATGAAAAAAAAAAAGAAGGAAGGGAGCAATGATAAGAATGAAAGCTTGTGTTTGTTAAGTAAGGGAACTGAAAGTAATCATGGAGTCATGAGTTTCCAATTTCCAAAGTGAAGAGTGATTGGGTGAATTTAATCTTGATAAGGCAAACAAAGCTGACAAAAGGGCAAATGTGGAAAAACACATAGAAAATCACATGTCTGATTTCATTACAAACAAGAGAAAAAAGAAACAGAAACAGTAGGTGATAAGAGAGTACAGAGATAACAAACTCTGCCTCTGTTAGTGATATAAGAATCCACAGTCCACAATACAATACTCCGTACTTTACTCCAACCCTCGTGAATCGAGGGAGGGAGGGCTCAGTGTTTTCACTTTAAAACTATTATTATTATTATTATTATTTGTATTTTCCCAAGATTTTCTTTACAAATTTTGTTACTGTTTTATTTTAGATATGAAACTAAACACAAGGTACTACAATTCATGCCATATGTTTTGTCCCTTTAAAACCATCCTTGTCCATCTATGTCTCTCTCTCCAAAGCTCATGTCTTTTCTCTACTTGGATTTTATTCACATTTACTCTCTCTCTCTCTCTCTCTCTCTCTCTCTCTCTCTCTCTCTCTCTCTGGCCCTATTAATTAATTTTTGACTCTTGTAATTTGCTTTGATTCTCCACAACAACCTCTTCTTCTTCTTCTTCTTGTCTTTTACTTCTTTTCTTAATTTTTTTTTTCTTGGTTCTCGTGTGTGTCTTTCACTGCCTGCCTTCCTTGCCACTATAGACAAATTTAAATTATAATGAAAATTAACCAGAGTGAATAAAGATGGTCATATGAATCATGATTATTGCTTCAGATGATGATGTGATTCTTTGAAAATAGAATATCCTTTGGGTTTTGGGTAGTTGGTCTATTAGATATAAGGTGATATAGATCTTAATAAATATTGTGTAAAATTAAGGTAATTGATTATGTTGAGAATCTCATAATGAAAATATAGGGATTGTAATATTGAATTAGTTAATCATTTTAATTTATTTTTATTTATTCAGCACTCTGTCTAAATTTAATATAACCTATCGGTTTGAAAAAAAAAAAAATATAGACAAAAAACAGGGACAGAGGCGTAGGTTGGGAAGCAATTAAAGGAGGAAATATTGGCAGCACGCTTTGTCTAAATCTGGGGCAGCTCTGTTCAGTCTGGCAATCTTGTTGCTTGTTCTTGTCCTACCAAGAAGCCATAAATTCCTTCCCATACACTAATAATGGTGCGTGAAACAAGTTAAAAGAACTTGGAAGACACATGGCAGTGACCCAGAAATATTTGTGAGACTAAATGGATCAAGCCATCATTGAGATCATTTCTTTTCAGAGGGAACATTTGATATGATTGAATTTTCTGTTCAGATTTCTCAAAATACTGCCTATTTGAATAAAAATGGAATGTCAATCCAAGGAATGACAGGCTGATAATTTAGACAGACATCATGTAGAAAAGCACAATATTAACTTGGAGCTGTCATCTATATTTATTAAATTAATGATTGCGAAGCTTTTAATTTATTAGCTGGATTTTGATGTTGCAAATCTTTTAAAAATCCTGATATTTCAATACATGCGCAAATGTCAATATCAGATTGCCTGATTCGTTCATCAAATAGAATGGATCCCAAATTCCTCCAAGCTCTTAACTCTGTCAACCAAGATTGATCAGAAGTAATAAGTAGCTAGGAAACAACTCCACTGCAAAAACATTGAAGAAAAGGTCTCATATGACAAACATTAAAAGAGTATACTATTCTTCAAATTGCAAAAAATGAATGAAAATGGTAAAAAAAGAAAAGGAAATTTTGTAAAAGAGGACAAGGGACATTGAGCTTTCAAGTGATATGGGATTGATGGAGTTAAAGCAAGAGGATCCAGATCATAACAAGCAGGCAGTGAGAGGTATAGACGAAATATTGAAGGTTCCAGTGGGCAGCAATAAATTCAGGTTTCCCTATTCTCATGGTTTGTATCAAACCAATACATTGCAATATGGGATAGACAATGACAGTTGCTTCCTATCCTCCTAATTTATGCCTGTCCCGATTCTGCGTAAGCACATGCTTCTATTACAGAACCTGTCCTGTTCCAAGCTTACATGAATCCAGACCTACATGGTTTTTTCTCTCATCATGCACCTTACCCTACCATGAGGACATGCAGGACCTTCCTTTAATTTCCTTCTAATATTCAAAAAAAATAAAAAGAATTCTGTATGTATATACATGTACATATCATATGAATGAGAATGAATTTCGTATCTTCACATGATGGGCCACCTGATGATAAGTCGCAATCTTTAATTAGTGCTCTTTTCTCCCCACTTATTTAATTTTCCTGACAGAAAAAACACATACCCATCTCTTTGAAAGATGAAAAGATGAAGAAGAAATTGTTTAATTTTCAAGAAATTAAAAGAAAAGAAAAGAGTAGCTAAGCTTTTGTTGTTTTGTTATATATGGCTGTTCCATTTTGATTGCCTTCTGTCATGACAGGTATCCCTGATGAGTTGTTGTAGGAAAATGCATCATCATGTATAGATATAACAAAATTCAAAGACACTGAGCAAAATATTTACACATATACATAGAGAGATATCATAACAAAAGGGAAAAAAAAAAAAAAAAAAAAAGAGAGAGAGAGAGAGAGAGAGAGAGAGAGAGAGAGAGAAATAGCCTACTCACCAAAAAGAAGCTAGACAGCAATGGCATGGCAAGGAGAGCCCCATTCAGGATAATAGCAATAGAAGCTGACTTTTGAAAAGATAGGGCTTTTGGAAGGAAGGAAGGAGGATGAGGAGGTTGAGCACCATTAGCCCAAGCAGAAAGCCCTACCACCCACCGACAGTGAAACCCACCCTCTGTTGCCTCTGGAGCTAAAATTACCTTTGCCCTATATGGGTCCTTATTAGGGTAATTAGCCCCTGAAAATTTGGACAATGTCCTTTTGAGGTCACCCCACATTGTGTAGACATGCTGGAAATGGCTAAGACCAGCTTTGATTAACCCCACTCTTGGTTGGAATGATGTGGATGCCTGATGGTGATGAACAGTGTCCACATTGCCACAATGACTGCCACATAGACCTCTTGGGCGTGGCTCGAACCGACATCGATAGAGACAACTCCATTGCCACAATGAGGAGGGAGAAGGGTAGGGGGCTACTAGGCTAGGTGAGGTCATGACCAGGGGGCTGCATATCCGGTTCCTCAGACACAGGCAAGTGGGTTGTGTGATCATATGTGTGAGTTCCTGTACTTATTTCATGTGCATTTCACATGTAATGATAGAGCTACAAAAATTTTTTTTGTCAATTCATGGGATAGCGCTATGGTATGATTTGCCTTTTGCCCATTTAAGATAAGACAACCTACTAATAACAACACCCTCTGAAAGTTCTATCTGTTTTCTTGTCTACTACAATTAACTGATTCCCAACCACTTCTTTTTCATTTTCATAATTTACTAATTAGTAATTCAAGTTACATAATTAGAATTTTGGTCAAATTGCCTCAGATTTAGGAAGCTAACGTTGTCCATTTGTATTGATGCATCACCCTCAAGTACTATTCACCTCTTGTGTGTTTGAATCACAAGTGAGAAATCTCAGAAACTGGGCCATGCGCAGTTGTTCACCTCCACAGACGATAGTCATACCAGGGCCGAAGTCCAAAAGAGATTATTCAATTGCTGTAGTCAACACTTCCATCCATTTTCTCCACTTTACATTTGCGTGGATTAGACAGGTACCCACTTGTTTTGCGTCCATTAGTTTTTGTTTCCTCATTAGGGGGAGGGGGAAGGAGATAGACATGTGCTGAGCTTGTTTGGGAAGAAGTTTTTAAAGATAAGACATAAGGTTTTTAAAATATCATGCTTGTTTGAGAGAAATGTTTCTTAAAAAGGGTAAAATTTTCAGAGATTTTAAAATTTTTAAAATTCTCACTTTTTCAACCCATCAAAGTGGTAGATTAGAAAAGTTTTGCTACCTTACCTTACTTTATAAAACCTGTTTCTCACTTCATCCAAATACTAAACACACTGTTAGTATTGTTCTGTTCAATTGTAATGCCAAATACTTGTAACAAAGGTTAGAGGAAACCTGTCAGCAAGCCACCTCCCATTCATAGCCTTTGCCCAAGCTTGAGGCCTGGAGATTGGATCTCTTAATTTTCTATAGGGTTTTCAAGCTCGGCCCGTTTGAGAACTGTTAAAGACATAATAGTTTAAGGTTAAATATTATTATAAATTTAATATATATATTTTTTATAAATTAATTTTAATATATTAACTTATACGCTATTTTTTCGTATTTAATAAATATATCTTTAAAATATTTAATTCTTAATGAACATTCTCCCTCAAAATTAACTATCTAAAAACATTGGTAATGTCATACATAACAAGAGTTAACTTCCGTAGAAAATGGTATAAATAAAAAATTAAGTCATTTTGTATATAATTGCCACCTGTAACTTATAAATTTTTTTGATAAAAACCCATCACCCATGTGTGACCACCGGATCAATCAAATTTTATAATTTTCGATTTGCAGAGATAATCTAAACCAAATTCTTAGTTAAATGATCAAACCGAACTCTATATAGGGTAAACCCGGTCTCAGTACAATCCATTTCCAAAGCTACTTTAGCAACTGCTTCAAAATATTCTATCACCGGCTTTTCAACTCCCAATCTCTCATTATACAGTCATAGGGCCGTGCAGCCCAACAATCAAGCATTCCATGTTCCTACCCATTACCAAACATTCCCTACCCACCAATACCAATTGTCAAGCACCATCTTTGGTCCTCACAAAACTCATTTTACGCCAGTCATGCCATGTATCACTCCTTTTATCTCAATAATCTATAGTAATTAAGAAATTAATAACTCAGAAT
This sequence comes from Hevea brasiliensis, assembly GCF_030052815.1. NCBI lineage: Eukaryota > Viridiplantae > Streptophyta > Magnoliopsida > Malpighiales > Euphorbiaceae > Hevea > Hevea brasiliensis. The sequence continues at coordinate 18,356,314 of NC_079509.1, read as the reverse complement.
GACACAGGATAGCATAAAATGCACAGGCTCGGCCATAATACTATTTGAATAATAAAAACTCAAATTTCCCATTTTGAAGTTCCAAAAATTCACAGAATTTTGTAACTCAAAATCACATCCACCATATACTAACACCGCAGCCCAAAGTCCAAACAAACAGATTCACTCTACAAAAGACAAGCACAACTCCAACTAGAAGGACCCTATGTACTACAGTTTAACGCATGGTTCTCAATACCTTGAATCCTATCCTAAAAACCACAGCCTGCCATGAATATTTCTGAAAATGACAGCATACCACAGTAAAATGGACACAGAGAACCACAAAAAGATGAACACCCCCCAGGCAGTCAGGTCCTCTATTCAAATGTGTCATCATCATCATCTGGAAGAGGCTGACTAGCTGCCGCAGTAAGCTCAGCTTCGTGCCTGCAAGAAAATGCAAGAGACCACAATTAGCCAAGGCAATAAAAACAAGAAGTAGACCATGTTATCTTTTTCTTTTCCACAAAAAAAGGGCAAAAAAAAAAAGGAACATAGAAATTTTGGCCTTCAAACTTAAAAGGAAGAATATAAATATGAAAAACTTTCTAACAGCTGGAAATCCTTAGGGAAACATAACAAAACTAGTACCATCATGAAGTATTTATTTCTAAGTAGTGAAATAACAACCAGAAAGAAAAGATCTTACTGTTGCTGTGCAGCCAAATCAATTTGTACTTCGGGAGGTGCAAGAGCAGGAGTTGCAACAAAGTGAAGATTAGGGTCCCTGCAATCACCAATGAAGTAATCAATCCATAAATATCATCCAAAGCACTTCATTGCAAACATTAAGAAGTGTTGATTTTCATGATCTTCTCACCCAGCAAGTTTGCGTGCCAGGTACAAGAAAGGTTTCTCGAAATTGTAGTTGCTCTTGGCAGATATTTCATAGTACTGGAGGTTCTTCTTCCTGTGAAAAGTAACCTGCTTTGCCTTGACTTGCCTGTTCTTGACATCAACCTTGTTCCCACAAAGAACAATGGGTATATTCTCACACACTCTGAGATGAAAGAAATTACAGGAATTTCACAATTAGAGATAACATAAAGGGTAAAGGCAAAATTCATCAGAAGCATTGCAACAAGAGAACTATTTTTGCTTCCCCCCTCCTCCATGTTAATGGTCTCAAATTATTAGAATCAGAGTTATAATTATTAGAATCAGAGTTATCATCTTTACCCATGAACAAAAAAGTGCTACAGTTATTAAAGATGATTTTTTTTTTAATTGCATTTCACTAAGAATCCATTATAAAGGGAAATTTCCAAAGCTTGGATCCAGCTTTCCGCAGCATGGAAATAGGCATTTGCCTTCACTCTTAACATACCGGCAGAGATCACGATGCCATGTAGGAACATTCTTGTATGTCAAACGGGCTGTAACATCGAACATAATGATGGCACATTGCCCATGGATACTGCACATTGCAATGAAAAACGAGTTACAAAACCACCAACAAAAACAGCAATAAAATAAGATAAACTGACAAATGACAAACCAAACAGATACATGTGAACACTCTACCAGTCTCAAGCACATGAAATAGGGAAGGAGAGGGGGATAAACTAAAACAATTAGGAATATTGGAATACTAGGGAATTGATTAAGCAAATAGTTCTAGCATGTATTATTCTAATAAAAGACTTTAACTACCTTCATTTTTTAAAGCAAATTAATTCATACCCAACCAATCAAATTACAATAGTTACCAAATGTTAAGAGTTAGTACAAAAATAAAATTGATGGCAATGCATCAGTAGCTTTTGCTCTTCTCAACCTTTATTTGTGACTAATGCCCACCAATGCAATGATAACTTTAAAAAAAATTTCCCCATGGCTAGCCTAGAGCAGCAATAACGTGTTTATTGCAATATCAAGTTAATTACTGTTTCTCAATCATCATTTCAGAAGAAAATATTAAAACCACATGAACAAGACTTGCGAAGAATAACCACGTTTCATTGCACTGTCAAAAATTATTGCAATGACAGATTACATTTGTAACAAATAAGCATATGTGTGCATATCTAGGTAACTTGATTTTCATCTTTGTTTTTCTTCCCCGTACTCCTAGAAAGATGATTGATTCAAATTAAAAGTACACTCTCAAAACTCGCATATCCCTAATATGTAAACTAAATAAAAATAGAAATCTAAATTAAACAAAGCACATGCATAAGAAAACAAATGTTTAGGTTCATAGCAACTTCAAAACTAGTTTATACAATACAACCTCATTCAAGGATGTTATTTAGCATTTGTTCATAATTACTATGTTGCTAAACTTATCCCTGGAAGAATATGACCATACGGACAGACAGGGGACAACCAGAAATACAACCAACTCACTTCATGTGAAAATCCTGCGTAAAAGAGGCAATCATTATTCACTTACTAGTAACCATCTCTGAGACCACCAAATTTCTCCTGCCCAGCGGTATCCCAGCAGTAGAAGCGAATCTGTCCACAGTTTGTATAGAAATCCAATGGATGAACTTCCACACCAATAGTTGCTATATATTGCAGACAATACATGGAAAAATTAGCACCAAATACAGCGAAATGATCAAATAAAACTCATCCTGCAGAACTTATAATTTTTTTAAAAGAAAGAAAAATAAAATAAATAAAAAAAACTCACGTTCATATTTCTTCTCAAACTCTCCTGTCAGATGCCTCTTCACAAATGTAGTCTTTCCTGCAGAAATCTCAAAACGTTTTAGCTCATTCCAAATATTTACGTCTCACTTCTGCGCACAAACAGTTTATAAATGCATGTGTTCAAAATGAAGATCATCAAAATGGGATAGTCTCGCATGCATCATTTATACCAAATCAATAGAATAGGAAAAAAAAAAAAACCTAGCATTTTTCACCTAGCCAATAAAATTTTCAATTAACATAAAAGTTTGAATTAACCATAAGAAGCTTTACACATATCACTAATAAGTTCACTGAAATATTAATTCAAAACGAATGTCAAGGGACTAATGGTACTTAAATACCTAGCTCAACACATCAATTAACAAGTCCAAAACGAAAATTACAGAATAAAAACCAAATTAAATTTAAAAAAAAGAAAAGGAGGGAAACGTGAGGAAATTACCAGTGCCTCCATCTCCAACAATCACGAGCTTGAAACTCGGATAATCGACAGTTTGTTGATTTGGCAAAGCCTAAAATAACAAAACGCCAACAAAATCAAGATTAACAAACGAGATACGAACCTTGGAAAAACCCTAACAAGCAGACTTGAAATGAGACGTTTAAAGGTACCATTGATGGAAATTTCGAGTAGGAAGACAGCTAAGAAGGAAGCGCGAGAGAGAAAGGGATGGGGGGAAGAGGTTTATATATGGGAGAGATAGCTTTAGGTTGCAGCGTGGCTTTATGTTGACGCAACTCTCTTTTACCATTAGATTTCGGTACTAATAATTGTTTGGGATATACTGTGCACCATTAGTTCACCGTCCGATCTCCTTCTCTTTCTAGCTTATGATCTACGCGCAGCCGGACCACTGAATTTCTTTACTCTTCTTTTCTTCTATATTCAATATAAATTAAATATATTTATAAATAATTAAATAATTAAATATGTAAATAATTAAATAATGAAATATTATTATCTTAATTAATAATAATGAGATTTTAACAAATAAACTTTAAATTTAAAAGTGCTAAAATTATCTTTAAAATTATAAGTTGTAAAATTCGACTTCAATTAAAGCTAAATGTTAGATTTCTACCGTGTAAATTTTTTTTTTAATTTTTTATTTTAATATCATTTTAAATATAAAGTTATTTATTAAAAATAAATTATAATTTTAAAAGTATAACTTTTAAATAAATAAAAATAATTAATTTTTAACAAAGCGAATTCAAGAATAATCATCATCCCTAGACTTATCGTATTTACAAGTTGTTGCATATTTAAGAATAGGAATTTATATTTACAAAATCGAATGAAATGATGGTTTTCCTTTTTACGGTTAATTTTTATTTTTATTTTGATTGAGATATTTGTTAATCTATGTTTTAATTATTTTTATTAGTTAAAAAAATATTTTTTATAATTATTATTAATCAATTAAATTAAATTAAAATATGCACCACAATATAAACTTAATTAAAATTTAATAAAATTAATTTATTTAATGATAGGAGTTGCATTTAATTTATTTCAATTATGTTTCAAAAATCACATATTTCAAGTCATTAAGATTCTATTTGACAATATTAATTATTTTAAAAATTATCAATTATTTTTTTAATTATTAAATATTAATTATTTATATAATAATTTAAAATATAAATATTTGATAAAAAATAATTATTAAATTAATCATCAAATGTTAAATATAAAGTTAATGATATCATTTTATTAATTATAGTTAAAAATAATCCTCGAAGGTAATTTTTTTAATATTTTTTTAATTTTTTAATTTTTATAAATATTATGTTAATTAAATAATATAAATAAAAAAATAAAATTTTAATTATAATTAAAATTCTAAACTTTACTTTAAAAATTATTAGGAAAATATACAAAATATTTGGTGTCCTGAATTTTTTTTTTTGAATTTATTCAATAATAATAGAAACCTCTTGTTCTTAACATTATTCAAAAAATATTTATAATATAATTTTAATATGTATAAATTAATTTAAAAATATGTCAGCTTTTGTAGTTATTTAGAATTGTGATTTTAATTTTTAAATATTATTTTAAATGTTATTTAAAAAATAATATTATTTAGTTATATTAAAATTATTATAATTGAAATATATAAAATTTGATTTAATTTTACAATTATATTAAAGAATTATTTACAATTAATTTTTAGTATTTTTAAATGACATTTTTATTGTTTATGAATTTTAAATCAATAATATTAAAAATTATATTTAAAAATATAAGAATTCAAGTCAAGAAAAGCAGCCTTTGTCAGTATAAAGCTGTTCAACTGGCCCACGGCGCCCTAATTTCTGCCGTGTACAACACAATTGCACAGAATTGCCATCCCTGACCTCAAGCACGAGACTTGCCCAACGCAACACCCAAGATCCTGTGTCTTCCGAGCCCCCTATGGCCCCATCGTTGGATCCCTCTATCCGGTAAGCTTCGCTACATTCCTACCTAAATATGTACGTGTTCTTTCTAAAAGATCGTTGTGGTATTGATTCATCTATGAATGTCATTAAGGGAGGCTGCTATTAAAAAGCAAAGCAATGGACCTCCATTCAAGTTCTTGGTTCCCCTCGTCTATGCTCCAATTCTTCCTCTCAGTAAGCTTTCTTTTATATGATTTCTGATTCCTTAGATGGGTTTTGAGCCATTCCGTATTTTAACGTTTGTGGGTGTTCAATTTCAGTCCGAATCTCGCTGCGTAGAAATCCAGTTTTAAGGGACCGTCTGTTCAGTGCTGTGCTGGCCGGTGCTTTTGCCCATGGCTTTTACTTGGTGTATCCTTTACCCAATTTGCTTGTTGGTTATAACGAAATTCGATTCTTTAATAATGCATTATGCTTCTGACTTCTCTGTCTTGATCTGTTGATTATCGACTATATTGTGAATGGGTGAGCGATCATGTTGTATCACTGTCGCGTGTTCCTTTTATTAATTTGCTCATTTTGTTATGTGACAAAATTGTAGATTCTTGTCCTGTTTCTGTGATGTGGACTTTTTTATGATTCGTGCTGCTTGATATTTGCTCTGCAAAAGTTCCCATTTTTTAACTGTATATTTGGTAAAATGATCATACATACTGGCCTGCATGAAAATTGATAGGAGTAGTTGGAAACTACAATGCCTTTACATACAACAACAGTGCCATTAAAAAAGAAAGGAAAAAAAATTTTGTTGTGCAAGTGTGCATTGCGAATGGAAGTGGATGGAAAAATAAGATGGGAGAGGACTTTTTTGGAGAATATTCGTTAAAGCATTTAGTGTGCTGTACAGTGGAGCTCTAAGTTGCTGAAACAAGTGATGTCCCTCTTTGGTTTTTTCCTGTACAGTGGAGCTCTAAGTTGCTGAAACAAGTGATGTCCCTCTTTGGTTTTTTCGTTCAACTAGGTCAATACGAATAATTCACGATGGTGAAGCTGATATTATGTGATCATTCTGGTAAATTTTCCATAGCATGCAGACATGCAATTGTGTAAATACATTACATGGATTCATCAAGGATGGAGATTATATTATAAACTACACAGATGATTAACCCAATTTCTGAGAATGACTAGTTATGTTGCCAACTAGCCATTAAGGTAGGGCCTTGGAAGAGAGAATTTTGGAAATGATCCTTTCCTTTGGCATGTTGTAAATTGGTTGCTTTTAAGACTTCAACCTGCGCCCAGGTTGTTGCAAGTCTAAACTTTACCAATTTGCATAGTAATGGCTCCATGTTGTTGAAAATGATATGCCATTCATTCTATGACTCAATATGTGACTTTATACTCTTTTATTATTTTGCTTATGCAACAATTTAATTGCATCAATTATGCATCAAAAAGTTAACTGGTGCCTTAGCCTAGTGGTAAGGGTGAGGCTGTGAGTTTGCTACTGGGGTTCAAATCTCACCAATGTGATCCCCTTCTCCAATTCTAAAATAAAATAAAATAAAATAAACAAAAGAAGTATGTATCAAAAGTTTCATCATAAATTCCTGTTGATAAAGATAGGCATCGAGGAGTCAGTACAATTTGTTCGGCTGAGCCTTAAAAGTTTGAAATGTCTTTAGCAATTCTACTTTACTGCTTGAGTGCCTGCATAGAGTACCCCCTGCATGAATGAGATGACAGTTGAGCATATGCTAAGAAGATGCCCTTTGATGTTTGAAATGCTGTGAAATTGTAAATTTTCCTTTGTCAGATGCAACTAAAAAATTTAGTTTTCTTTCTATTGTCTTTTAAGTATTATACTGTTTTTCCTTAATAAATATGTACAGAACAGATTTATATGACGTCGAGAGCAAGTGAATTTGCTTGTGGACTGAGCAGTCTGGTTTGCTGCTTCAACTTACATTTTTTGTTGGTTCATAAATTAAATAGCAGCTTGGTATTCTTGGAATACCATGGATTACCTTACAAAAATTTGAGTTTGTATTCTTGTCAGTTTTGATTATAGAATGTTAACTGCTTCTTTTGCCCATTTTTCAGGGCCAAGTTTTTATACTTGCATTTTACAACTGTATTGTTTGAGAGAAATAATTACCGGATGAGGAAGCTTCTCTTTTTAAGTGTAAGATGTCATGTTAGAGTATGGGGGAAAAAAATTTTTGGCTGTGTTTTTGACATCTGAAGCCAAGAACCTTGACATTAGAAGCTTCAGAAGATACTACCCATTAGGAAAATTGAGTTGAGTCTGTTATCAACGTTTTAGGTGTAATCTATGGACTTCATATGATGGTCAATATTATGTTTACTTGGTAGGGCTTATGATTTCTATTATGAGGGTTTTTTTTTTTTTTTTTTCTTCAAGCAGGGAGGGGATTGAGGAGGAGAAACTATATAGTAAAGTAATTATTCCATGTAGGATATTTTATAGGAAATGACAATCCAATAATGGGTGAACATGCAAACATATGTCGATCCTAATGAGTAAGCATATGTATGAGTAGGTCTCACAATTTTATAAATACATTACGGTTTTTTTTTATAAAAAAAAAGGGAAAATTTACATAAAAAGTACTATTTGATTTCATTCATTTTTCACTTTAAAGTTTGTGGTTCATTTTGTGACAAAATGATATCTAAGGTTCACATCGTTAGTAAATGACGAATTTTCATTTTCTCGTTGTTAAAAGATGCTTATGTGGAACAGAAAAGTGTTGACATGGAAAAGAAATCAACTGATGTGGAATTAAAAAAAAAGTGGAAATTTCACTTTAGGGTCTGAGGTTTATTTTGTAACAAAATGGTATCATGTGGTAACGCTCTATTAGTAAACACAACATTTTATTTTGACACTGTTAATTCTCGTTAATGTGGCATTAAAATTATATATTTTTTTTAATTATTTTTAATAATAATAAAATAATTCACACACCACTAAGATATTTCATGTAAAAAAGAGATTTTATTCATTTTAGGCATAGTAATTCTGTAAGATATACCGATATAGAGTTTTACATAAAAATCCTGACTTTTGAAATCACTATCAATAAATTTTTTAATATGGAATTTTTACATTCACTTCTATAATCATTATCAAATATGATCGATGTAGCATAAACTCCCGGATGAATTATTGAATTAGTATTATTGAAAATTCAAAAAGTAGCAATAGCTTTGTCGCCGGAGATGTTAGATTGAATTGGTATTCCTGGCTGGCTAGATATTTATTCCTCCCTTTTATGAGGTGATTAATACTTTTATTCACTTTGGGCACAACTTTTGTTAGCATTACCTTGAAGAGTTCGTGACTGAAGCTACCCCTTAAATTCTATAGCACTTCTAAATGTTGTGTCAAATTCTAGATTTGAGCATTATATAATACTAGAACTGAAAAATTGAGCTTTTTAAAAAAAATATACATAAATTTTTTTATGGTATTCCAAAAGTAAAGGATCTTAAATTATAGTTATTTCCAGGAGTTAAATAATTCATTTGGTTTGTTAATGATGCAAACCTTATAGTACTACTTTATCACAAAATGAACCACGGATTTTGAAGTAAAAATAAACAGAACTACAAAATAATTTTTTATAATTGTCACTTTTTTTTTTTATTTCACGTTAGCATCTTTTAAAGGATAAAAGATGGAAAATTTTCCTTTACTAACTGTGTGAATCTCAGGGTACCACTTTGTCATGAAGTGAAGCATAAACTCTGAAATAAAAATGAGTGGAATCACAAAGTTTTTTATTTTTGTAATTTTTCAAATATATATAGCCACATTTGTATGTGTTTAAATATCATTTATTTGTCATTCCATCCTATATTTCGACAAGAATTATCATGTGGTATTTAAGCCCATTTCTTGTTGAATGAGAAACTGCAAAAGATGGGAATGTTGGCTTGTCTCTCCAGTATATTTCATGAATATGCAAGTACAATATTTTCACCCCAAGAATTTGATGCATAAATGGTAGTGATTTAAGCTTTGTCAATGGAAAGGGGAATTTTGTAATTACAGTCAAATAGTGTAATATTTGGCACATTAGCTGATATAGAACAAAGAGGAGAGAGAAAATGTGTTTAAGAGAATATTTTTTTAATATTTTTTTAAAATTTTTGTTTCAAATGGGATCTATATTTATAATTATTTTTTTTTAATTAAATAATTAATGTCACATTTATATCAGCAACTTTGTTAGGTAAAAAGCCTTCCTTTATTAACGGTGCTGCATAACAATAATTATCTTTTTATCACAAAATGAAGCTCGACTGTGTATGCAATTCATGATTGTCTTGGCCTCTAATTTGGATTTTGAATTACATCAAAATTGGCCTGAAATGATCTAATTTGAATTAAATTAGAATTATTCGGTCTGATTTCAAGTCTAAATAAACAATAATTTGATCATTAAATTTGATGAAAATTAGATGATTTGGTTCCGGTTGAAACCGGCCCAGACGGCAGCCACCTCTAGTTCAGGACCACCATCAACTGAGAACATTACGCGCGTTTCTCAGACGCATCCAGCTTTCATTCTTGGGAAAAAATCAATTATTTTTTAAGGAAAAAATTGATGGGCTTCGAATATCACCCCATTGGCTTAGAATCCCAAGTTTTCGTACTTTTATGTCCGTATGCTTGGGGGAATATGCTCAATGCACTAGCAAGTTGTTGGTTCATTTTCTGATCAAAATTTTGCTGCAATCGGCACACAAGGACAAGTTAGTCACCACAGGGTGATATAGCCTAATAATTAATCTAACGAGATAGTCCTATCTCACTCCTGAGTATAATGAATAAATATTATTTTTTCTAAGAATTGTAAGCGGTAATTGATAGTGAATTGTTCAATGAACTCCTTTCCTTTGAAATTTGGTTAAATTAAAAAAATCAATTGATAATCTCAAACCTCAAACTTAAAAGAGTTATGATCATCATACTCAACGTGTCCTTATTTTTTTCATTAAAAAAAAAAAATTTAATCACCAACTCAGATCTCCAATACCCAAATTAACAATTTTTTTTTAATCTATTAGAAATTGGGCATAAATAAAAAATTTTGAAAATTTTTAGAGTTCTTCTAGAAGAGAATAATGATTAACATGCTACATCATTTATAATTGAGTCACTAATTAATAAATCCCAAAAGAAAATTGATGCAACGTAAGCATCATCGACGTTTCTTTCACGCATCACTCATCATTGCAAAATCAATTAAAACGATAATGAAATTTCATCAAATTTGTGTATTAATAGTTTACAGAGCTTTGGTCTGATGCAGTTCAGCTTAAATAATTACATGATCAAACATATCTTACAACTAACCAATCAACAACGCCATGCATCACTGAGCATCATCAAGAAAAATAGCAAGCCAGATTAAGTTTGCAAGCCAGATTAAGTTTTACTCACAAAACTATTTATAGAAAAAAGAAATTCAAATATAGGAAATACATCAAGATCCAGATATTAGCCATAGATGCCCCAGGACTACCGATCGGATCGGTTCTTGAAGTCTGAAGCGAGCCGAGACGCGATCGCTGAGTGATACATAGCATCGTGAAACGATGACATATCAGTAGTCAACATGCGAAGCTGTTTCGCTTTCTTCTCAGTAAAGCAACCAGGAGCAAACCGAGATCTCGCTGATTTTGGCTCGAGATCCGACTCCCATCTGCCTTCTTTTTTGTACTGCATATCTTCCGCTTTACTCTCAGAGCCAATGTAGTCGGGCTCAGACGACCACCCAAAGAGGGGGGTCCACCAGTTGGCTGATGAGGAGGACGAGCTTTTCCGACGGTTCGGGTCGGATCTCTGGGGACCAGATGCGGCCGACGCTCTGATTGCGACGGGACCCAAAGCAAGGAGATTAGTAGCCATTTCTAAGAGTACAAAGAGAGAGAGAGAGAGAGAGAGAGAGTTGTGTTTCAGAGATAAAAGACAGAAAAGTAAAGATTTGGGAGAGGGTTTGGGTACGAGTTTGCGTCAGTATTTGAAGGGAGAGAGAGGGGAAAAGAGAGAAGGTTACGGATAAGATAGCAGGTTGCTCAAACAGAGAATGTGGGGTACTTTATGCCTTTTTTATGACTTTTTTACCGGCTATTCCGGTTTTCTTGTTGCCACCTTTAGGTCTAGTCATCTGGATAGGTGGAGCTGACTTGGTGGAACCACGTTTGCCGATTGGCTCACGAAATTTGTAAGTTTCAAACTCTCATTATGATTATTATTATTATCACTATTATGGATTTAAATCCATAATAATTTGGGGATAATTTTAATTTTATTTAATCTTAATTTAATTGAAATTTAAATATATACTCGCACAATTATTAAGATGATTTTGATATTATTAAATTAAAATCTATTAAATAAAACTATTTTATTTTTTATATTATTTATTAATCACAATGTTAGATAATAATCTTGAATTTCTTGTTTAAAATACAATTTGGGCTAATATATATATTTCGACCGCCCCAAAAAAAGCAATTTTTTTATTGTTTAGTTCCTTATTTAGGATGATTTGCTAATTTTAGACCCTTCTCTTAGCTGTAAATTTAGGGTGTGTTTGGTATCATTGTACGTTTTTTGTTTTTCATTTCTAGAAAATCAAAAACTATTTTCTGTTTTTGTTTCTTTCCTTTCTTAGAAATGTTTTTTTTTTTTTTCTATAAAACATCATCAATCTTTCTTACAGTTGTCATAGAAAATGAAATCCAAAATGGCCATAGCAAATTATTTTCAAACTTTAAAATTAAATTTTGCATATCACTCAAAATTCAAAATGTGACATTTAACCTAATATTATTCAGCGATGAGATAATGTCACGACCCAACCTATGGGTCGGACCGGCACTAGGACCTGGGTCGGCATAAAGCCCTCGAGGCTCGTAGTAAGTCTTACTGTTCTCAAATCCATGATCAGGCCTACAATTTAGGCCCAATATGCAGATAAAATAATTTAAATTAAACTATTATCATTTTATTTCAGGCCAACTTTAGCCCAACAATTATCCGACACTAAAATTAGGGGAGCTCAGCTCAATCCTATTACATCATTTACAAACTATTCAAGACTCATGAAAAAAATTTTTTTTTCATTTATTAATATAAAAACTTAAATTTCTGTAATCCCTAATAGAATTAATGCTACTATTAGTACATGCGAAGTCCTAATTATAAATTTAGAGAATAATAATACAATTAAGTAATCTTTTCATAACCTGCAATGAAAGGGACAGGTTATTCTGAAAAAGGTCTCCTCCTGTAGCCTGGAAAAATATGGTGAACAGGAGTGAGCGTTCGACTCAGAGAGTAAAATATTAATTTTAACTATAATCTCTATAACTATCTAAAGCTAATGCACCATGTAGAGTGAAATACAACATCGGCAATATTTTCACATCATAACAGCAAAAAGGTAATTTGGAACACTCAAACACCCAGTAATGTCAAATCATAAATATATGGGAGCTGATTCTCTATACAACTTTCTTTAATCCAACCTGTGCCAGCGAAGAACTCAAGCCGGACTTTCGCTTAATAAACCAAATCGGGGTCCCAGTGAATAACTCAAGCCATTTCTACCCCGAAGGACTGGGTCCTAGTGAAGATCTCAAGCCGTGTCTACCCGTCCTATCCATAGCTAACACTATACCACACACACGCCAACACACGCACACTGCTCCAAATTACCACAACAACATCCATGGCACTTTAAAAATTATGAATGCAACATAAAATGTGCCTAGTATTTACCTACACAAATACATATTTATAAGTGATGCATGGGCATGCTTAAACATATAATAATATCGAAATTACAATTAAAATTAATATTTTACTCACAGTACACCGATGACTATTGTGGCTGCTGGATGCAGAAAAATAGCTGATCTCGATCACCTAATAATTAAATTATAAATTTATTAGTACTAAGTTAAGATAAAACTCTAAAGATGCAACATACAGCCTAATTCATGCCAGAAATCCGGCAGAGTTTTCCCTATACCTGGGACCTACCCAACCTACAAAAAGGCTCAAATAACACTTCTAAATTCAACTCATATCTCATCATCATTATATGGCCCCTCCTGGGCCCTCCAAACCAAGCAATACTCAAAACCTTAAAAATTACGTTTTAGTCCTTATAATTGACATTTTGTAAAAATTCACTCAAACAAGCTCTAAAAATTCTAAAATTTTGCCTTGCGGTCCTTAATAATATTATAAGGCTATTGCAAAATGAATTGTAATTTTCTAATCACCCATGAATATTTTATTCAAGAATATTACTCAATTTCATAAGTTTCCAACAACTAACATATTCTTAATTCAACCCAATTCAAAATTCACATATTTAAACCTCCATCCTCAAGCTTCAACCAATCATATAGAATTTAAATATCATAATTTCAAATAATCTTATATGCCCATATACTAAAAATCTAACTAAAATCCATCTATATTTTCTTTCAAAAATATTCTACAATCACTCAAAAACTCAACAAACACCATAGAATATCTCCAAATAATTTTACTTTCATCATATATTTTTCTTAGAATTTTTCTTCAATTTTTCCTGTTTAAGAAACACTGCATTTATGCTCCACAGACAGAGAAATAATAAAAATAATCTTAACCGAAGCTTGCCTGAGTCTCAAAAATTCCAAAAATTTATGAGGAAGCCTCTGGAAGTTGAATCATCTCCACAGCTCACTAGAGCCATTGCCAGAAACACAGCGCACGGTGGCCGGCCCCCGGTCACCGGTGAAATCTGCAGGATTCGATCATACCATCATGTTCCTCTCCTCTTCCTCAGTCCATAGGTGGTCTCGGATCGTCGATCCAACAGTCGGATCGTCCTAGATCTGACCCAAAAGCTTGAAAAACCTGAAACTTCTCTCCTCCATATCTCACTCATCCAACCTCCATTTGCTGCAAAATTAGTATCAAAAGAAAGCTCTCAAAACAACCTTTTCCAACGACACCTGAATCGCCTCGATCGGACGTCGGACGAAGCCGGAATCAGCCCGGAAAGCCGCTGCCTACTGTGCACGCGTTTTCTCTTCCTTCTCCCTCTCTTGCCACCGTTTCTGGTGGTTCTGGCCGTCGCTGGAGGGTCGTCGGAGTTGTGCCATGTTGGTGGGTGTCGCCGGCAGTGGTGGTTCGCCAGAAAAAGAAGGGAAGAGGTAGAGAGAGGTGAGAGAAAGTGAGTGAGGGAGGTGAAATTGGGGGGGGGGGGGCTATGCTGCGAAAATTTCTTTTTTTTTTTTTTTTTTTGTTACATTCTTCCCCCCTTAAGAAAAATTCGTCCTCGAATTTTCGAATGAACAAGAGATAAGGAAAATAAGATTATTAGAACAAGTGCAATCATTACTTCTCCAGCTATTCAGAAATTGGTAAAACATTTATTCTTCAAACTCCTCATATATTATATATGACATTCTACTGCTTTCTGATTCTATTATAGTGTCCTATTTGTCATCATCTCTTTCTAGAGGGCTCTTATCTTGTAACTATTCATTGACCATTTTTTTGACATTTTAAGTATTCGCTATACCTCACTGTTCTTGACTTGATGTCTCATAACTTCAATCAACTTTGGCGCTTACCTCACTTTTATTACGCCCTAAAGTGTCTCTTGGTGACTTCAGTCCTCATTCCTTTGTTTCAATAATCTCTGTTTCCCCAAAACATGACTTATGTTCCTTACCCTATAGTATCCTATGAATAGCTTTCCTGTAGCACCTAATCTAAGCATCTTGTTCGAGATCTTCACTCTTCTTATGACCTCAGTGGTCAATAACCATAAATCTTCTCACTCCCATGATACTTCAAATTTTTAATGTCTTTTGTGTCATTACTAAGGTACTTAGACCAACTCTTGTCCATCTTATGTAACTAGTTATGTAGAGTTCCATCCAAGGGTCAAGTTTAATATTTATCAACATTAGAAAGTGAATTGGGTCTCTTCTCTTATATGACAAAAGTGTTTATATTTCCTGACAACTCAGTCCATACGACTTTATCATTTCCCACTCCTCCTCTGGAATGGGAATATCCTGTCTTCTTCATAAAGCTTCTTATTATGTGGCCTACTTCTGATACATTTGCACTTAGATCAAGGCTCCACTGTTCCTTTAATCTATCATCTCATAATAACTTGTTTTAAACATCTCTTAGTGTGTTTCTAGCATACCTATTCCTTCTTATCCTCGTCATTATAACTAGCTTTACCGAGCTTTCTTTCTATCTTTTGGATCATATCCACTTCCTTTTCCTGTTCTGCTATTGTTGATATCTTTCCAACCTACTGTACTTATTCTTTAAACTTTGTTTTCTCTCATTCTTATACTTTTTCCTTCAAGGATGTCCATCCCATCATCAACTTTAAATTTTTTTTTTTTTAGTCCTATCTTGATTACTAGTTCCATTACTTCGAGAATTTTAATCTTACGATTGACTCCTACCAGCACATTCTTCACATTACGTGACACTTGTAATTAATCATAGAAAATTCTTTTTGTATCCCCTTTTCCCAACTTAACTATCAGAACATTATCATTCCCTACCGGCCTTAATAGGAAATTGCTCATCCTGGATGGATAGGAGCCCCAGAAACTATAAGTTCCATCTGAACTAACACGGCTGTGGGAAATGTGTGCCATGCCTTAATTATAAATAAAATACTTCATGTGTTCATTCTCCTTAATATAATCACATATACTACCTTCTCACTATCTCAAAAGTCTAACCTAAAGCCTATGTGTCATTATCTATCATTCTTTTCCTCTCATCATACCTATTTGATCCCTTAGATTGATTTTTATTCAACTTACTGCTTACTAACTTCTTTTTCTCTGCCTAATTAGATAGTCCACAATACCATCGCACACCTTCTAGCTTTTGCTCATTATTATTGTATTCCTCTGCTAATCTTCTTGATACAGTTAACAAGTTAAAAGAATAATTCCCCATTGTTATCCACTTCACTTTAGGAATAGGGAATAGATAGAGTATGATCCAATCATGCAACTCCAAGCACTATATTTTAGCCCCTAGCACTACCTCAACTACATTATGCTATGAGTATAACATTACTAGATTCCATACCTCCATCACTATTCTCACTAATGTGGTCCCATTTTGAGTTCTCCATCCTTGTCATTCACCTTACCAATAATAACACTTAGCCTACCCTATATCTTAACTTTGTTCCTTTTATTATGCGCTCTTCAGGTTGTCCTTTCATTTATTTCCTTTGTCTTACCCAAAATAGGACTTGACTATTCTATCCCTGGTTCCATTCTTCTTCCTAACATGATAGCTGTACTTGCTAACTATATCTTTCAGAGTCTCTATCGCGTTATCATATGTCTGTGCTACTCAGATTTGGTCCTTTGACCACTCTAGCTAGTACTTCCACTGGCATTTAGATTATATTGCATCTGCAATCAATTGTCCAAACTTTCATTCTGCACCTTCTTTATCCATTGGCCTTCTATGATTTATCTTTGCTAATTTATTACTCTTAACACTATTATAATTAGATTATGCTATTGTTTTGAACAATATGAAGTTAGAAAAGAACTCAGGAAATTGCAGTCATACCTTTATCGTATGATTTCTATTCTTATCCTTTAGCTTACATAATACCCTTACTACCTCGAGAACTGATTCTGTAGTAATTTTATTATTATTATTATTATTATTATTATTATTATTATTATTATTATTATTATTATTATTATTATTATTATTATTATTATTATTATTATTATTATTATTATTATTATCCATGTTTACTAAATTAGCCAAAACTTAAGATTCCGAGCACCCAAACCCGTCATCCAATTCAAAGGACTTACATCCATCATAATATGATTATATATGATTCCTATAATGGAACTTGTATCAATCTCCAGAATACCCGAGCCAACTACTCTCTATCATACTCTACAGTCCCATCTAGGGCACTATTTTATTGGTCACCATTATTAGTAATAAACCCCTATCCCTCTTGAAAGAATAAGACCACTTTACATCATAATTGACTGCAAAAAAGGTACTACATCTTCCACCTTGCCACCACCATGTCAGGCTATCTACTCTCTTATCATACTACAAATCCCTTAAAGCATCGTTTCACAAGCTATGAACATCATCCATAGCATCCTATCTCCCTTAGGAGAGAAAAATCATACCTTGCGCCTTGCTGCTACACAAGGAAGATACTATTTTTCATCAAACTTTAGGCAAAAGGCCCATTACAATGCCAAAACTCTCGAAGACCCCATATCAAAGACCAAATGGCCTCACCCTATAGGTGTTACCTTTAATTTATGACTACACTGAAACCGCTAGTCTTTCAGCAATTCCTAATGTAACTGTAGCTCATGTTAGGGTAACTGAGTCATTGACTCTAGTTATCACCCAACTGTGACCTTTCAATATTCTAACTCTAGACCCCTAACCAGGAGTTTCCAACTCCTCTGCAGATATAGAACTCTGTTCTGGCATAACTGTACCAAAGCAGAGGTCATCCGCAAACACCCTCATTATGGAGTACCACAGGGATGCACGCATCTCTACACAATAATCCCATGTCGGTACTGTAATCTGCAGCTTACAGAGCAGACATTGAGAACATTGTATAGTTATTACGATACGTCCTGACAGACTAGGTCTCTTAATTTCTTATCTCTCTTGAATCTTTTATTATCATAAACTTATTCTGACTGGGTCATCCACTGATGACTGCCAGCAGTGGTATCCTCATCCTTATCTAGGGCAACTGTACTTTCAAGACTCACCTTTATGTACTCGTGCCTTGCACGAAATGGGCACACTATTTAAACCCATATAGACAGAAACACAGCATTTCTTGGAGTACGTATCCTCATGACAGACCTCAATATGTCTGCTAACTCTATTTCACATTTCTATATACTCCACGAAAATCAAGACACTAACTGAGGCACTTTTATATTTCTCGAGGTATAACTCAGAATCTAGAAATAAAGAATTACAGAAAAAGACAAAACAGAATCCTATACTCCGCATGTAACATCCTAACAAGACTCCTTTTACACTCCCAAGTATAATAATTCCCATGAATCTATAGCCTAAGCTCTGATACCAACTTTGTCACGACCCAACCTATAGGCCGGACCGGCACTAGGACCTGGGCCGGTATAAAGCCCTCGAGGCCCGTAGTAAGCCTTACTGTTCTCAAATTCATGACCAGGCCCACAATTTAGGCCCAATATGCATATAAAATAATTTAAATTAAACTGTTATAATTTTATTTCGGGCCAACTTTAGCCCAGCAATTATCCGAAACTAAAATTAGGGGAGGCCAACTCAATCCTGTTACATCATTTACAAACTATTCAAAACTCATGAAATTTTTTTTTTTCATTTATTAATACAAAAACTTAAATTCCTGTAATCCATAATAGAATTAATGCTACTACTAGTACATGTGGAGTCCTAATTATAAATTTAGAGAATAATAATACAATTAAGTAATCTTTTCATAACCTGCGAGGAAAGGGACAGGTTATTCTGAAAAAGGTCTCCTCCTGTAGCCTGGAAAAATATGGTGAATAGGAGTGAACGTTCGACTCAGAGAGTAAAATATCAATTTTAACTATAATCTCTATAACTATTTAAAGCTAATGCACCCTGTAGAGTGAAATGCAACATCGGCAATATTTTCACATCATAACAGCAAAAAGGTAATTTGGAGCACTCTCACACCCAGTAATGTCAAATCATAAATATATGGGAGTTGATCCCCTATACAGCTCTCTTTAATCCAACCTGTGCCAGCGAAGAACTCAAGCCGGATTTTCGCTCAATAAACCAAATCAGGGTCCCAGCGAAGAACTCAAGCCGTTTCTACCCCGAAGGACCGGGTCTCAGCGAAGATCTCAAGCCGTGTCTACCCGTCCTGTCCATAGCCAACACTATACCACACGCACGCACACTGCTCTAAATTATCACAACAACATCTATGGCACTTCAACAATTATGAATGTAACATAAACGTACCTAGTATTTAACTACATAAATACATATTTATAAGTGATGCTTGGGCATGCTTGAACATATAATAATATCGAAATTACAATTAAAATTAATATTTTACTCACAGTACACCGATGACTATTGTGGCTGCTGGATGCAGAAAAATAGCTGATCTCGATCACCTAATAATTAAATTATAAATTTATTAGTACTAAGTTAAGATAAAACTCTAAAGAGGTAACAGACAACCTAATTCATGCCGAAAATCCGGCAGAGTTTTCCCTATACCTGGGACCTACCCAACCTGTAAAAAGGCTCAAATAACACTTCTAAATTCAACTCATATCTCATCATCATTATATGGCCCCTCCTAGGCCCTCCAAACCAAGCAATACTCAAAACCTTAAAAATTACATTTTAGTCCCTATAATTAACATTTTGTAAAAATCCACTCAAACAAGCTCTAAAAATTCTAAAATTTTGCCCTGCGATCCTTAATAATATTATAAGGCTATTGCAAAATGAATTGTAATTTTCTAATCACCCATGAATATTTTATTCAAGAATATTACTCAATTTCATAAGTTTATAACATCCGATCATACCATCATGTTCCTCTCCTCTTCCTCAGTCCATAGGTGGTCTCGGATTGTCGATCCAATGGTCGTATCGTCCTAGATCTGACCCAAAAGCTTGAAAAATCCAAAATTTCTCTCCTTCATATCTCACTCATCCGACCTCCATTTGCTGCAAAATTGGTATCAAAAGAAAACTCTCAGAACAAGCTTTCCAACGCCACCTGAATCACCTCGATTGGACGTCGGACGAAGCCGGAATCGGCCCGAAAAGACGCTGCCCACTGTGCGCACATTTTCTCTCTCTTCTCCCTCTCTTGCCGCCGTTTCTGGTGGTTCTGGCCGCCGCTGGAGGGTCGCCGGAGTTGTGCCGTGTTGGTGGGTGTCGCCGGCAGTGGTGGTTCACCGGAAAAAGAAGGGAAGAGGTAGGGAGAGGTGAGAGAAAGTGAGTGAGGGAGGTGAAATGGGGGGGGGGGGTTATGCTGCGAAAATTTCTAGTTTTTTTTTTTTTTCTTTGGTTGTTACAGATAATGTCTTGATGGTGGAGATAGGATTGAAAAATCATATACAATAAAGAAAAAATTGAACTAATTTCTTTCGCATAGCAGTCCAGAAAAAAAGGAATGAGTGAATAGATGTTATAAATTTTCTGGCCATCTTTGGGTAGAGAATAAAAACTTCCAAAATATAAAGCAAAAAAATTAGAGGAAAAAAAGGTAAAGATAGAAAGAGATGTTAATCATCTATAGCAAGGTGAATACACTGACAAAGAACAATGACTTTTCGATGGTGGAACTCAGTGTGCAACCATGATAAGAGCTCTCTAGAGGATAAGAAACGATAAAAGTTTCAGATGTAAGAAGTATGATTTTAATGGATAATGATAAGAAAGAATTAAAAAAAAAAAGGGTAAAGACCATCTTACATGGTTTTCCAAAAAACTGTTTCTTGCTTGTAAAACGTTTTAAGAAAAGAAGTTAAAAGATGAAATGGAAACAAGCAACTGAACAAGTTTTTGGATTTAATTTTGAAAAAATATATATATAAAATAAGAAACCGCAACCATAATGAACATACCCTTAGTTTTTTTATTTTTTTTTTATTTTTTTTTAGATCTTAATCATATTGATTATAATAGAAACTAATTAAAGTTTAACGAAAATCAAACCTCTTGATCCCAAATTTTTTATCACTAGATCAAAGCCTCATCGGCAATAACTAATTTAGTTGACCTTTTAAACTAGGACAATGACATTTTAACGAGATACTTAATTATTTATCACTTGGTTGGCAATGATTCATTTAATATTTAAATAGCTTACCAATAAAAACTACAATTATGCTTTGAATATTATTACAAAATATTTAGACAGTAATTATTTCAATTCCCAAAAAACAAAAAGAATAATAAAAACTAATTCTTTCTATCAACATATAATAAGCTAAATACATTATTTAGATCCATAAAAAAAGACATTTAACTTTATTTTGTGATTAAATTATGGTCGTGTTGCTGTTCTAGTTTTCAATGACTCATCAGAATGTCAAATCCGCTTGTAAACAGAAAAAATTGAGAATAGTAATTTTTTTTATTAACCACTCTAACAATCAAATTAGAAATTTAGTAATGAAAATAAAAAAATTAAATAATATAAAATTTAGTAAAAAATTTGATAGGGTAAACAAACATGATTAACACTAACTATAGGAATCTCGAATACTTAATTATTATTCTGAGATTTTCTCTTATAACTCTGCTTTGATAGTTGATGAAATCATTTGCATGTTTCAAATTATAGATGTAGGCACCAAATCAAGCATTTGAATATTTCAAAATAGTTATATCATAAATAAAATTAAATAATAATAAATCAACAATAACAAAATTTGAATTTAGCACCTCAAACCCAATTCAATTAATTCCAAGTCCGGGTTTGATATTCAGTCCCATGAAAATTTTTGGTGCATATACGACATTGCGTGGTTTTTAAGTCTTTTTGGATTACGTTCTTAAAGGGAGCCCCTAGAGAAATTTAGATCTTCAGTGTAACATCCCTAATTTTTAAATAATAATAATAATAATAATAATAATAATAATTATTATTATTATTATTATATATATAATAATATATATATATTATTCTAACTCTGATATTGTGGACTTCGCGTATGTACTTTTATTTCATGAAAATTCGATCGTTGCTCGGACCGAGCAGATAAGCTGTTGGAACCATTTCAGAACCAGGTCAAGATTATAGGCTACCCCACCGTTTTCAGACGTTCTGGACGCGTTCCAGTTGTCAGATTTGGCATAGGTAAACTCGAACTTTACATTACTCAATTTTTGCCTTGTACTGAGTTAGAATAAAATTTATAAAATATTCGTAGATAATAAGAAAATTACGATTTCTATTGCAATAGCCTTATAATATTGTTAAGAACCATGGGACAGGTTTATAGAATTTTTAAAATTAGTTTGGATAGTTTTTGAAAAATATTAGTTTTGAAGTCTTATAATTGAGTTGTCTGATGTTGTGATTATTGCTTGGTTTGGAGGGTCTAGGAGGGGCCATATAATGATGATGAGATATGGGTTGAGTTTAGAAGTGTTATTTGAACCATTTTGCAGGTTAGATAGGTCATAGGTATAGGGAAGACTCTACACAATTTTCAGCAATTTAGGGTGTCTTTGGTCTTTTCTAAACTTGTTTTGAGTCAAATTTATTAAATAATTGCAGGGACAGCCTTCCTTCTTCGCCTAACCGTCGCAGTGACCTCGGTTCAAGTTTGTGAGTAAAATATTAATTTTAATTGTAATTTTGATATTATTATATGTTCAAGCATGCCCATGCATCACTTATAAATATGTATATATGTAGTTAAACACTAGGCACGTTTTATATTGCATCCATAATTGTTGAAGTGTCATGAATGTTGTTTGTGGTAATTTGGAGCAGTGTGTGTGCGTGGCGTGCGTGTGGTATGGTATTGGATATGGACAGGATGGGTAGACACGGCTTGAGAGACATTCGCTGGAACCCGATCCTTCGGGGTAGACACAGCTTGAGAGACACTCGCTGGGACCCCGCATTTGGTTTATTAAGCGAAAGTCCGGCTTGGGAGACACTCGCTAGCAGAGGTTGGATTAAGAGGGCTGTATAGGGGATCAGCTCCTATATATGTATTGCTTGACAATGTTGGGTGTGTAAGTGCTCCAAATTGCCTTTTTGCTGTTATGATATGAAAATTATGATGATATTGTATTTCACTCCACAAGGTGCATTAGCTTTAGATAGTTATAGAGATTATGATTAAAATTGGTATTTTACTCTCTGAGTTGAATGCTCACTCCTGTTCATCTATTTTTCCAGGCTACAGATGGATTATTTGTTATGGCTAACCTGCTCTTCTTCTTCACAGGTCCATTAATAGTATTTAATGTATTTTGTACAATTGAGTTAAATTTTAGACTCTGCATGTGTCAGAAGCACTTATTTTTATTTTGGGCATGCATTGTAAAATTATTAACTGTATGCATGATGGGATTGGATGAGGGAGCTGAGCTCCTATTTGAGTTATGACATTTTGATTATATGGAGGGTGAGCTGAGCTCCCCAATTTATTATATATTGTGTTTACAGGTCGGGTGAGTAAAAAACTCCCTGTTGAATGGTCCATTTTATTGTCAGACTCTGTCTGATTGAATTCTTGAAATTGGGCCCAAATGGGCCTTAGAGTTGGGTTGAGGAATAGTTAAGCTTACTACTGGCCTTGGGGGCTTTACGCTGGCCTAGGTCCTAGTGCCGGTCCGGCCCATAGGTTGGGTCATGACAAAAGTGGTATCAGAGCTTAGGCTTTAGATTCATGGGAAAGTGTGCACCTAGAGTTGTCACATACGGAGTATAAGATTCTGTTTCGTCTTTTTTCTATAATTCTTCATTTCTAGATTCTGCGTTATTCCTCAGTTAATATAAGACTGCTTCAGTTTAGCACCTCAGTTTTGTGAAGTACATAGAAGTGTGAAATAGAATTAGCAGACATGTTGAGGTCTGCCATGGAAATACATTCTCCAAGAAATACTATATTTCTATCAGTATGGGTCTAAGTGTTGTGCCTATCTGGTGCTAAGCATGAGTACATAATGGTGAGTTTTGATAGTATAATTGCACTAGATAAGGGTGAGGATACCACTGCTGGCAGTCGTCAGTGGATGACCCAGTCAGAGTAAGATTATAATAATAGTAAATTCAAGAGAGATAAGAGATTAGGAGACCTAGTCCGTCAAGACGTATCATAGTAACTATACAATGTTCTCAATGTCTACTCTATAAGCTGCAGATTATAGTACCGACATGAGATTATTGTATAGAGCTGCGTGCATCCCCGTGGTGCTCCATAATGAGGGTGTTTGCGAATGGCCTCTGTTTTGGTACAATTATGCCAGAACAGAGTTCTATATCTGCAGAGGAGTTGAGAACTCTTGGTTAGGGATCTAGAGCTAAAATATCGAAAGGTCACAGTTAGGTGGTAACTAGAGTCAGTAATTCGGTTACCCTAGCATGAGCTCGAGTTACATCAAGAGTTTCCATCAGACCAGAGGTTGCGGATTAGTTGCAAAGTAAAGTTGACATCTATAGAGTGAGACCATCTAGTCTTCGGTATGGATGGTTTTTGTAGTACGACAGACGTTTTGCTTAGAGCTTAGTGAGAATAGTATACCTTGTGTGTATCAGCAAGGTGTAAAGTACAACCCTACTACCTAGGGAAGGTTAGAACTATGAATTGATGATTTACAGAGTTATGATATGATAAAAGAGTCATTAATTTGACATGGTTTTGGCAAGGTGGTAAATGTAATACCTTTGTTACAGTAAGTTAGGGTATAGTCCTATCTTTTCAGAAGGGATCAAAGGTTATTACTGATAATGATGACTTATGGAGTAGTGTCCCAAATGGGATTGTAGCGTGAGATAAAGAGTTGTTAGCTCAGGTATTTTGGAGAGGGTACAAGTTCCATGTAGGAATTATAAGATGTAAGATCAAGATGTATGTAAGCCTTTAAATTGAATGACGGGTTTGGATACCTAGTATTTTAAGTTTCATCTAATTAAATGGATATGAAAAATTAAAGTTGCTATAGATCCCCTCCCTAAGGTAGTAGGGGGTAGTATGTAGTCCAAAAGGGTAAGAGTAGAGATCACGCAGGAGAAGTATGACTGCTATTCCCTAATTTCATCCTTAGCTTCTTAATACTTAAGACTAAAGTATACTCCAAATAAAGTAAAAGAAAAAGGACAAAAGTTAGCATCGTAAATCATAGAATATGTATATATATATATATAAATGGAGTGCGGTTCAAATGCAGTAGGAGAGATAGCCTGAATGCCAGTAGAAGTCTAGCTAGGGTAGTTAAAGGATCAATTATGAGTAACATTGAGGTATAGATGATGTGGTAGGGATAGTGGAAAGGTATAAGTTTCTGATATGATAATCAGGTTCAAAAAGAAAATAGAGCTAAAGGATGGAAGAGTGAAAGTTCGGATTTGGGTAAGATAAAAAGAGTTGGCTAAAGAATAAACTAGAAAAACAGATTAGGATAAGATTAGGAAGAATAGAGCCAAAATACCGAGGAGGTGAATGTGGTTCTAGGAAGGGTAAACGAGATTAAAAAAAAAAAAAGGATAAAGAGCGTAGAAAAGGATGGCATTAGGAAGAACATTGTTAAGTTATGGAACCCAGAAATACAGGACTTAGAGCAGGTCATAATTGATGTAGTGCTAGGAGCCTGAGCCTAGAGCTTAGAGTTACAGGATCTGGATTAAATTTTATCTGTTTTCTACCCCCAAGGTAGGATAATGGGGCAATGACATAAGAACCCTTTTGATTATTGACAGTATAATGGAAATTAGGTGAAGTGTGCGACCAAAGTACGTAGTAACTGTTGAGCGTGCTGTGATAACTTGAATTGTATTGTCAGATAAAGAAGCAAGATCAGTAGGAGTAAGTTGGATAAAAGTCAACATAAGGGATATAAATATGCAAGATGAGGGATAATTTCACAGAAGCTTGATATTAAAATTTAGAGTGGTGAGACCTAGAGTCAAAATTGGAGTTAGACATATATTTTCAGTGTGATCGATAGAATAATTATGTAAAAAAAAAGTAATAATAAATAAATAAATAATAGTATGATAACATGTAGCAGAACGCTAATAATGGTCAGAATAGGACAAGATAGGTATAGGTGTAATTATAAGATATTGAGAAGTACATGGATTAGAGGAGTGATTGTTGGTAAGATTGGAGTAAATCTGAAAGAATCTGTGAGTGCTTTTATCTTCTAGAATATAACTAAGTATAAGGAGCATTGGACAAATAATTATAAGTATGGAAGATAAATGGAGAGTAAAAAGGAAATAGTAAATTCTAAGATGATATGTCAGGCAGGACAACAGTATAATAAATGGTAGATACAACTGATATCTTGTAATAACGCAAAATAATTACAAAGAAATAATGAAACTAAAATGGGAGACTAAGGGGTATGAGCTAAATTTTATTTATCAAACAATGGTATACCATAAATGGTGGGAGAACATTTCACTTTCTTTTCAAATTGGCTCGTGTTTCGATTCTAGAAGATTATATTAAGAAGAGAGGTCTGTAAAAGTGACCCAATTAGTTGAAAATTTGATAGGCGTTAGTACATATCCAATCTTTTGAGGTGAAAATGACGATAATGGTATACCTAATGTTAAGTATGAAAGAATGATCAGAGAGGTGACAGGAGTTAAATCGAGCTAGTTACTAGGGCTTACAACCCTTTTGAACTATAAGCTGGAGGAAGTGCTATTTGCTAATGAGTTACAGCGAATGAAATTGTTACTAATGGAAAAAGTTCAGGCTGAAGTTTGAAAAGCTATGGGCAGTATATGTGATCATATTAAGGGGAATGAACACTTTAAGTATCTTGTTCAGAATTAAGGCATGGCACATATTTCCCACAGCCATGTTAGTTCTTATGGAACTTATAATTTCTGGGGCTCCTATCCATCCAGGATGAGCAATTTCCTACTAAGGCTGGTAGGGAATGATAATGTTCTGATAGATAAGTCAGGAAAAGAGATACAAAAAGAACTTTCTATGGTTAATTACTAGTGTTACGTAATGTAAAGAATGTGCTTGTAGGAGTCAATCGTAAAGTTAGAATTCTCGAAGTAATGGAATTAGTAATCAAGATAAGACTAAGAAATAAAAAAAAAAAGTTAAAGTTGATGATGGGATGGACATCCTTGAAGGAAAAGGTGTAAGGGTGAGATAGGACTAAGATTAAGGAATAAGCACAGCATATTGAAAAGATATCAATGATAGTAGAAATAGAAAAAAAAAAAAAGTGGATAAGATCTAAAGGACAGGAAGAAAGCTCAGTAGAGTTAGTTATAATGATGAGGATAAGAAGGAATAGGTATGCTAGGAACACAATAAGAGATGTTTGAAATAAGTTATTATGAGATGATAAATTAAAGGAGTAGTAGAGCCTCGATCTAAGTGCCAATGTGTCAGAAGTAGGCCACATGCTAAGAAGCTTTAGGAAGAAGTCTAGATATTTCCATTCTAGAGAATGAGTGGAAAACGATAAAGTTGCATTAACTGGGTTATCAGGGAATGAAGATACATTTGTCCTATAAGAGAAGAGACCCAGTTCACTTTCCAATATTGATAAGTGGTGTAGGGTACGCTTGACACTTGGATGGAGCTCTACATAACTAGTTACATAAGATGGACAGGAACTGGTCTAAGGACCTTAGTAATGACACAAAAGAGATTGAAAATTTAAAGTATCATGAGAGTGAGAAGATTTATAGGTATTGACCATTGAGGTCATAGGACAATTAAAGGTTTCGAACGAGATGTATATGATAGGTGCTACAGGAAAGCATTTCATAGGATACTATAAGGTAAGGAACATAAGTCATGTTTTTGGGGAACAGAGATTATTGAAACAAAGGAATGAGGACTGAAGTCACCAAGAGACACGTTAGGGCGTAATAAAAGTGAGGTAAGTGCCAAAGTTGATTAAAGTTATCAGATGTCAAGTCGAGAGTAGTGGAGTTGTAATGAGTACTAGAGATGACAAAAAAAGAGAGGGGTAAACGAAAAAAAAAAGAGGGGTAAACGAGTAGTCAGATGTGTTGGTTTAGACTCAGAAGGAGGATGATAGCTGGCATACTATGACAGGGGCAGATAGACATAAAAATTTTTAACCATCCATGCAGATCCAAGGCGGAAAGATGTAAAATTTGTAATGGGTGACCGTGTTCTTGAAGGTTTCTCCTATGAAAAAGGGTTATGAGATTTGGAAAGAAAAGGCAAATTGGCACTCCATTATCTAGGACCTTTTAAGATAATGGACAGAGTGAGAGCAGTTGCCTATCAGTTAGAGTTGCCACCAAACCTTTCTCATGTCCACCCAATATTCCACATTTTCATACTTAGAAAGTATGTTCCCGATCCTTCTCATGTGCTGCGACCAGACGCAGTGGAGTTAAATGAGAATTTGATATTTGAGGAGAAACTAGTAGCCATAGTAAACTATTAGATGAGACAACTTTGGTCAAGGTAAATCCCTATGGTTAGTCCTGTGGAGGAGTTAATCTATGGAGGAATGCACTTGGAAGTTAGAGCGGGATATGCGCAGCAAGTACTCATAAGTTTGATATGCAACTATGTGTCATTGTTCTGCCTTGTGTAAAATTCGAGGACGAATTTTCTATAAGGGAGGAAGAATGTAACATCCCTAATTTTTAAATAATTATTATATATATATATATATATATATATATATATATATATATATATATATATATATATATATATATATTTTATTCTAACCCTGGTATTGTGGACTTCGCGTATGTACTTTCATTTCGTGGAAATTCGATCGTCGCCCGGATCTTCAATTTTGGATCGAGCAGATAAGCTGCTGGAACTATTTTAGAATCGGGTCAAGATTATAGGCTACCCCACGGTTTTCAGACGTTCTGGACGCGTTCCAGTTGTCAGATTTGGCATAGGTAAACTCGAACTCTACATTACTTAATTTTTGCCTTGTACTGGATTAGAATAAAATTTATAAAATATTCATGGATGATAAGAAAATTACGATTTCTATTGCAATAGCCTTATAATTTTGTTAAGGACCGTGGGGCAGGTTTATAGAATTTTTAAAGTTAGTTTGGATAGTTTTTGAAAACTATTAGTTTTGAAGTCTTATAATTGAGTTGTCTGATATTGTGATTACTGCTTGGTTTGGAGGGCCCAGGAGTGGCCATATAATGATGATGAGATATGGATTGAGTTTAGAAGTGTTATTTGAACCATTTTGCAGGTTGTGTAGGTCATAGGTATAGGGGAGACTATGCCGAATTTTCAGCACAACTTAGAGTGTCTTTAGTCTTTTCTAAACTTGTATTGAGTCAAATATATTAAATAATTGCAATGAAATTATCAAGTGAGCCGGGACAGCATTCATCCTCCGCCCAGCCGCCGCAGTGAACTCGATTCAAGTTTGTGAGTAAAATATTAATTTTAGTTGTAATTTAGATATTATTATATGTTCAAGCATGTCCATGCATCACTTATAAATATGTATCTATATAGTTAAATACTATGCACGTTTTATATTACATTCATAATTGTTGAAGTGTCATAGATGTTGTTTGTAGTAATTTGGAGCAGTGTGTGTGCGTGGCGTGCGTGTGGTATGGTATTGGATATGGACAGGACGGGTAGACACGGCTTGAGAGACACTCGTTGGGACCCCGCATTTGGTTTATTAAGCGAAAGTCCGACTTGAGAGACACTCGCTGGCAGAGGTTGGATTAAGAGGGCTGTATAGGGGATCAGCTCCCATATATGTATTGCTTGACAGTGTTGGGTGTGTGAGTGCTCCAAATTACCTTTTTACTGTTATGATATAAAAATTATGACGATGTTGCATTTCACTCCACATGGTGCATTAACTTTAGATAGTTATAAAGATTATGATTAAAATTGGTATTTTACTCTTTGAGTTGAACTCTCACTCCTGTTCATCTATTTTTCCAGGCTACAGGTGGATTATTTGTTGTTGCTAACCTGCTCTTCTTTTTCGCAGATCCATTAATAGTATTTAATATATTTTGTACAATTGAGTTAAATTTTAGACTCCGCATGTGTTAGAAGTATTTATTTTTATTTTGGGCTTGTATTATAAAAGTTATGTTAGACTTGTAAAATTATTAACTGTATACATGATGGAATTGGATGAGGGTGCTGAGCTCCTATTTGAGGTATGACATTTTGATTATGTGGAGAGTGAGCTGAGCTCCCCAATTTATTATATATTGTGTTTATAGGTCGGGCGAGTTAAAAACTCCCCGTTTAATGATCCATTTTATGGTCGGACTCTGTCCGGTTGAATTCTTGAAATTAAGCCTAAATGGGTCTTAGAGTTGGGTTGAGGAACAGTTAAGCTTACTACTAGCCTCGAGGGCTTTAGGCTGGCCCAGGTCCTAGTGTTGGTCCGACCCATAGGTTGGGTCGTGACATTCAGCCGTCTCTTTCATCTTCTTCTCCGTCGTTTTGCTCTAACAGTTGGCTGCTTTGAACGGACACTACTATTGTATAGGGATTAGGGGTGAGCATTCGGTTCAAACCGAATCGAATTGAACCGAACTAAATTAAATTATGAAAATTGAATTATATATTTTAGAAATTGAACTGAATCGAAATTGATGAAAAATTAAATCGAATCGAATTGCTCTATTTCTGTTCAATTCGGTTCAAACCGATCGGTCTTGATTTTTTGATTGATTTTTTAATTTAAACTTGATTTTTAAATTATTTGATCTAATTTTGTTTTTGGTTTGAACCTAATAACCATTAATTAATAAAATTAAACAATTTATATATAAAAAATTAAATATAATTCATAAATTTTTCATAAAAATAAATCAATTCAAAAATCAATTAGGTTTGATTTGATTCGATTTGAATATATAAAATTACTATTCTGTTCGGTTTGGTTTAATTGATTTTTTTCTTCAAAATCGAACTAAACCGAAATAACTGAAATTTTTATAATATAAAACCGAATCGAACAGATTGAATTTTAAAACTGAGCTGAATTGATTTCGGTTCAATTCGATTTTTCAATTTGAACTGAAATCAGCTCACCCCTAATAGGGATGGCAACGGGTTAGGTATTCATAAAAATTACTCAATCTGAATCAAAACTCGAACTCGATCAATATTATCAAAACTTGAACCCATTTCAAACTTTGTTAAAATTTATTCTTAACTACATGAACTCATCCCAAAATCTATTATTATTATCTGAAAACAAATAAACCGGTTTAATTTTATATATTTTAATTAATATTTTTCATTAAAAATTATTTTAATTAATAATTTATATTTTAAAATTTTAATAATTTTATAAAATATTTAAATTTCATTTTATATAATATAAAAATTTATAAATATTATTATAAAAA
The DNA here is from genome assembly GCF_030052815.1 of Hevea brasiliensis. Lineage (NCBI taxonomy): Eukaryota > Viridiplantae > Streptophyta > Magnoliopsida > Malpighiales > Euphorbiaceae > Hevea > Hevea brasiliensis. The sequence continues at coordinate 18,325,007 of NC_079509.1, read as the reverse complement.
ATATATATTTTATATTTAATTAAGTATTTATATAAAAATATTCGAGTAACAGATACCCACTATGTAAAATACGAATTCGAGTCAAACTCGTTACAGATATTATTTTTCAAATTCAAACCCATCCCAAACTAGTTCTATTAAGATTTTGTTAAATTAGATACCCATAAAAATTTAACCCATTGCTATCCTGCTATTAAACGAAGCCATGTTCTTTTTCTTTTCTTTATTTTTTAATATAAATATGTAGATATATTATTATTATAAATATAATATAATTAAATATTTTATTAAAATTAATGACGTACAAGAAAATTTATTACACAATATGAGAATATCGCACACACTCATGTGCATCATTAGCTTAATTAAATTTAAATTTTATTTCCATGAAAAGAATTTAATTATAAAATTAAATTAAAAGATTTTACATAAGATCAAGGAAAGAAAATGGGCATTAACTATCCGGTGCAAGAGAGAAAACAGGGAACTGGGAGTGAACTCGATGAATCACCTAACGTTGAATCACCATGTGATGATATTTTTTTTCTTCAATTATTATAGGATAAAATATCTATATGAAATATCTATGTTCTGTATATAAAATAAATAAATAAATAAAGTAAGTAAGCATCAATCATTTGTTATCTTGCAATTTGCGTTCAATAGTTAAATTCCAAATTCCCAATCAATGAGCTTCCAATTAGCAAGCAAAGGTGCTCTTTTCCTTCTCATCCGGTTTCTTTTTGACCCTCCTAAAGATTAGTAGGCCCATGAAATAGAGGGAAAAGCAAATAAGCAAAAGTTTTGGGATTAAGAGAAATAAAAACTTAATGATTTACTTTTGTTTGGATCTTAATAATGCAGGAAAAATGAAAAAAACAATATTGAGCAGAGAAAATGAAAAAAATTATTTTCTTTATGATATTTGTATAGATTATTAGAACATTTGAAATATTTAGTAGGAAAAATGATATTTATATTTATATATAAGTAATTTTTATAAAAAAAAAATCAATTTCTCTTTATTCTCCTAGAGAGAAATATTTTGAATTAAATATAAGAGTCGAGAAAATCTTTTATCTCTCTTTAATTTAACGTGTAAACGATAGGAATGACAATTATTTCCGAATCCGATCAAATCCATCCCAAACCTAAGCAACTTTCCTCAACTTGCCTCGATTTTGATATTATGCGAGGCAAAGGCAAGAAACCTTCTCTTATAACTCGTTCTATACAATAATGTATTATTATTATTTATTGAAAAAATAATATATTTTTATATATTTATAATTGAAAGGAAAAATGTAATTATATTATTAAAATTATGTTTAAAATTTATGTTTTTAACTTATTATTTATTTAATAAATAAATTTATATTATATAATAATAAATTAAAAAAAAAAAATCTCTGCACAAAAATGTTTGCTAATGAGACAGCTCTCACCCTAACTCCAAACCCTTATAAAGCGTGAATGGGAGAGCAATTCCACCTGACCCTCTTTGTTGCCATTCCTACTCTATCAAATTTCATTTGTTACTTCTCTCTCCATTTTAAGGAATAAATTTTGACTTTGTAATGCTAATATTTATCAGTCTTGGTTGAGCTGCAAGAGCAAAATAATAAGTTAAAAATAAAGTGCTAATCCTTATCCATCATTGAGATGGGTCTATGAGCCTGTTAGAGATGAGACTTGGTGAAACCATGCTAAGTTGGGGAGAGTGGGGGCCATTTCTGGATTGCCCAACTCAAAGAGCATCTGTTAATGGTGTCTTTTCTTCTGATTGCCCTCATTAGCAGCGGCATGTGACGGCCATGCTCTACTGAATCACTGATGGTGGTGTCGAATCCACCATCTGCTATTGAAAGCGGCAGCCAATGTCGGCCAAGCTCCGTGCAACGGTGAAGCACCTGGTGACAAGAAGTCAAAGATTCAGAAAAATGATTTTGAGGAAACTGCATTGCGCTTGACTACATTTTTTTCTTTCTTTCTTCATTTTCCTCTTATATATATATATATATATATATATATATATATATATATATATATATATATATATATATAATAAATAGTAAATTGATGATGATAATGGTATTATTTTCGGATGGAATTTGGTTTTTATGGAAACTGAATTTACTTGCAAAAAAGAACCTAATTCTTGCAGGGATCAAGTCAGTGACCTTGCATAATGAGGGAGTTATAGAGTTATGGGACTAGTCCAACAGTTTTGTTTTTAATTGAAGATGATGGGAGTAAAAATAGAGCCCTTGCTTCTGTCCAGAAGTTGCAGGAATTGAATAACTAACTCAGCTGTGATTTCCACTTTCACTGCTAAATTGACCAAGAAGCTGCTTTCTGATTTTCAGGTAATCTTTCTCTAACTCTGTGAGATTCATAAAAATTTAGCTTCTGTCCAGTGTGAATGATCACTTGTTTGATTGTTTGCAAAATGGTGTTGATCATGAATTTTGGATTCGTATGCGCCTGAGTAGATATCTTGGGATCTTCTGAGTTGCACAGGTGAGAATGTGTGGCTTCTATGAGAATCATAAAAATTCAGTTGGAAATCATTTTTAATTGATGAATATTCTTCAAAATTTTGAAGAAGATTATCACTGCAACTAGTTTCCTGTTCTGTCATCTGCATACATATTTAAGTGAGACATTGATAGTAAGTTCCAATATTCTTTATTTTGGAACTGGGTCGCAAGCATTAGTAGTTTATACAACATTGGTTGCTTTTATATATTTGGCCCTCATCTTGGTTTACTGCTTAGGGATGGCAACCCTCAGGTATTTTCAAATATTTGATGCACCATGATTTAAATAGTATATAATTGGATTGATATAGTTTTGATTTCAACTTAGTTAATTTTTAATTTTTTGTTTAATTTAATTTAAAAGTTAAATTTAAATTTAATTTAGTTTAAAAATTTAGAAAAAAAAAATCGAGTCTCTTAATTTTTTAGCTTAAATCAAGAAATCAAGAAATTTAACCTATAAATTTCAATTTTTAAACTAAATTGAGTTTAAATTGAAACCCCTAAATTAATTTATGGAATGTGTTAGAACAAAAGAGGGTATCTATTAGGTACATACAAGTGTTGAAAGATATGTATGAAGGAGCAACTACTATTGTGCGCACGGTGGGAGGGGATACAAGAGATTTTTCGATCTCAATTGGATTACACCAAGGATCAGCTATAAGCCTTTACCTTTTTACATTAGTTTTAGATGAATCGACGAAACATATACAAGAGAGTATTCCTTGATGCATGATGTTTGCGGATGATATTGTTCTGATAGATGAGACACGAGAAGGAGTCAATAGAAAGCTAGAGTTTTGGAGAAGTGCTCTAGTCTCAAAGGGTTTTAAGTTAAGTAGAATGAAAACAGAATATATGCATTGCAAGTTCAGTGAACGCGAAACTGGTGATAGGGAAGGAGTTAGTTTGAATGGAGTTGTACTGTCCAAAGTAATCACTTTAAATATCTATGCTCAGTTCTTCAAGTAGATGGGGGATGTGAGGAGGATGCTAATCATAGGATTAAAGCCGGATGGTTGAAGTGGAGACGTGCCATGCGAATTTTATGTGATCGTAAGATTACCAATAAGTTGAAAGGAAAATTTTACCGTACAGCCATACGACCGGCTATGTTATAAGGTAGTGAGTGTTGGGCACTGAAAGAGTCGTATGCGTCTAAGATAAGAGTTGCAGAGATGAGAATGTTAAGGTGGATGAGTGACCATACTATACTAGATAAAGTCCGTAATGAGAGTATTAGAGAAAAGGTAAGAGTGGTGCCAATTGAAGATAAGTTGAGAGAAGGGAGACTGAAGTGGTTTGGTCATGTGAAACGTAGACATACGGAAGCTCCAGTTAGACAAGTAGAGCACATTAAGTTAGAGAGTAGTACAACATGACCTAGAAGCATTACACATTTCTGAGGATTTAACCCAAAATCATTTAGAGTGGAGAAAGCGAACTCATATAGCCGACTCCAAATTTTTGGGATAAAGGCTTAATTGTGAGTATCATATAAAAAATAATACGTACATTTAGTGGCAGAACTTAACAATAATACTTGAGGAGCAAATAAAACTATAAAGTAATTTATTGATTATTTATATTTACTTATATAATTAAAAATTATTTTATATCTATAGTTAAAAATTAAAATGTATTATATAAGATATATCATTCTAAACTATAATACTTAAAAATAATAATGGATTCACAAATTTATTTTATTCAATCTGTTTTATCCACTATTTTATTAAAAAGTTAATAAAATATATTTTATAATAAAGTAAAAAATAAATAAAATTAAAATATTTTTATTTTAAATGGAAAATGATTGATGAATTATTATGTATTGAATTGATAATTATTAATAAGTAAAATTTTTTATATTATGTAAATACTTATTATTTTTTTAAAAATATATAAATACTTTTTTAAATATATTTAAAAAAATTTTAATTAAGGAAATTAAAAGGTAGGGAAGCTTTGGGGTTGGGGACATGGCCCTTTAGTCCATCATAGCTCCGCTCAGAAATTATTTGAATGATAAATATGGAGTTTAGGATGTATTCGTATTATTTAAGATAAATTTTAATATAAGTTAAATAATAATTTAATTTAAATTTAAATAAAGTGATTCTCGTAAATATTTTATTATTGCAATTTATTCATGCATGGCTGCAAAGCAAACTTAGGGAGTAACGGTGCAGCAATAACTTTCTTACTTGACATTCACTAGTATGAATTAAATTATGGGGTGTTTGATTTACATTTTGAGCGTGAATAATAGTTAATAGAGACTCAAATAAATAAATTAAAGTGTATAATAATATTCAAAAAATAGAAATAATTTAAAAAAAATAGAAATGATATCTCATTGATAATTAATATGATACTCATTAAATAATTAGTACGATACTCATCGATTACAATTTATATCATCTCTATTTTTAGAACTATTTTTTATTAATTGGTAACTGATTTGATTTTTTTTATTTAGATCATATTATTCTTTTTTATGTAATTTGAAAATTAATATTATTAATATTATTTATCTCTATTTTTTTTTTATTTACAATCTTAACACCTTAATTAGTGTATTGCAATTTTGTTAAAATATTTTTTGTTAATAACATAAAATATAAAATACTTATATATTATAAAAAAATAAGTTTTTCTTTCTACAAACTTAAAATTACAAGATTTTTTTTCATTATCAAGAATAAAATTACTATATTATTTTATAACCATATTTTTTAAATTATTTAATTATTTTCTTTTTTTTTAAGAATTTAATTATTTTTTTATTTCAATAATAAATAAATAATAAGATATAATAAATTAATAATTATATTTTTATTTTAATAATATAATAAGTGATATAATATATTAAATTAATAATTATATATTTATTTTAATAATAAATTAAATAATATAATATAAAAAATTTATAATTTTATTTTTATTTTAATAATAAAATAAATTATATGATATAAATCTTTATTAATTATTTTATATATTAAAAATAATAATTAAATATAATTTTATTAAATATTAATATAAATAAACTATTATCAATTTTCAGTTAAAAGCTATCGACTAATAATAATGGCTATCAATTAAATGCTATCAAGTGCATCTGATGGTTAAATCAAATAAGTTCTAATTGTGTTCACAGTTTGAGGTTGCTATCTAAGCCCATAATCTATAGAACTAAATGAGCTCAACATGTTTAGTTGTGCAGCAAGATCCATACATGAGCAAGACGGGATTACAAAGAGGGATGAATCAAATATTGGATTTTAATATTTGGGCTTAAAACTGATTAGGGGTGTGTTTGATATTATTGTTACCATTGTTGTTAAGAAAATTATTTTTTAAAATATATTATTTAGAGATTATTAAAAAATAATTTAAAATTAAATTTGACGAGTTTTAATTAAAACAGTTTTTTCAAATTATTTTTTTAATAGTATCTAAAATGATACTTTAATTTAGAAAAGTAATTTTAGACCTTTAAATGTAATGCTAAACAGGCATTACACTTATATCCAATGTTGTGATTTTTCTTATAATTGGGTTTGGCTGATATCTCATGGGCTTTTAATGGGCTTGATTTGCACAGCTAAAGTGATCATGATTATTGTTCTTTCTTTTCCTTTGTTAGCAATATTTAAACAAAAAGAAAATGACATGAAGTAATTTAAACCCATAAATATTCAAAGGCTAGCATATTTTCTCTATAGAAATAGAAGTGATTGAAACTTGTGGAACAATGGCATGAAGAATCCAAAGATAATTTTCATGGTAGATAGTCCTACATGATATGCAAGAAAAGGACCATAAGAGGCATGACAAATTGCTAGTTCAGTTGTTGGACCACTGGGGACACAATATTGGCCAGATGATGGATATTTGTTTGTATTTATGATTTAGTTAGATGATAGTTAAATAGATGGGAGAAATCAAAACAGTCACAAGTAAGATACTAAATTTTATGGTCCCCTTCATTGGTTGAATAATGAATGGCTGGAATGAGCAAGTGCAAGTGATTCTTGCAGTCGCTGTAGGCCCGTAGATGTTGAGCCAAATTGAGAACCAGGCTCAACCCATAATCCAAGATTCCCAGTTTAGTAGCTCTTCATTGGCTATCTCTAGGACGATTTTTATAGTCTGTCTCTAAATTTTATTTTATATTTTATTTCTGTTTCTTAACTTTAATTTATTACTAAAAAATCTCTAAATTTGAATTTCATTTCACAAATAATTCATCTAATCTATAACAGATTTTTAGATTAAAAAAAATAATTCTATATTACATTGTAATGTCTACAAAAATAATAAGAATAAAATATTATTATTTTATATATCACTGCTAACGTAGCATAACTTTAACAATTAAAAATTTTAAAATTTTTTAACTTTTATTAATTATAGTCAATTATATAAGTTTATTTTATTTATAACTAATTAACTAATTTTTATTTAATTTGGTCAAAATTAATATTTTATTACTTAATACAATTGTCAAAAACAAATATTTATATTATTTAGTATAAAAAAATAATATTCTCCTATCTCTCTCCTTTTTTTTTGTATTTATGGAACTATTTATGAAAATAGATAAATTCTTATTTTATTTACAATTAAAAATATCCCTCCATCCATCTCTCTCTCCTCATATCAATTGTCATCCAATAATACGCATATATACACCCTCCACCAACATTTTTCCCTCTAAATAATATTCTTATATCTATCTCTCTTTCTCTTCCTCTCCCTCTTCCTCTCTCTCCTCACTATTATCCAATAATATATAGACATTTAACCACATGCTTATTATTATTATTATTTGCTAAACGATGAATATTGTTATTATTGATTTTTTAATTTTTAAATAAATAAAAAATATGAGGGAAGAGAGAGGAGAAAATTATTTTTTTTATTATACTAAACAACATAAATATTTATTTTTACAATTTTATTAGATAATAAATATTAAATTTTGATCAAATTAGATCAAAATTAGTCAATTGGCTATAAATGAAATAAATTTATAGAATTGACTATAATTGATAAATGTCGAAAAGTTTTTAATTTTTTTTAATTATTAAATTTATGCCATTTTAGTAACAATATATATAATAATAATAATATTATTTTTATCACATCAGTAAGAACATAAAAATTTCTGTCATGTCAACAATAACATATTAAAAATAATATTTTTTGCCATGTCAGTGCTCATAAATTTTCAATTTTGACTGAACCATAATAAATACTCATCTTTAAAATTATACTAAAATTTTAAATTTTTTTATAACATTAGGCCTAAATTATATTATATATACTATCATCTTTTATAACTTAAAATAAGTTGACTTTCTAGGAATTTTTATAGTAAATTTATCTAAAAGTGTACTATCTAGCAAGTATGCTTTTCAAACATTTTGAATTAAACAGAACCTAATTAATAATTTGCAGATTTAATCTATTCCAAACTTGATAAAATTAATCTAAAACTATATATCAATTTCAAACTCACACTCATTGTTTAAATTTGTTTAGTTTTTATATATTTATTTTAAAATTTAATAATTTTAGTTTGTAAAATATTTTAAAATTTATTTTTAAAAATATGATATTCTAAAATCTACAATATATATATATATATATATATATATATATATATATATATATATATATATATATATATATATATATTATATACGTAATTAATAATTTATATAAACACATTCGAGTAGTGGATACCTAATATGTAAATACTAAATCTTATATGAATATATTTTTAAACTCAAATATGCTCTAAATTCAATAATAAACTAACCAAACATATCGTATTAAGATAAATCAAATACTTGATAATATTCAATCCGTAATCATCTTTAAATTGTGCGGCTTAAGGAAAGACTTATTTAATCAAACAATATTATTTAAACCGTCTTATTATTTATGAATTTTAGACTCTGTTTATTTTTGTATTTTTTAGTGTTTAGGATATTCAGGAAAATAGATTAATGAATGAGGAAAAATTAAACATTTTTAATGAAAATAACTTCTTTTTGCAAAAGAAAAAAATCATTTTTTTGACTTTGATAATTTATTAAAAATGTGAAAATACTTATATATATGTATGATATAAATAAATACCACTACAAAATAATAAAAAAATATTTTCATAAAAAATATATTTTTTAAATAATTTACATGAAAAATATTTTCTATATATATAAATTATTTTTCATAAAATAAATAGAATTTTAATTTATATTTTATAAATATCGACTACAAATCAAATATTACATTTAATAGTTCTTTCAAAAGAATTATCAGCAAACTTGAAGCTTATTCTAATGATAAATGCAAGGCAAAATTTAGAATCTTGCCAAAGTTTAAAGAGATGTTTGTCAGAAGAATTTAAAAGATAATATTATAAAATTGCAATGCAATTTTAAATGATTACAATGAAGGTGAGGTGTTTCTGATGATTATTTTGACCCTCAAAAATTGCTAAGAAAGTTTGGAGATTGCTTTTGAATCTTAAGAGGTTGAATTAAAGTCCTTTTTAAATGAAGCGTGATTCATTTTAGAATGAACTTTACGGCCGGCCATAGGACTTTTAATTTGGATGATAGCTCTCCACAGTCATAAAACCACTCTTCTTCATTCACCACCCTGCCATGCCTGTTGAATAATTCTCCTTTTATTTATTTGTCCCCCTTTCTTCAAATGAAATGGCTATGGATTGGACTTGCACCTAATTTTACAATTTGATTTGGAATTTATTCAATAGTTAGAATTAAATTGAATTTCAATTATGATTTTTGTTTTATTTTTTTTTTAATATTTCAGTTATGATTTAATTAAGAAAATTTAAAATCAAATCAAATAAGTAAAATGAATATGATTTGGTATGAAACTCCTCGATAAACTATAAAAGAAAAAATATATTTTGGGTAAACATTATAAGTAAGATTTTATGCTCGTTCAATTAGTGAATCATGATTTATACTTGATGATATTCCTCGAAGAAGAGAAAAGATGTTTGAATTTGGATTTAACACGTAGGGTTTTGAACCTAAACATTCCTTTCATACAAGGGAAATAATATTCATGCTCTTATTAATGGTAGAACATTCAAAGCGAACTCGAAAATATCTTCCTGCTATGAACAGAGTTCAGTATTTGTGTTCAAATTTAATTATATATATGTAATTCACTTTTTAGCGCGTAAAAAGATTGAATTTTTGCGTGGAAATTATTGGCGTTCACATTGTGACTCGAAATGTATGATATTGATGTATAAGCCGTGTTGATTTTATGGAAGATTCAACCATTTATAGTTCACGTGTCAGGACCACTGTGCACGTGCAACTATATATAAATATTTCCGAATTAGGAGACCTTTTGGACTCTTTGGTCTTCACTTTAAATGATAAAGTTATGTTCTTTGAAATTTACGGTGGTATTATTTTTAAAATTTTTAATTTTTTATGCTATACATAATTTGAGAAGGAAAACATTGACTTTACTAAAATATCCTTCACTCATTAAATTAATTATAATTATATTTTTATTATTTAAATTAATTCTAATATTTATATAAATTTAAAATTCTTAGTTCTATTTATATTATAATATCAAGTAAATATAAAATTTTATCAAAAATAATTAATTAAAATAAGAAATTAATAAATAAAAAAATAAAAAGAATATATATATATATATATATATATATATATATATATATATATATATATATATATGAAAAGAGAATGTTGATATTTTTAAAAATATGCTTTGTTATTTTTATTATTTACACAAACACCAAAATGGATTTATAGCGACAGATAGATAGTTTGTTGCTAATAATAAATATTAGCAGTAATAACCTATCGCTAATTCATATAATTTGATCGCTAATACTATTTAATGACAAAAAGATACGTTACTATAATTTTAACAACTAATGGCTTTCTATACATTATTGTCGCTAACAATTTTTAATGATGAATATTTTGCCGCTAAATCTCTTATAATGTCAATTTCAACAATATACTATATCATCACAAATAACTTTAGAGATGGAATATTTGTTGCTAAATACCTAATAATTTTAATTTCTAATATTACAATAATTAATATAAATTAAAATTTTAATATTATTTTGAGAATAATTCAACTTATACTAAAAAACATATTATAATTCTTAATATAGTGATTCTATAATTTTAATCCTATAAGTATTATTAAATCATCAAAATTATTTAATTTAGGATAAATTACTTTTTTGTCCCTCAGTTATGTTATAATTAATACTTTTGTCCCTGTATTTTTAAAAGCCAACAGTTATTTCCCTGAATTTTAATTCTATCCAAAAAAATGGTCCTTTCATCCATCTATTCCATTAGTCCAAGGGGGAAAAGGTGGTCAATGGAGAGAAACACACTTTTTGTCCCCAAAATACCCTTATTAAAAAAAAGTTAACAGTCTCAAACTCTTCGGTCCATAAAAATTTCTTCTCACTTTTTGTTCTTTTCTCCTCTTGTCAACTGGAGATCCATTTCTTCTCAAACACCGATTTCTTCTCATCACATATCCACATTTACTTGGAGTGGATCAATTGGGTATTTGGATGGTACATTGGAAAACATTAATTGCAAATGTGGGAAAAGGGTCGGAATCTGAATTTCAGAATCAATAAAAAGCCCAGGGAACCCCTATTATTATTGCAAAGATAACAAATGTGACAGTTGGCTTGGGTGGTGTGTTCTTGTCCCTACAATGACAGCTAACATGAACACCTATGAAGAAAGAAACTTACTTTTTTCACATTTCGTGGATGAGTTATATGCGAAGATACCGAAACTAAAGGAAGAGCTGACGATAATGAAGAATGAAGTGAAAGAATTGAAAGAAGAATAGAGAATAATACCAGAGAAGTTTGATAGATTTGAGGTGATATTGGGTCATTTGAGGACAAGTATTGTGGTTTTGATAATCCTGTTAGTTGTTGAAAGAATGAAAATTTCTTAACTTTTGTTGCGTTAGGTTTTTTTTTTTTTTAAGGTTATTTTGACATTATGTAATAACATTTGGATGTCTACTTTGACTATATTGAAAAATTGGAAATGGAAAATTTTTAGCCCTTCTTGTGTTGAATGCTGTATTTCTTAAGTTTGATAAGTGCAAGTTGTGATTGAATAAAGGTGCAGTTAAGTTATTTTTAGGCAAGGGATGAATATGTTATACTTTTTAAAATTATAAGGACGAATCATTTGATTTTATTAAATCCGAAGGACTAAAATGTTAGGAAAAGTATGAATACTGGAAAAAGTTTGGCCATTTTTTCTGATGTTCTATAGGTAAGCTGACCTATTTATGTCAATATCTAAAGAAAAAAAATTACATAACTATAACAATAACACCAATTGGACTAAATAGTAACTTTTTCATTCATAAATATTTTGATCATTTGATTGATAACATAATATAATAGTCATTCTATTGATCAAGTCATTACATCATTGTGCATGTAAATTGTCAATAATTAACATCCATACCACTATAAGTTTTGATCATCAAACTTTAGGACAAATTAACCCTTAAACCATCCACACTAAAAGTTACATCACCAAAATATAATAAAAAAAATCAAATATGCACAGGTGATTACATAGTGCATCATATACAAAATGCTTCTATCCAAAGAGTTGTCAAAATGAGCTGTTCAAACTTAAACTTCTATTTAAAAAAACATTGCATAATTTTGTTCAGGCTTGACTATTCATATCAAATAAAGGACTTTGGTTGATGTTCATGGATTATTGGGTGACATTGACTTGGCTTTGATTATCCCTAGCAACTATACCTTCATTTCTTGCTGGTTGCCTATTCCGACTCATGCTTTGAGTGTTTGATAGTAAAAATAATAAAGTAATAGTTGTAAATTTTATAAGACAAAACTCAAATAAAATTGAAAATCAATAGTTAAAAATCATACCTCCATAGGTGCATATTGGCAAGTTCTTCTGTTATGCCCCAACTCTTGACATCTTGCATAAACCACAGTTGTATTTCTCCTCCTCTTTAGCATTGGACCTGGCTTACCCTCTTCTCTTCTTTATGCATTTCTTGGTTTAGCCAACTGCCTTTTTAAGGGTGAAGGTTTAAAGTTGAATGTTCATCATCAGGCTCTAAATCTCTCTGTGGGATGGGATGAATTGCATAAGCACACACCTTCAAATAACTTTAAATAGTATATACCTCATCACAATAGTCCTCAATATTAACTCTCTTGCATCCAGTAGCCACAACTGCATGCTTATAAGGTAAACCAATGATATATAATAGCCTTAGCCCTATCTCTATTAATGAATTCATTATCTGAAAGATTTTCAATAACCTTTTCACTATCACTATCATTGAGTTGACTTTCAATTCTATCTCAATATTATCAGGCCCAACATCATCTTCATTATTCTCTTCACTAACAGCACTCTTAAAAGAATATTCATTAAATCCCCTACCACTGTCATTCCTAACACCACTACTTATGCCAACACCCCTACAAGTGCCTACATCCCTATCAGTGCCTACACCACTAGTTGTGCCAACACCCCTGCTAATGTTTACAACAATGCCAGTGCTTTCACCCATGCCAATGCCTTCACCCCTACTAGTGCTTACACCACTACTTATGCCAACACCCTTACCAATGCTTACACCCATGCCAATGCCTTCACCCTTGCCACTACAACTACCCCTTCTTAAACCCCCTCTCAGTGGAATAAACTTACCCCCTTCCCCTTCGCATATAATGCATATCACTTCCAATTACTCCATCCTCATTAACTACATTCACATCATTACTATCAAACCACATTCTGTACAACATTTTTCCCTTTCCTATTACACTCAACTCTCTCAACATTTAGGGTGACTGCCTTTGTTGTAACCTGCAATGGTAGTTTAGGATTTTCCTTATGTCATTCAAAAATTAAAATTAGGTCCACATTATTTTCTATTGGAAATCCATTTCCAGCTTTAATCTCAATAAATTGACTTTCTAAATGCAACACCTTGCACATCTCAGTCAGGAGAGTAAGGTAAGAGTACCTGTGTAACACCCTCACTGTAGCAAGTCTGTATATTCTACTATTCCGGTGATTGGTGTCGGTTCGGATAGCTAGAATATCTAGAACTATATCTAGACTAGAGTGAAGAGTCATAAATAACTCAAATAATTGTAAGAAAAATTTAGAAAAAATTTTAGAAATAAAACACAACTAAGTTAAATGAGCCGGTGCCCTATCGATAAGTGACATAATGGAAAATTTCTGTCTTCATAGTTAGAAGCCCTAAACCCTAGAGAAAATTCGTAAAATAATTTTGGGACTCTAGAGAAGAGTCAATGAGGTTTCGATAGCATTAGAATGCCAAGAAAATGCTTAGAAAAATTTTTAGATCGGTACAGACAATTTTAGTCTGTTAAGCAAAACGAAGGGCATTTTGGTCATTTCATCTTTAGAGATGATTTTTGGCTAACTTGTCCAGTTAAATAAATAATTTAGATGATATAAAATATGAATAAATATTACTAAAAATTTAATTGAAAATGAGTAGAAAAGAAAAGGAAAGAAAATTAATTAAATTAGAATTTTGACATCACTATGATGTCATTAAAACACTTCCACCCAATCACATTGTGACACTTGTTTATAAACCCAATTAAAAGAGTAACATGGGCATAAAATTGAAAAGAAAAACTGCACTCTTCTTCCTCCCATAGCCCTGCTGAAATCCCTCTCCAACCCCAATCCACCATTAAAGCTTCATTAAGCTTTCAACTCCATCCAATTCACCTTAAAATCTCATTCTCTCTTCACAAAAATTTATCTCTACCACTAGACGAAGCTTGAGTCAGCAATTTGAAGGAGAAATATTGAAGAATTACAAGCTCAAGTGAGAGCTCTAACAAGGTTAGTGTCCAATCCTTTTCCTTTTGCCTTTAATTCATGTTTATGGGGTTGAAGTAAAGTGATAATTGTAAGAAATTTGTAAAAAAAAACCCTTGTATGCCTCCCCTTAAATTTCAGTAGCCATGGAGACATTAAGGTTGTGGTAAATTGTTTGATTTAAAATGACATATTAGCTACCCCTAGTATGAATTATATGATTAGTATAATAAGTAGGAGTGAAATGCATGAATTGAAGACTTTGGTCAATTAGGTTTAAGGTTTTGAAACTCAAAATTTGGGGGTTAATGCAAATGAACATAAATTAATATTGTAATGGTCAATTAGTGACCATTTGGCTATATTTGATGAGGAATTGAAGTGATTTATGCCAATAGAATTGAGGTTAAATATGCTGCCTTTGGTGACCTGCAGAGCTGGATATGAGTCCAGCAGGTTTGGGCAGCTGTAACTTTAGTTGTGTAGATTCAATTAGTGTAGAGCCAATTGGACATGAAATTAGATACATAATGGCACAACTTTGATGAAGAAACCCTGCCTAGAAAACCATAATAGACTGACCTAAAAATTGACCAAATCCGGGTAACATGCATTCTGCCTGGGTAAATTGACCAAATGAACAGTGTTCATTCATTTGGCCATAACTCAGTGTAGAAAGGTCCAATTGACCTGAAATTTATATCAATGAAAAGCTTAGACAATTTAGGACAACTTTCATATGGAACACAAACTCAAATTCTAGACTTAACCAAATGAAATTGCTAGCCAAATTTAAGCTACCAAATCTGGCAAAACCAAGACTGCCCAGAAATTCTGGGTAAAAGGTAATCTGGCCAGTTATGGTAAAATGGCCATAACTTGAGCTAAAAAACTCCAAATGGAGTGATTCAAAAAGAGAATTAAAGAAGACACATAAAGGAACAACTTTGAATATTTGGCAAAATTCTCACTGTAGAATTGCCTAATGAAACAGTGAACTCTAGCACCTAAAACTGAAATTTTTAATTTATTTCCTACTAATTTTAAGTATTGATTGGCAACCAATGCCAATACTTTTGTGAACCAAAATATGGTAATTTCATGTGTTTATAACTCATGTAACTATTATGTATGAGGAAGTCAATATTTTGACTTGAATAGTAAAATAAATAGTAACCTTACATGTTAAACACAAATATTCAATTAAGAGCTTTGTAATATGTCCTAGTAGACCTAGTAAGATTGGGTTGGATAGGTTGGCATGCCAATAGGATTCTGATAGCAGTACTGCACATGGCATCATGCCATTTTGTGATTCATGGCTTAAATGACCATTCTGTGATTTTATGACTTTTAGCCATTCTGACCTTATAGCGATACTTGGCCTTGTGCCTAATATTTATTACAGCTTATTAGCTGTTCTGTTGCACACCAGGAGACACTATATGACCAATGGTGTGACGGCCCGAGGTACTTGTTACCCAGTACTAGTTTACCCGTTTATCAAGTCCAGTCAACTGATATAGGTTACTTGGGCAACCAAAAATAAATATTGATAAATGTTAATCAATTATTGATATAAAAAGTACCAAAATAATAATACTACAAATAATTGCCAGAAACTTGTCCATATAAAAAATCAACATATATTCTACATGTTTATTTTTTTTAGCTCTTTTTATTTTATTATTGGCACCACTAAGCAGTATTGCTTAGTGCGTTACTTTTGCCATGCGTAGGTAATGGAGATACAGAGCGTGATCCCAGTAGACCACAGTCTGGATGAGGATCAGATTTGCGAGTGTCCTGTGTCACCTCTCAGCTACAGTGCATTTAGTAGGACGCTAGGTTACATTTTGTATTTTGCAATTTTTGTAAACTTTGTAATTAATCTTTTATTTTATTATGTATATTTGAAACCTCTGTCATGTAATTTTGTATTAATGTAATCATCTGTAAATTTATGTTTATAAATAACATATGAGTATTTCATTACAAATGGAGTAAGATTATGACATGAATTGAATGAATGAAAAATTGATGAGGATGTGTTGGGAATTGATGATATATTTGGAGTTGTGGGTTTGAAAAATCATTGGGAGTGTTTTCTACAGGTTCCGAAGAACTGTTTTCTCCATTTTTAGGCAGCACTCTGTCGGATTTTCTGTAAACTTTTCGGAACCTCAAATTAATTTAAAATTTCAATAAATGATGTAAATGATACCAATTTCATAAATTTCACTTAGTGACCATAAATAAATAAATTAAGAAATGAGAAATAGCAATGAGATAAGATATGGTGTTCCGACACACTGTGTGACAAATCTTGCTCTGCTACACTGTAAACGGGTAAGGGGTATCACAACCTGTCTACAACCACATGAGCGATTGTTTCCTTATGTATCTTATATTTAATGACCATGTCATAACTTTCTACACAATCCACCATAATCTAACAAAAAAAAAAAAGAATTTTTCTCTTAATGCAACACACATACTCTTAATATTTTACAATACCCTAAACCCTAGAAAACTCTAACATAAAACAATGCTCAAACTCCTCTATTCAACCATTACCCAGTAATAAACAAGTATATAAATGACAAAAAAAACACAAAAAGCTTCAAAAAACTACTTTAGTGTTTTGAAGAGTAAACCTTTCATGTTAGAAACAATACAACTACTGCCTTTTGTGAAAAGAGAAGACACTAAACCCACTTGTTGATTTAGTGGGTTCATTTTTTGTTAAAAGCTTTACCAAGAATGACCTTTGGACCACTGATGATTTGGTTTGTATTCTTTTTTTGGCTTTGAGAGTGATGATTAGAAGAGAGAAGACAAAGTTGAGGATTCAATATAGTGATGAGAGAGAGAGAGAGAGAGAGTGCATTTGGGAAATGGCTTAAGGTTAATCCTTCAATAATTTAATCAAGGGTATTTTGGCCATTTCTCTCCCCTCTAACAGCAGATTTTGAATTAAATGGATGGAAGGACAATTTTTTGGATGAAATTAAAACTTAGGGACATAACAGTTGACTTTTAAAAATACAAGGACAAAAGTGTTAATTATGACATAATCGAGGGATGAAAAAGTAATTTACCTTTAATTTATTTTAATGAAATTAACAAAAAAATTATATATGTCACGACTCGATTTCACGGGCCAGATTGGTACTAGGACCTAGGCCAGCATAAAGCCTCCGAGACCCATGGTAAGCCTTACTATTTTCAGACCCATAATCAGAATCAAAATCAAGGCCCTTTTTGTAGTATGCCCTAGAGCATATCATTTAGATACATGTTTTATTAGTAAAAGGCATTTTTACTTTTCCGTTTACATAATATATTTATGTGTAATAGAAAAGGTCCATTGATATTTTGTTAGAAATTCTATTCTTAAGTTGTTAAGAATATGAGTGACAGTATTTCTAGCGCAAAGTATCATGAATTGATTCACAATCGAGGATACTTCACACAGGACATGATTTATCCAGAAAGATTGTATTCATGTTTGTTCCCAATGTATTTATATGAGATATAAATAAGATGGAATGGTGAGTCTCATGCCATATAACAAATATGATAGGCACTTATGCATGATAAGTAGGTCGAACCAGTGACATTTATGACAAGCACATGAGTTTACTCTTGTCAATACATTGTCATAAATCATATCAGTGCATATAATCTTTAGACCTGAGATAGCACAGTTATCTTGTATATAGGTGGTTTGAGTTTGATACTGCTTTCATACTTGTATTGTGTATGGGTATATGGGTATGTGTTGGCTCCTACTAGTTATATATGGAGGTAGGTGTTGATCATGATGGAATCTATTACCCTAAGTAAATAGGGATAAAATCCCATGTTCATTTAATTGTTCTTGATATTTCAAGTTCCAGGCCAGGACAGATAGATTTAATTAGAAAAGAGTTTCTGATGAGAAAATCTTTTTAATCAAGAATTGGAATTAAAAGAGAACATAATATTCATAGCAAATAGGGTTTGACATAAATCATGACTCCAGCTCAAATTGAAATTTTGTAACAGAGAGATTCTAGTGCATGGTAACATATAATTATAGGTTTATTTAAGGTCAACCTTATTACTGATTGGATGGCTATGGCATGCTATGCTAGGTGTTAACCATAGTCTATGAGCTGCATAAAATGATTTTGAGAAATCATTTATGGTAAGAAAGAGTTCTGATGATATTAAGAGTTAATATCATATCTCATTGTCAATTAGTGATGAGCCTAGTGAGTCACACACATACACAAGTAATCACCAAGTTAAATATGATTTAATTAATTAATTAATTAAAGAGTTTAATTGATTAATTAAATAGGTTTGGTTTGCAATTAGATTGCAAAGTCTCTAGCATGGTTTGAAACCAAATCTAGATTATTGGATGTATAGTATAAGTTAAATTTATATTTAAAATGTTTAAATATGAATTTAATTATGAGAAATTAATTAATAGAGATTAATTAATTAATTTATATTTGATATAAATTGATTAGAAAAAAAGAAATAATTATTTTGGGTTGAGAACTCAAAATTAAGACACAAGGATATTTTGGTCATTTTACAATGTGATATGTGGCACCATGAGATGGTGACACATGGCACTACACATAAGCTTACCAATTGTCTTTTAATCTTGTAAGATGATCAAAGTCAAGATTAAATCTAAGTTGGACACTTGGCACAATGTGATTGGGTCAATTAAATTAAGAGCCAATCAGAAGGTGACATGTGGCAAGGGTTTTAAGTGGTAACCTAGCTATATAATGTGTTGTTATGAAAGAGTAAAATCATAAGCTACTGTTCTTCATAGGTGCTGCCACCCTTGGAGTGCTCTTCCTCTCTTCTTCTTCATCTCTCATCAATTCAAAGAGAATAGCCAACATTCTCTTGAATTAAAATTACTAGAAATCGTTTCTAGTGTCCTGTATGCATCTATAACATCTCTAAAGGCAAAACCTGATTTTCTAATTAATTGGAAAGGCTTGAGAAGCTATTCAAAGGGCTGTCATTAGAGATCTTTGTGTGGACAAGCTAGAGGGACAACATCTGGTGTCCTAGGCGCATCCCAAAGGTGCCAAACACAACTGTAGTGCATCAAAAGATTAGTGCACTTGTTCTTGATCTAATATAGGGTTCTAATGAATTAATCTGTTAATTCTAAAATCTTAAATGACAAATATAAATCCAAAAATATATTAAAAGTGTTTTAATATGCTGTTTATCATTGAAATCAAATAGATAAAAATGAATCTTGCATGATGTATGTGATCCTAGAAGAAAAATTTTTGAATTCAATGATCTAAACTTATGTTTTTCATGCTTCCGCTCCTTCAGGCCCAACATACCAACAAAATGAAATAAAATATTATAAATTTATTTGGGTCAACCCAACTAAAAACTTATTAGAAATCTACTACTAGGGGAGTCTAACTCAACTCTGATACACGGCATGTATAAACCATTTAATATCATTAATTGATATAGTATATTCATAAACTAGTATCACAGTGGGATTTTAGTAATTAGACAAATAGATAAATAAACAAATAAATAAATAGACACAATAAAACTATTAAACTTAGAAGTACCACAACCTGCGAAGGAAAATATAGGTTAGACTTGAAAATAAACTCGCTCCTCCTGCAACCTAGAAACAAAATATTTGAACAGGAATGAGTGTTCGACTCAGAGAGTAAGATATAGATTTTAAATATAATTTCTATAACCATCTAAATTTAATGCATTTCTACGTATGAAATGCAACACGTTCACATAGTCCAAACAATTCAACCAATATTTGTACAAAAGATAATTTGGAGCACTCAAGCACCAATGGGTCATGTCAATACATATATGGGAGTTGATCCTCCTATACAGCTCTCTTAATCCAATAACTACCAACGAGGCCAACTTAAGCCGGACTTTCTCTTAATAATCTAAGTGCGAGAGCCAGCGAGATCAACTCAAAGTTGTGTTCACCCCGACTTATCCATATATAAGGATCGAGTCCCAGCAAGTCAAGCTCCAACCACGACTACCCGTCCTACCCATATCCATATCCACACCATACTTACGCCAACACACACACACACACACAACTCCAAGTTATCCTAATGCGACATCCACAAATAAATTCAAAAACATATGTAGCAAGGGAGCATGCCTAGCATTTAACTAATTATATACATATATATAAGTGAATGCATGAGCATGCCTTGAATATAAATTAATAATATTGAAATTACAAATAAAACTAATATCAAACTCATACACTGGTTGACTCGATTACACTTAGTCTGGCTAAAGAGAAGAAAGGTTAGCCGACACTGATCACCTACACAGACACAATGACCTCTATCAATTTACTGATAGAATTAACCAATTAATTTAATTAAAGAAGCAGGAATAATTCCTAAGGTCTTACCGAAATTTTGGCAGAGTCTTCCCTATAACTGGACCTAACCCCCTGTAAGAAAACGCAACATCAACAACACACAAGGTCTTAGGCCTTAGGCCTACAACAACAATTATAATGCCCACTCAGACTTACAAGAGACATAATCTAGATCCAATTATCTAAACTCTAGCTTAGGTCTCTAATTCCTCTATACTTTAAATAATTATTTTTAGCACTTTAAAAATTATAAAAATATTCCTGGAGGTCCTTTACATTATTGTTGTATTAATTAAAGTCATTTTACTTAACTTTACTAAGTCATAAATATTTTACAGATTTAATCAGTTAACTTAATCAAAGCACAAATTACACAACTTGAGTTAGGGACTACCTTTATAAATTCTACTACCTAGAATGTGTCCAGAATGTCTGAAAATGCTAGAAACGACTGTAAACATGAACCCCTTCCAAGACAGCCCATCGGACACCCAGATTGGGTCGAAAACTTGGTTCCGAGTGCTGGTAAGCTATCGCTGATCCGATAGCATATAAATGAAGTTCATAAATTGTTAATAATTATCATATAATTATATTTAATTTACAGGCATAAAAAAGGGTTCAAAATCTCATTAAGCGATTTGGATTGTTCAATGATCGCCTTTTTCAAATAGTATTTGATCGGAGCGAGGTCAATCCCATCTAGAATATGTCGTTGCTCTGAGTTTAATAGCGGTCTCGGATCACCAATCCAACGGTTGGATCGCAGAAAAAATGGCCAGAGAGTTGTTACCATAACTATTTTCTCTATTCTCTCCCTTGCCGAAAAACTCTATGGAATCAGGTGAGAGTGGTCGGAAAAGCTTCCCTGGCACTTGAGGAGCTGGTATGGGCCAACTAGGTGGCCGGGCATTGGCCGGAATGGCCAGAGTCGCCGCCCTCTCTCTCTCTCTCTCTCTCCCTCCCTTCTTTCTCACCTTTCTCCCTCTCTTCTCACCGCGTTTTCACCGTCCTTCGCCATTGTTGGCCGTTGCCTGGGTGTCATCTGTAGGTGGGGAAGCTCGCCGATGCATCACCGGTACTGAAGGTGGCCGGTTGAAGGAGGAGAATGAAGGGGGAAGTGAAGGAGAGGAGAAAGAATCTGAGGGGGGGAGGGGGGGGGGAGGTATGGGCTGTTGCACGATTTTGAAAAACTGATTTTTTTAAAACTTTTAATTATATCATAACTCCCCAAACTTTTATATATTTTTTAATTAAGTCCAAAACTCCTTTTAATTGGGTCCCAAAATACAAATATATGTATAATTAAATAATAAATAAAATACAATAAATAATATTGATAATAATAATAATAATTAAATTAATAACAATTAAATCAAATCTTAGAACCAAGATTAACAATAATGCAATAATATATTTTTTAATTGATTTAGTATTAATATATAAAACTAATCATTTAAATTAAAATTAAAGTATTAAATAACTTATAAAATATGTTTAGAAATAATATTAAAAATATATAAATGAAAGTATTATAAAATTGTAAATTAGTTAGACAATATTAAAAAAGTAATCAAATACTATATAAAAAAATATAAAATTTATATTTTTTAAAATTCAGGTTATTACAATATATATATAAATATATAAGTGCAAAATAGGGGAACAATGGGATAAACAAAAATATCTTTCACATAATTATAAAATTATTATTAAAAAAATTAAATATTTAATTAAATAAAAATTTACATTTATAAAAATAGATATGCAATTCTAATTTATTCAATTATAACTATTTTATTTGTTATAGATTTCTAACCGTTTAAAAAAAATGATATATAAATATTGGTAATGATAAGCTTTAATTAAATATTAAAATAAAAAATTTAAAATGTTAGTCCAATTCAAATAGAAGAGCCACTTTACTGATCACAAATTTATAGCTTCTTTTTTTTTAAAAAAAAAATTGCATACATTGATAACAATATAGGTTTAACCAAGCTTAGAATTTATCTTTATACATAAATAAAATTTCATTTATTTCATTTTCATTAAAAATAAAAACAATTTTTATATTCTCAAATCAATTTTCAATATGGTAGATTAAAATTAATTTTATTGAAAACTTTATTTAAATTATTATAATTGCATTTGAATTTTGACTAATTTAGGTAAATAGTATAAAACTAATACTATTTTTTAAATTTTGATTGAATTAATTAAAATTTTAAGTAAAATTTAAAATTATTTAGAATTTTTTTTATTAATTATTCCTATTTTTAAATAAATTTTATTTTTTATGTCAATAAAATATCATAATATATAAATTTAATAGAAATTTTATAAAATATGATTCATAAAATTATTTAGACTTTATTTGAATAATTATTTGTTTAAAATAAAAATAAATTTTGATTTTCTATTAAAATATAATAAAAAAATTATAATATCAAATTTAAATACTCATTCATTTCTAATTTTTATCTATTTAAATAAATTTTATATTATTATTTATTGAGTAAATGCTAAATAAATCAAAACCATTATAAGTTTTTTTATTTTTGGTCAAACCTTTAAATTTTATCAATTTAATCTCAAACTTAATTTCATATTAATTTCAATTTTAGCAATTATAGCCTAATTTGATTATTAATTGATAAAAATGATTTAAATATTTACCTATGTTATTAATATTAGTCAATTATTTTATTTTTATGTCAATTTTAATAGTTATTCTCAAATTGATAAAAATATTATTTTAATTAATTTTTCTATCGTTTTGAAAATTATAATTATATTTATTTTGGTTTTATTATTTTTTTCATATTTTATATTTAAATATATATATTTTTTTTTACTTTAAATTTGAAATAAATGGTAAGAAAGATGTGAATTAAAAGTATAAGTAAAAAGAGAGAATAAAAAAATAAAAATAATTATAATAATATTAGATATATTATTTATTTATTATTTTTTTTATTAATATGAAGTTTATTAAAATTAATAAAAATACTAAAATTATTAAATATATTAATAAAATTAAATGAAGTAGCTAAAATTGATAATAAATGAAAATATTTGAAATATTTTTTGTTAAATGATAAGTCAAATTGTTTTTAATTATATTTATTGCTGAAATTAAAAACAATTGAAAAGGTTTATAATCAAATTGATGAAATTAAAAGTTTTGACTATAATTGATAATTGAATAGAGATTTTGATTTTTATTTTGTCATTTAACCTTATTTAATTATGTAAATATATGAGTATTTAAAGTTATTTTAAAGGATAAAATTTGAAAAAAATAATAAATAATTATAATAATATATTTTTAAATTATATAATTTAAATTTTCATCAATATATTTACTATATATACTTTTTTATTTTAATATTTCAATTTTAATTTTTTAATATATATATATATATATTATTATAAAAATTCATTCAGTCATTAATCCAACTTTTTTACTTATAGTCTTATATTTTTTTATAATTAATTAATAAATATAAAAATATAAATAAGAGGATTTATGGACTGATCAAATTATTTTTAAAATTTTTTAATTTATAATAAATAATAATTGATATATTAAAATCTTAGTAATAATAATTGATATATTAAGATCTTAGTCTTATTATAAATAATATT
This sequence comes from Hevea brasiliensis, assembly GCF_030052815.1. Taxonomy (NCBI): domain Eukaryota; kingdom Viridiplantae; phylum Streptophyta; class Magnoliopsida; order Malpighiales; family Euphorbiaceae; genus Hevea; species Hevea brasiliensis. Next base: position 18,300,429 of record NC_079509.1, on the reverse strand, counting down.
AAAAAAAATGCTTATATAGATAAAAATCATAATTTATAAACAATTTTAAATAATAATATATAATTTAATTGTTTAATTTTATTTTTTTTTCAAATTTTATAATTATAGCTATTTTTTTTTTTATATATATAATTTTAGTATGGTTTTAAAAGTTTTTTCTACCTTATGATTAAAATTGATTTAAATCAACTAACATAATATAATTTTGACTGTTAGTCTCTCTTTTAATGAATTAACATATCATAATTTTGATTATCGATTGATTAATTTCAATCTTAACTACTCACTAAAAATAATAAATATTTAAAATCAAGCTAAGATTCTCAAAAATTCAAAATTTGACTTAATAACAAAAAAGTCAGAAAATTTCAAACCAAAATACCCTTTATATTTTTAATTATTTATAAAAAATATAAAAAAGTTTATAAAAAATTATTAATTTAAAAAATATTATATTAAAAAAAAAAAAAAACAATAAAATATATTTTTTTTTTATAATTTTATTCTAAAATGAACTATATATAATTTTTAAAAAAAAAAAAAAAAAAAACTAAAACTAATAATTGACACAAAAAAAAAACAAAAAAAAAAAAAATTTTTTAAAAAAAAATCTTTAAAAAATATATATATTTTTTTTTATTTTATATCTATATATATTCATGCATATATTTGGTATTTAAAATCAAGCTAAGATTCTCAAAAATTCAAAATTTGACTTAATAACAAAAAGTTTAAAGAAAATTTCAAAAGTGGGAAAGAGAAACATCAGGATTTTCCAAAATACCCTTATTATTTTAATTATTTACAAAAATATTAAAAAGTACTTATAAAAAATTATTAATTTTAAAATTCTTATTGCATTAAAATAAAGTCAAACAATAAAACATATTTTTTGCCTTATAATTTTTATTCTAAATGAACTATAATAATTTTATTAAAAACTTTTAAAAAATATAAACTATAATAACTTTATTAAAAAAATTTTAAAAATATAAACTATTTTGAAAATGACTTTTAGTAAATAATATATTTTAATTTATAAAGTCAATATATTCATGCTCTCATACCATATTTATGGTATTTTATTTATAATATTTTAAACACTAAAGTAATGTATATTAAAATTTTTATTTTATGTGTTTTATTTATAATTAATATTTTAATTGATTAAAATAATATAATTTATTAATTTTATTTTTTATAATTTTTTATCAACTTTAATTGTAAGTAAAATCTAGTGATATTAATAAATAACTAAATTTAATTGATTATTAAAAATAATATGTTATGATAATATTATATTATAGACAAAAGAAATTATATAAAAAAAATTAAATTATGAATTTATATACGAATAAATTAACATGTTAAGGTAAAAATTAATTAATATAAAATTCTTTAAATATTGATTTAATGAATAATTAATAAAATCCTTATTATATATTTTTATCAATTTCTAAATTACCAAAATCTAATAAATTCACACACCAATCCATAAATGACACATCACAAAACATCATCCACAAATCACACATCATGCATGCAGGAGTTCTAATTGGAAGTGGGTTAAACAATGATAGCATCATCGGCAAGAGTAAAGGGGGCTTTGATCATTAGGCGAGAGAGCGGGTTACACTAGAGTAGCCTACAAAATTAAAAGGAGCGACTATGGATGTTAGCTCTTTACGATTTCCAATCATCTTCCTGTTGCTGTTGATTTGGCTAAAGAGTGGTAGATAAATAATTGGGGGCAACAATCAAGGCTACAGCTACAGACAGAGAGAGAGAGAGAGAGAGAGAGAGAGAGAAGAGAAGAGGAGGGGGGGCGGGGGGGGTGTGGTGTGGATGGGATCGGGGGCGGCTGTGGGGGGTTTTGTGGTTGTTGGGGTTGGTTGGGTGGGTTGGAAGGAGGTGGAGGCCCATGGATGAGAGGCAATGCTCTAAGCCCTTGAGGGTGGTCAATCTCCTAGAGGAGGTCAAAAAAAAAAAAAAATTGCTCACAAAGGGATTTGGTGAATTGAGCAGTGAAGATGGAGAAAATATGGGAAGAAGATAATTATGAGTAATATATATATTTAATTAATTATTAATTATTATTTTAATTCAAATCGGGGCATGTCTCATTTAAAAATATACGAATATAATAATAATAATAATAATTATTATTATTATTATTATTATTATAAACTACATCATATTTCTCATTAATTTTATCATATTGATAAATGGATAATGATGGATACAATTGGGAGAAATAATTGGTGAGTATATATATATTAGTCTTGATGTGAAATTTTTATTTTTAATAAAATAAAAAAGATAAATTTATTAAAAAATAAATAAAAGTTGACTTCTTAGTCCCATTTAATAATATATATTTATAAAAAAAAATCTAAATAATTTCGCAACAAGATTTGCGAACAAGAGTCATCTAATGCAATCAATTATAATGAATATAACTTGAGGTCTTATAATTTTAGGAGTCTCAATCATGATTCCCTTATTATCAAACCAAATTGTGTTTGGGTACATCCATGAAAATCAGGGGATGATTCTATTTTTGCTACTGTTTCACAATTTAAAGAAAAAAATAAGAAAGTAAAAAAAAAATAAATTAGAAGATTAATTTTCTATAAACTCTCATTATAATAATTAGTAAATAGTAAAATGTCATTTTTATATTATTGCAATGGGACAATAACAACATATTCAGTATTTTAAATTTTAAATTTGTTTGACGTGGAGTATTAGAATTCGGTGATTAAAACATAATTGAGATAAAAATTATGCGGTTTATTAACTAAGAAATTCTTATTTAAATTATATATTTAAGATATATTATATACAGTTAGATTTATATATAAAATAGGTAAAATTTACATTTTTATGTTTTAAATTAATAAAATATTGAGTCTAGACAAGTTTTTTCCCAACCAATCTCTACATGACCGAAAGAACCAAACCCTATCACCCTATCATTCATCCACCTAAGCTTCTAAACCTAGAAATGAAATCTATGAATTATGAAGGGGAAAGGCAACCGTCCCCAGTTGTGTTTACATCACAAGGAAAAGCTCGGGTGGAGATTAATTATTTTCAAAAAGGAAATTCCTTTTGGAAAAAGAAGGCGACAAAGCGACCATGATCAATACTAGGGTTGCATCTTGCATGCTCTTTAATCTTCTTTCAAAATAAGGCAAAACCATTTTTATAAGAAACGATGAGGCCCTATCCTTCCAAGTTTTCCTACTGCCGTCTATTTGTCTCCCAGTTTTGAATCATTACATCTTCGCATATTCGCAATTCATTCCTCGGTTGGATCATTAATTGAATAAGAGACGTGTAGGTTGTTTTTTTACCCCATATATAACGTTGCGCAGATTCCATCGATAATCTCATCAAGTTTTATAATTAAAGTTTTAAGTATGAAAAAAAAAGTTAATAACTATATTTAATTCGCATGAAAATGATATATTAAACAGTCACAAACAAATAATTGAATCTTTGTAATGAATTAATTAAAGAGCAAATTGAATAATCTAATTAATTCCTTAGCTTAATTGAATTATTTTTATTTACATTCTAAAATTAAGATTTAAGGTAAAGTTGGAGGTCAAAGATATGAATGTAATTAAGCTTGATTTAAGGAAAATAAAGAATTTGATCGGTGCAATATATTTTTAAAATATTTGTTGTCGATATGTAGTTGTAGAATGAATATTAAATTTTAAATGCATAAGTAATGTAGAGTCCAAACCCAAAATCATTAGCATAAGAAGTGAAGAGAAATCAAGCGCAACAAATATATATATTTTAACGTATCCCCAACTTTAGAATAATGTAAGTAATTAATGAACTCAAAATGGCACCATCCATCGTAGAGATGAAAATTAGCTAGCTCCTTGCACGTTTGCAAATCTCGAAAGATGAATAGAAAATCTCAAAGTTGATTATAATAAGTTCCTAGCTAGCTTGTTTTAGGTTTAATCATGTCGCCATATGCCACCCATTCATTAGCTTTTCAATAATTAGAGTCATCCTATGATCAATTCTCACCCTACGAAATAATTATTCTAAAGTGCACACATGAACGAATAATCACATAATAACGATTACTATTTTTTTTTCTCAATCTCATAAAATTATTCTATCCTATGGACGGACTGACTTTGATGCAAACCCAGCACTTGTATATTGGAGGTAATGAATGCCATAGATTAAGTGGAGGTAATGAGTGACTAATACGAAATTTAATTACTTGTTATTTTAATGATAAAATAGATGGTTGCTTTTAGTTTCTGTTAAAGAAATCAATGGTGAATAGAATGAAATCGCTTTGCAATTCAGTTTAGTATTTTGAATGAAAAATAAGAAAAGAATACAAACAAGTTTGATAAACCCTTTTAAATACCAATGAGTTGTATTTATCAATATTTCTTCATGTGAGAGCAATCTTTATACCATATTAAATCCTAGTTTATTAATTAGGAGGAGTAAATTTGTTGTTTATTAAATGAGTAACATCAAATGCTCTAATACGAAAATAATAAATTGATAGGAAAAAGGGTGAAAAAAGAAAAAGAAAGAATTAAAATGATGTGAAGGAAAGTATAATATAAAAATTTATATATTTTAAATATTAATATAAATTTAATTAGCGTCTAATAGAACTGCAATAAAATAAAGCTATTCTAAGTAATTTAGAATTAAAATTTAATTGTTATCGTTGTTATTAAACTAATTTTATCTAAAATTGAAATATAATTAAATTGTAACCGACTCATTTGATTGTAAATTTTTTAATAACTAAAATAAATATTTTTGAAAAAATATTCTTGTTTAGTAGATCAAAACATTTTCTATCGATTTATGATCCACAGATTATTTTAGAGTTCGTGATTGACCCTCCAAATAAAAAATATTTTGCTCTCTATATATTCATTTGTTCAATAAGGTGCTTATTTCTTTATTTTCTTTTTTTTTGTGATTTTAATTTTTTTTTTAAGAATGAAAATCTTTTGATTTGTTGGGTAGGTTTTGATTTTATGGATTGATTTCTTCGGTTTATAAGTCAATTTAGTCTCTTACACTTCAAATAAATATTTCATCACTTAATTATTACTACGACGATAAATGAGTTCTATATCTGATTGGAATTCGGTTCGAAGAGAGCAGAGCAAGTTGAACAAATGATGGGTGCATTAATGAATTTCAATTTATTGACATTATTATTATTATTATTATTATTATTATTATTATTATTATTAAATAAGAGAATTGGAGAGTGAAGAACTGGACTAGAATATTGACATTAATTAATATTCTTATTTTAGTAACAAGTTGAAGGCAAGATAGGATACTCACATTAATAAATAATGAAATTAAATTTGTCATTAAAAATATTTTATCAAATATATTAATTAAAAATATTAAATTTTACATATTTCAATTATAATGTTTAAATTAATTAAAAGGGATTTTTTTAACATAATTTAAAATTATATATATATTTTAAAAAAAATGTGAACTTCAATCTAAACGAGGCCGAACCATCAAAAGCAGAAAGGGCCGCTCAAACACTGAACCTGACCTTATAGTCTATATATAGGAAGTAGGACCACATGCAGGTGAGTCCTAAAAGTCAACTCAACAGTCAGCACATTGGGAGATGGGAGACGGGATGGGTGTCCTTTGTGGTCATTTTATTATTATTATTATTTTATCTGATCCTTTGTGGTCATTCAATGCTCTCAATAGGGTTATTATTGGAATTTAAAACATTTAATCGTCAGTTGAGTCAAAGGATACTGTTTCAATTAAATTCAGAATTAAATTTTATTTATTAAAATAAATAATATATTTATTTGTATATTTATTTTTTAATAATTAATTATTAAATTTAAGATTTTATAATATGAATTTAAGATTTGTTATAATATTTTATTAAAATAAATAATAAATTTCCATTCTCAATCAGAAATTCAGACTTCAATGACAGAATATGGTGCTTTTTCTGTCCATGAAAATATAGGAATTAAGATATTGCAAATTAAGATTTTTTTTTTTTGACGTTATAGAGTAGAGTAAAATTTAGTTTAAATTAAAAAAAATCTAATTGATTTAATTTAAAATTTTATTTTTGCTTTTTTTATAATTTGGTTTGGGTTTTGATTTTAAAAATTTTGATATTTCAATTTGACTTAATTTTGTGAAAAAAAAAATTGATAGACCCAAGTTGAATTGAATAGTTCATTTATTTTAATTAATTATCATTATATTTAAAAATAAAAATTTTATATTGAATTTGAAATGAGTTTAAAATCAGTATAAAAAAATAAGTTTAAAATGAAGGTTAAATTAATAAATTGAACTGAATTAAACTGAATCATACTAAATTAATATATTTCAATTCAAGTTGGTCTGCCAAAAGATTTCATCTACTTCTATTCAATTTCATTTTCTTAATTCAGTTCAATTCGATTTATTAAAAATTTTAGTTTCTTTAACAAATTTAAATCAATCAAATTCGCTTCTACTTTATCTGCTTTTTTTCTATCTTATGATCATTTTCTATGATTTTTTAATGTTGACCCTGTGTAGCTCAAAATGAGCATTGATTTTGATGATAACAAAACTCAAACAGAATCTATCTAACTCAACTTTAAAGTGATGTGTAGATTCTTTCTCTTATTTATAAAGAACCTTTGAAGTTGCATCTAAGGAGGAAGAATACTCAAAGGCATCTCAAGACAAATCCAAGATGAGAAAGAACAAGATTATGTAAGCCAAGACTCAAAGTAAATGTATGAAAGTCATAGAGCTAGAAATTGAGTCTTAAGACTTGTGTAAAAAAAATAGATGGAAGTTTAGTCAAATGGAGCTCAAAAATAAAATTTTATCTTTTAATTATTTTATAAAAATCTCTTTCATCATGACCTTGGATATTACTATTGAAGTATATATATATATATATTTTTCTTAAGGTCTAAAATCATTTTGTTTAAGATTATAATTTGAAACAGGCATCTGGTAAATTAGGTTGCTAACCTGTTTGCTAAAATATTAGTTTGCTAATGTGTTTGCTAAAACATTAGTTTACTAACTAGTTTACTACTGTTGCCAAAATATCATTAGTTTGCTAAATGATAAGAGTTGCTTATCTTCGCACAAAGAGACAAAATAACGACTATTTCACCTAGAACAGAGTGTATAACATTTCAAAAAGGTTTCAAACGGTTTAAAATGATTTGGGACTATAAATACACTTTCTTTACTTCATTTTACACTTGATGAAAGCTTACATTTGAACTCCAACCTTCATTTTTCATTTATTGCTTTTATTCAAGAGCTTTAAAGTCTTTGAGCTACCATTGGCAAATCAACTCATCTCTTCTTTATAGTTTGATTTGTATTGAGTAAGAGTGAGTGTTAAAACATTAAGTTGCATTTAAGAGAGGTTGTACAAGCACCTATTGAAGCTTGAGAGTGTGAGTGCTTGAGATAGCACTTGTCAAGGGTTCAAGCTACCTTGGAAAAAGCTTGGTGTTGAAAAGTTGTAAAGGGATTTTGGTCTCTTGCCTTTAAAAGAGCAAATAGTGGAGAGAAGACTCAAAGAGGGTTATTTGAGAGAGTGGATGTAGGCTAGTTAAGCCGAACCACTATAAAAATTATTGTGTTTGATCTCTCTAACCTTGACCTCCTTACTTTTGTGCAATTTAATTTTTATACATGATATTGAATGTTGATTGAATAGATTGAGTTGATCTACTTGAGGCTATATTGAGTAAGTTGAGAAATTAGTTGAATATTTTGTGATGCATGTTATGTTAAAAATTGCTATAAATATTGGTTAAAGCTTGAATTGCTATTTAGGGACACATTATTGAAACACATATTACTTTCATTATATATAAAGAAGCACCTAGTTGAATAAAGCCACAATTTTTCATTAGGCTACAAGCAAGGGCCGAAAAATTATTAAAGTCCAATTCACCCCCCTCTTGGACTATTTTGGGACAACAAATTGGTATCAGAGCCTGTCTCTCTTACTTAGGGTGTTACAACCTTGGAGTGATCCATAATGGCTGGTTCATCTAGCAATACTGCCGGTATACCCGCACCACTAGCTGAAGGCTACTCAATCACTAGATCACCACTCTTCAATGGCACAAATTATTCATTTTGGAAAGTAAGAATGAGAAATTTTATACAATCTGTAAATATTGATGCATGGAGAATTATTAAAAATGGTCCACATATTCCTCAAAAGAATGGTCAAGGAACTACAAAAGTACCAAAACATGAAGATGAATATGATGACAATGATTGGAAGAAAATTTCTATAAATGCTAAAGCTATTAATATTTTGCATTGCTCACTTGACCTTAATGAATACAATCGTGTTTCAGGATGTCAATCTGCTAAGGAAATTTGGGATAAGCTTGAGGTCACTTATGAAGGAACTGATGTTGTCAAAGAGTCCAAAGCAAACCTCCTTATCCGAGATTATGAGCTATTTGAAATGAAGCCAGGAGAATCAATTGCAGATATGAGTACAAGATTTACTGATCTTGTCAATCTTCTCAAAGCACTTGGTAAAAGATTTGAGGAAGCTGAACTTGTGAAGAAAATTCTTAGATCACTTCCAAAATCTTGGGAAGCAAAGACAACAGTTATCCAAGATACCAAGGATTTTAAAACATTCACTTATGATGAACTCATTGGATCTCTCATTGCACATGAGATGGTATATAAGAAAGATGAAGTTGAAAATGAGCAAAAGAAGAAGAAAAACATTGCTCTCAAGTCAAATAAGGATGAAGATAAGAAGAAAGGAGTTGCATTCAAAGTTGACTCAAGTGACAACTCATGTGCTTCAAGTGATGATGATGATGAAATGGCTATGCTTGCAAGAAAATTCAAAAGAGCTTTCAAGAAGGGAGGAAGCAAATACAAGAAATTCTTGAAAAAGTATACTCCCAAGGATAAGCATTTCAGGGATTCAAAAGAAGAAATTGTATGTTATGAGTGTCACAAACCTTGACATATCAAGCCCAAATGTCCATTACTCAAGAAGAAGAAAGGAAAAGAAGATAGGAGCAAGAAAACTATGAAAGTAGTATGGAGTAACAGTGAAGAATCTTCAAATGATGAATCAAGTGACAAGGAGACTGCTCTCTTTTGTATGATGGCATTTGAAGAGAAATTCGAGAGTTCACAAAAGGAAGAAGAAAGTGACAATGAGGTTTGTTTCAAAGGGATGAAGGAAAGTGAAAAATGGTATATAGATAGTGGTTGTTCAAAGCACATGACCAGTGAAAAGGACAAGTTTTCAAAAATCACAATTGAAGATGGAGAACATGTAAAATTTGGAGATAAAGGGAAAGGAAAAATAATTGGAAATGGCACAATTGGAACCAAACCCTGTATTGAAGATGTGTCACTTGTTGAAAGTTTGAAATACAACTTGCTAAGTGTAAGCCAACTTTGTGATAAAGGTTTTGAGGTAAAATTCACTTCTTCTCTATGTACAATCAATAACTTAGATAATGACACATTGTTCATTGCCAATAGATCTAATAATGTTTACTTGCTTGACATGAATAATTTTGAAACTAATCATGGTACATGTCTAGTGTCTTTTGATAACTCTAGTTATTTGTGGCATAGAAGACTGGGTCATGCAAGCATGCATACACTCTCAAAATTGTCTAAGAAAGAACTTGTTAATGGTTTTACTAAGATTAATTATGAAAATGAATTTCAATGTAGAGCATGTGCACTAGGAAAGCATACTAGAGCATCTTTTAAATCTAAAAATATTGTGTCTACCACTAAGCCGTTAGAATTGCTTCATCTTGATTTATTTGGACCTGTATCTCCTACTAGTCTTGGTGGGAAGACATATGCTTTAGTTATTGTTGATGACTATTCAAGATATACATGGACATTCTTCCTTGCTCACAAGGATGAGACTTTTGAGAAATTCACCTCTTTTAGTAAAATAGTTCAAAATGAAAAAGGTTTTTGCATCACATCTATAAGAAGTGATCATGGAACTGAATTTGAAAATCATTTATTTGAGAAATATTGTGATAAACATGGAATCAACCATAATTTTTCAGCTCCTAGAATACCACAACAAAATGGGGTTGTAGAAAGGAAAAATAGGACTTTACAAGAAATGACTAGAACTATGTTGAATGAAAATAATTTGCTAAAGTACTTTTGGGCTGAAGCTATTAATACATCTTGCTATGTGTTGAATAGAATTTTGATTAGACCAATTTTGAAAAAGACCCCTTATGAGCTGTGAAAAGGAAGAAAACCAAATATCTCATATTTCAAAGCATTTGGTTGTAAGTGCTATATTTTAAACAATAAGAAGGATAACTTAAAGAAATTTGATGCTAAATCCGATGAATGAATATTTCTTGGGTATTCAGCAAAGAGTAAAGCCTATAGAGTGTTCAATAGAAGAACTTTAGTTATTAAGGAAACTATTCATGTTTTGTTTGATGAGACTAACCCTTCTATTAGAAGGAAAAATGTTTGTGATGATAATAATGAGCAAGTGATTGGAAAAGAAAATATAATATCAAGTCAAGAAATGGAATAAATTGATGACAAAGATGAAGAAACTCAAGGAGATACCACAATAGATATCCATAATGCCAACAATGATCAAATCAATGAAAAAAATGCCAAATTTGGAAGAATTACAATTGAATGAGCCCCAACATGAAGATTTACCTAAAGATTGGAGATTCCATAGAAATCATCCCCAAGAAGACATTATTGATGATCCATCTCAGAGGATGATGACTAGAGCACAATTGACGAGATATTTTGGTAATATTGCTTTTGTTTCACAAATTGAACCTAAATGTTTTGAAGATGCTCAAAATGATGAAAGTTGGATTCTTGCCATGCAAGAAGAACTAAATCAATTTGAGAGAAATAAAGTTTGGAATTTGGTGCCTAAACCAAAAGATCATTCAATTATCGGTACTAAATGGGTTTTAGAAACAAAATGGATGAAAAAGGCAATGTTGTTAGAAATAAAGCTAGACTAGTGGCTCAAGGCTACAACCAAGAGGAAGGGATTGATTTTGATGAAACCTTTGCCCCGGTTGCTAGAATTGAAGCTATTAAAATGTTGTGTGCCTTTGCATGTTACAAAGACTTTATGCTTTATCAAATGGATGTCAAGAGTGCATTTTTAAATGGTTATATTGATGAGGAGGTGTATGTTGCACAACCTCCAGGCTTTGAAAATCATGAGCATCCAAATTATGTTTATAAGCTTACTAAAGCTTTATATGGTTTAAAACAAGCTCCTAGAGCTTGGTATGAAAGGCTTAGCAAATTCCTTTTACAAAATGATTTTCAAAGAGGCAAAGTGGACACAATACTTTTTGTTAAGAAGCATCATAATGATATGCTCATTGTGCAAATTTATGTTGATGATATAATTTTTGGTGCTACTAAAGAATCTCTTTGCAAGAAATTTTCTAAGATTATGCAGAATGAATTTGAGATGAGCATGATGGGGGAGCTCACATTCTTTCTTGGACTTCAAATTAAGCAAATGAAAAATGGCATCTTTAAAAATCAATCAAAGTACATCAAGGACATATTGAAGAAATTTAAAATGGAAGATTTGAAGAGTATGGGCACTCCTATGAGTTCAATAATTAAAATGGACAATGATGAAAAAGGTAAAGAAGTAGATACCAAGCTTTATAGAGGTATGATTGGCTCTCTTTTGTACCTTACTGCATCTAGACCAGACATACACTTTAGTGTTTGCTTGTGTGCAAGATTTCAATCATGTCCAAAAGAATCCCATCTAAGTGCAGTTAAAAGAATCTTCAGATATCTCATTGGCACATACTCAATTGGTTTATGGTATCCAAAATGTGAATCATTTAATCTCGTTGGTTATAGTGATTCCGATTTTGCTGGAAGTAGATTGGATAGAAAAAGTACTTCAGGTACTTGTCAATTTCTTGGTCTTGCACTAGTTTCTTGGCACAGTAAGAAACAAACTTCAGTAGCTTTATCTACTGCTGAGGCAGAATATATAGCTGTTGGTAGTTGTGTTGCTCAAATTTTATGGATGAAACAACAATTGGAAGATTTTGGTTTAAAATATAATCTTGTTCCAATTAGGTGTGACAACATAAGTGCCATAAACTTGATAAAAAATCCAGTCCAACATTCAAGAACAAAACATATTGAGATCAGACATCATTTTATTAGAGATCATGTTCAAAATAGAGATATCAAAATAGAATTTGTTGCCTCTGAAAATCAACTTGCTAATATTTTTACAAAACCACTTAATGAGGAAACCTTTTGTAAAATTAGAAGGGAAATTGGCATGAGTGAACCACTTGCTAGAAATTTAATTCATAGTAATTTAATATATCTGCATATTATCCAATGTGTGAGTAATTTGCTGTGATATAAGTTTGCTGAGAAAACTCTAAAGAACATTAGCTAACTTATTTGTGTACTCGAGAAATTAGTTTACTAAGTTGTATGCTAATGTTGCTTGACTAAACTTAGTTTGTTGTATCGTGTACTGTTCAAATTTCAAACCAAAAAGTGATTATTCTTGAACCTCGTCAAACTATGCACTTACCTATTCACATTCTCCTTGCTGTGTCAGATATATATAGAAATATATATATATATGCATATAGAGATAGATAGACTTATTTGAAATAAAAAATAATGTTCAGATAAGGTACACTAGAATAGAAAAGCGCGGGACTCAAGAAACTTAAACCTCTGCTACACGAAACCGTCACCCATCAATTTTTTTCCCGACTCTCTCTCCTCTGCATTGGCTTACGGGATTACTCCTCCAAATTTTCTTGCCTGCAAATCTAACCCATTTTTATTAGAATGCTTATCTCTCTCATCTCTCCTTCATTCCTCACTGTACCGAAAGCCATTTTAGATTTCACCATTCTTCATAGTCTCCATTTCCCATCTATGGCTCGCACTAAATGAAAAACCCTTGCTGCTGTTGCTGCTTCGTCGTCCTCGTCGCCATCTGAAGATCTCCCTGTCGCCGCATTAAGGAAGAAATTGAAGGAAAAGAAGAAGACACTAAAAACTGAATCGACTAGTGCATCCTCCGACCCATCTAAGGTAGTTGAACCTGCTATATCGGCACCAGAAAAGAAAAAGGGGAGAAAAATGCTCGAGATTGGTACTCAATGCAAAAAGGGTGCTGCACAATCTTCGAGCTCTATTGACAAAGCACTGCTTGATTGTAAATTCATCAAATGGGATTATTTTGGGCAGGTAAATTTTCAATTCAAAGAACTCTTTGAATTTCAAGAATGGATGAACGTTTGTGAGTGCACTAATGCTTATTACCCTAGATTGGTTCAAGAATTCTATAGAACTCTAAGAATAGTTGATGAAGAAGACAAATTTGAAGTTGCCTTGAATAATAGTGCGTATGTTATTTCTGTTGAGTTGATTGCTAAGGCTTTAAAATTGCCTAATGATGGAAATAAAATCTCTACTCATAGAGATGTTGCTAGAGTTCCAGGCTTTAACTTGGCTGAGTTTGAAAATGAAGTCTTTCCTGCCAACACTGCCACCAGTGAAAAGTCCACTAGCACAAAAGCTTTTCAACATATTAAAATCATTCACAGTATGGTGAACTACATTTTTTGTCCTAAGTCTGGCAGCTATGGCTATTTGAGTTACTTGGATATGTGCATCATGTGGCATATTGTTAATAGAGTAAGGATGAATTTAGCATATCTGATTTTCAAGAATATGTGTAAAGCTTATGGGATTGGAAAATTGCCTTATGCACATCTCTTGACTGCTTTGTTTAAAGAGTTAGATATAAATGTCTCTAAGGAGAGTTCTAGGACAGATTTGATTGTGCTTAGAGAAATTCACTCCGATACTGGTGGAAGAAAGAAACGGTTTGAAAAATGTGGTTCTTCCTCAGCTAAAGTTGACTCAGATTCTCCAAGTGAGTTTATAAGTGAGCTTCAAGGGCTAAAAACTTCTATTAATGAGCAATTTAGTACAACACATCAGTCTATTGAACTTCTGAGAAAATTTGTGGATGTGGTTGATTACAAAGTGAGTCATTTGCTTACTCAAAATGAGGAATTAAAGAAACTATTTGTAGAACTTCAGCAGGCAAGGGAAACTGGTTTCCCAACCAAAGTTGAGACTGATATACCTACAAATGATGCCTCTTCTCCTGCTACTCATGTCTCGGCTCATGGTAATGTTGAATGTGAAGGTACTAGGCTTAGTGAGTCTACAACTGCTGTGGAACATGAAAGTGAACAAGTTGTTGAACCTGAAGTTGAACCTGCAGCTGAAGCCCCTGTTGAGCATGTTAGTGAACAGGTTGTTGAACCTGAAGTTGAACCTGCAGCTGATACCCCTGTTGAGCATGGTAGTGAACAGGTTGTAGAACCTGAGAGTGAGCCAGCTGTTGTGTAACACCCTCACTGTAACAATTCCACACATTCTACTGTTCCGGTGACCAGTGTCGGTTCGGACAGCTAGAACTTCTGGAAAAATATTTAAACTAAAGTGAGGAGTCATAAATAACTCAAATATTAATAAGAAAAATTTAGGAAAAATTTTAGAAATAAAATACAACTAAGTTAAATGAGCCGGTGCCCTAGCGATGGGTAACCCAGTGGGAAGTTGCGGTTCTCGCAACTAGGAGCCCTAGACCCAGGAGAAAATTCATAAAATAATTTTTGGGACTCCAGAGAAGGGTCATTGAGGTTTCTATGGCATTAGAATGCCAAGAAAATACTTAGAAAAATTTTTCAATCGGTACAGACAATTTTAGTCTGTTAAGCCAAACGGAGGGCATTTTGGTCATTTCGTCTTCGGAGATGATTTTTGACCAACTTGTCCAATTAAGTAAATAATTATTATGACATAAAATAGGAATAAATATTGATGAAAATTAAATTAAAAATGAGTAAAAGAAAGAAGAAAGAAAGATAAACCGACAACTCGGTAAGAGCAAAATTTGGTCAATTAAATTTGAGGGTCCAATATTGACTAAAAGTGATGATTATTAATTTAATAAAGCTAAATTAATTTAATTAATTGAAATTATGAAAATTAAAAATAATTATTGAAAAGTCAAATTATAATGATTATAAACTTCAAAATAATTTCAAATTTGCCATTCTACTTATTTACCATATTGCCATTAAATATTTAATTATTATATAGGTTAATTATTGAACAAAAAAATCTGCATTTTTTTCCCTTCTTCTTCCCGTCCAAGTGCCTTCTTCCTTTCTTCTCTAAAATTTTCCATTAAAACCTAAAATCCAAAGCTTAAAACCCTAAGTCACAACCAAATTTTTTCTTGGAAAAATTATAGCCCACCCTAAACTAAAGCCTAATTAGTAGAAAGCACTCAAGAAAACCAAAAAAAAATTAAGTTTGGGGCAAGAGGAATTTCAGCCAAGGTGGACCAAGAAGGAGCTTCAAGTTTTTGATTGATTAGAAGGTTGAATTGAAGTTGAGTGAAGCTAAGGAATAAGGTTAGTGCTAGAAATTCTCTTGGAACTTAAAATTTATGCAAGTTGATTTAGGGTTTGCTCAAATATGGAATTTTGTGTTGTGACTTAAATTTGATGATGTTGAGGTTGATTATTGACTATTAGAAGTGTTATAAATGTGAATTGAAGTTTGGAAGTTGGGTGAAATTGAAAATTGGGAGTGCTTCTCTTATGCAGGAAATTTGGACCTATGAGTCCAGGGTATTGTTTGACCTATAACTGAGGTTGTGTGACTCCAATTGGTATGAGGCCAATTGGAGGTGAAACTAGACACATAATGGCACAACTTTGGTGAAGAAACCATGCCCAGAAAACCAAACCAACTTGACCAAAAGTTTGCCCTAATCCGGGTGACCTGCAATCTGCCTGGGCAAAATGACCAAATGAATAGTATTTGGTCATTTGGCCATAACTCAATTTAGCAAGGTCCAATTGGCCTGAAATTTTACCAGCAACAATTTGAGATATAGACCAACAACTTTCTTGAAGAAACCTGACCCAAATTATGACCATAACCTAGTCAAATTTCCAACCAAACTAGAGTTATCAAATCTGACAGAAACAATTTTACCCAGAATTTTGGGTTCTGCCCAATCCGGCCAGTCATGGTTTTTAGGCCATAACTTGAGCTACAAAACTCCAAATGGAGTGATTCAAAAAAGGAAATTCAACTAGACAAAATGAGGAACAACTTTCATGTTGATCAGTTTGCCAAATTCCCACTACAAAATTGACCAATGGAACATGAAAAACAAGGCATGAAAACTGAAAATTCTGCCCAATTAACATTAAGCTTGGAAATGGTATTGGCAACCAATACCAACAAATTTTGAATGCAAAATGTGGTATCTTGGAGAACTTAGATTCAATAAATTTATTATGTATTAAAAAGTCAACAATTTGAGTGCATAGCATTGTGAATAGTAATACAAAGACACAAAGTATAATAACTAAATTGGTAGAGGAAATTAAGGTATGAAATTTGGAATCCATGAAACATTCATGGATTACTTGGAATAGAAATAGTAATTTACCTAAATGACTTAATAAATATTTAAGTTATGTGAGTATATGATTAAGATTTGTATTCCCCTTACTAGTAGGTCTAATAAAACATAAGTAATACCACTTGAATATGAAATGAAATTAAACTAGATGGATTGTTAAGTATAAATAGGATGAGGTTTATATTAGGATTTATGTTTCCATTACAAATAAGATAATAAAACCTTGTATGAGTTATGAATTCATATAAATATTGTAATGAATAAATGAATCATATGAAAATATGAATGGAACATTAGTTTTCTTTATAAGAGAAAGGAAAAATGTTTTGAGTACAATGGTATATGAACACCATTGTTGTGAATTGTGATCAATAGGAATGATGTAAGGAATGTATGAATATTATGATGAATGTATAAATTATGAAATTTATCATGAAATAATAAAGTCATAAAACACAATATATTAATATTTAATGATATTATGTGCCCTTGTATTGCCTAGACATGTGTGTCAGATTGGATAGTTTGGCATGCCAATAGGGTATTATTTTAGCAGTACTGCGAAAGGCTTTATGCCTGTATTCATGGCTTTGTGCCCATATTCATGGCTTTATGCCCGCATTTATGGCATTATGCCAACATTCATGGCTTTTATGCCCGATTATGTGTTATCATGGCTTTTTAGCCATACTGACTGCATACGTGGTTGACGTTCTGCGTCCCATGGTATGAAGGCCCGAGGCACCGTGGTGTCCAGTGCCAACGACCCGTTATCCAATTTAGTCAGCCTGTCATAGGTTACTTGGGCAGTGAAATTTATTAAAATAAGTTAGAATATTAGCAATTAAAAATATTAGAAATTAAATAAAATAAATGAGTAAGATGACCTAAAATAAATTAGAATAGTTATTTATTAGAAAGAATCGAAATGAACTAGACCGATATCAAAATTTACTTATTATGAAATAATCTGAGACAATCAAGAAAGTATTGAGAAAATGCTACAAGATTAGCAAAGAAAATTATAACATACATAAATATTACAAATGTGACTTACATGATAATATAAGCATAAATTTATTATTTTTATATCATTTTTCTATGTACATTATTACTGTACATTAGCGAAATAAACACTTCCAAAGAAGACTAAATTAGGATAAAACATATTAAATTTTAGAAACCGCATGTGAAGTATAAATAAATCTTAATTATTTAAATTATGTTTTATTTCTATCTTTATTTGTATATTATTTCCTTGTTGTATTATTGCACCACTAAGCAGCAATGCTTAGCGCAATGGAATTGTTTCCTCGCGCAGGTACTGAAGTTAAAGCCCAGCGAATACTAAACAGAGATTTTGGAGTTCTGATCTGCAGAGCGTTCAAGGTTATCACCTTCTCAGCAATGCATGTAGATAGGACTCACATTAAGCATATCATGTATTTTGTGTATGTTATTTATTTCTTATATTGTAATATAAATTAGCAAATTGTAATTAATTTATATATCATGTAAATTAAGGATTTATTTAATTATTGCAAATGATGTAAATTAATACAAATTTGAGAATTTTGCTATAAGAATGGAGCATGAATGAATTTGTACAAATGAGTATAGATTTGAATTACATAATGATTTTTCAAATGATGATATGAGTATGGAAATGATTATGAAATTGAAATGCATGGATGAGATTTGAAATATGAGAAAATTATGAGAATGATTGATGAGATAATTATGATTAGCATGGATAAGATTTTTTTTTCTTATTTTAAAATATTGTTAAATTTCAAACAGGTGAATATTGAAATATGCCAAACGATAATAAAACAGGGGAAACTCCACTGGTTTCTCCGTCGAAAAATAATTAATATTAAATTAAACGAATTCAAAATTATTCAAAAAAATAAAGTAAGATAAGTTAGGGTGCTCCAGTACCGATTGTAGCACGCCTTGCTCGGCTACACTGTAGTCGGGTGAGGGGTGTTACATGTTGAGCCTGAGAGTGAACAACTTATGGATCCTGCAGCTGACTCTACACAGCAAAAGGAAGCCTCTCTAAAGGATCAACAAGAGAGTGCTCCATCTCAACTTTCTCCAGCTGCTGCACCTCCAGCCAAGAAAGGAAGAAAAAGATCTAAGTCTACGGTGTCTAATCCATACCAGTCTCTGGCTGCTGCCCTTCAAACCCCATCTGATGAGGATGAGCCACAGAAGCATAAGCATTTGGCTGACCAAGGTTCTCAGCCACCTACTGCTAAACTTTCCAGGAAGAAGATGGTGCCTTCCAAAGCTACTCGAAGGAGCAAAAGACTTAATGATTAGAACATAATCTGGATTTTTTAGTTTCCTATCTGCATTTTTAGTTTACTAGTATGTTTACTACTATTATTGACTGATTTTTCAGTTTGCTACTGTTTACCTTACTGCGTTTAAGTTTGGGCTAACTTGATTCTTTTTGGATTAATATCTCCTGTTTCCTTTTTGGATGATGACAAAAAGGGGGAGAATAGGATGGATATGCATTTATACTTTGACAAAATGGATATGTGTTTATACTTTGACAAATGGAAGTACTTTGAAAATGGAAGTATGTTTATGTGCATATTGAGAGAATATTGTGAATATCTTATGAATATGCTTTGTAGCATAAATTCAGGAGGAGCTTCTATATAGCTGATAAATTTCTTGGAAATTATGTGCATATATTTAGAGGGAGCATTTTCTGCAAACTAACTTGCTTGGATATACATAAACTTACGCTCATTTTTATTGATTCTTGATTGATGATTCAATTGAGTTTTGTCATCATCAAAAAGGGGGAGATTGTTGACCTCGTGTAGCTCAAAATGAGCATTGATTTTGATGATAACAAAACTCAAACAGAATCTATCTAACCCAACTTTAAAGTGATGTGTAGATTCTTTCTCTTATTTATAAAGAACCTTTGAAGTTGCATCTAAGGAGGAAGAATACTCAAAGGCATCTCAAGACAAATCCAAGATGAGAAAGAACAAGATTATGTAAGCCAAGACTCAAAGTAAAGGTATGAAAGTCATAGAGTTAGAAATTGAGTCTTAAGACTTGTGTAAAAAGAATAGATGGAAGTTTAGTCAAATGAAGCTCAAAAATGAAATTTTATCTTTTAATTATTTTATAAAAGTCTCTCTCATCATGACCTTGGATATTACTATTGAAGTATATATATATATATATTTTTTTTTTTCTTAAGGTCTAAAATCATTTTGTTTAAGATTACAATTTGAAACAGGCATCTGGTAAATTAGGTTGCTAACCTATTTGCTAAAATATTAGTTTGCTAATGTGTTTGCTAAAACATTAGTTTACTAACTAGTTTACTACTGTTGCCAAAATATCATTAGTTTGCTAAATGATCTGAGTTGCTTATCTTCGTACAAAGAGACAAAATAACGGCTATTTCGCCTAGAACAGAGTGTATAACGTTCCAAAAAGGTTTCAAACGGTTTAAAATGATTTGGGACTATAAATACACTTTCTTTACTTCATTTTACACTTGATGAAAGCTTACATTTGAACTCCAACCTTGATTTTTCATTTATTGCTTTCATTAAAGAGCTTTAAAGTCTTTGAGCTACCATTGACAAATCAACTCATTTCTTCTTTATAGTTTGATTTGTATTGAGTAAGAGTGAGTGTTAAAACATTAAGTTGCATTTAAGACAGGTTGTACAAGCACCTATTGAAGCTTGAGAGTGTGAGTGCTTGAGATAGCACTTGTCAAGGGTTCAAGCTACCTTGGAAAAAGCTTGGTGTTGAAAAGTTGTAAAGGGCTTTTAGTCTCTTGCCTTTAAAAGAATAAATAGTAGAGAGAAGACTCAAAGAGGGTTATTTGAAAGAGTGGATGTAGGCTAGTTAAGCCGAACCACTATAAAAATTATTGTGTTTGATCTCTCTAACCTTGACCTCCTTACTTTTGTGCAATTTAATTTTTATACATGATATTGAATGTTGATTGAATAGATTGAGTTGATATACTTGAGGCTATATTGAGTAAGTTAAGAAATTAGTTGAATATTTTGTGATGCATGTTATGTTAAAAATTGCTATAAATATTGGTTAAAGCTTGAATTGCTATTTAGGGACACATTATTGAAACACATATTACTTTCATTATATATAAAGAAGCACCTAGTTGAACAAAGCCACAATTTTTCATTAGGCTACAAGCAAGGGCCGAAAAATTGTTAAAGTCCAATTCACCCCCCTCTTGGACTATTTTGGGACAACATTGAATTATTTTAATATCTCAAAATCTTTTTTAATAGAGCTTTCACCACAATTGAGAGATTATATTTGTTCTATATAATTTATTAATATAATATGAGACAAATAAATTGTAATCCCAAAAATAGAGAGAGAGAGAGAGAGAGAGAGAGAGAGAGAGAGAGCTGGGAATTGTACTTAATCAATTTTTCAGTCATTCCTTGAAACCTTATGAAAAATTGAGATTTTTTTCAACTAGGTATTCCTAAGTATATTGTGGTGCTATGCAACTAAAATATGCATATCAAGTATACTCAAATTTTAAGCTCAACTCAAATAGGTAACTAAACATAATAGAATTTCACAACAATTTCAATTTATATGCCAAATGTGCCTAGTTTGAATTTCAACAACTAATCAATACAAGGCGGCCCATAATATGTATATCCAAAGTGCGTAAAACAAACTTTAAAGCTAACTAAGGCTGTTCAAGGCAATTAATACTTCAATCACTTGAATCAATTAACACATGCATATATCAATTTATTCAAAAATAATCTCAATGTGTTGAATAATACCAATATAGCACAATATATATTGCAAAAATAAAGAATTTAGGGTTTAAAAGATTGAATATGAGATTTTTATAATGGTTTGGCCAACAAGCCTACATTCACTCTCTCAAAGATCCTTTTGAGTACTCACTCCATTATATTGCTCTTTTAAATTAATAGAGTCAAAAAACTTTTATATCAACAAGACTTTCCAATGTGCTTCCAAACCCATACAGCTGTTATCCCAAACACTTTCTGACTTCAGGCTTCAATAGGTGCTTGACCAACCCTCATAAATAGCATTAAAGATGTTTTTCACTCTATCTTACTCAATACAAATAGATTTTATAAAGAAGAGATGAGTAGATTTGCAATGTAGCTCAAAAACATATTAAAGCACTTGAATGAAACCAATAAATGTTTTCAAGAGTTGAGAGCAATTTTAAGCCTTCATTAAGTGTAAAATGAAGTAGAATAAGTGCTTATATAGTCCATATTCACTTCAAACCATTTAAAAACAATTTTCAATATTACAGACACAAGTTTTAAGGAAATAACCGTTATTTTATCGTTTTCTATTACTTTAGACAGAGTATCCAAATAAAGTAGCAAACTAAAATATTTTTGGATACCAGTAGCAAAAAAACTTAGCAAACAACTAAAATTTTGGATACCAATAGCAAAATAATAGTTTGTTGTAAAAATAATTTGACTAACAAACAACTTAAATGCGAGTGTGCCAGATACTTAGTGTATCAACCGAAATGCGCTTCTAACTTCTAAATCAGATGATTATAGGAACCGGCTATACTAAATGCAGTTTCACCTTTAATTGTAAAGTAATTGATGAAATGAGATGTTGTCTCACTAAAATTGGAATTGAAATTGTATTACTTGATAGAAAGTAAATACAATAATTGATAATTGAAATAACAACAGAAATTGAAATGGCAATGCTTGGAAATTGAAAATGATTGCTAGAGTCTTAAATTGACTGGACTGGTGGAGTCTTTGGATTCTTGTAATTTATTGAGTTATTCATTGGTTGGTTGATTGGTTGAGTTGTTGGGGTCTTTTCTCATTGCTATTCATTTAGTATTCATAGTTCTCTCTACAAGTAGTTGAAATAATTTGGAAGACCCACTTCACGTTCTGCAAATGATGGAAGGTAATTGTCCACTTTCTATAACTTCTCTTAACTCCTTATAACTCTTTTAAACTACTTTTTTATCTAATTGCCCACACCTGATAACATTCTTTGATATTTATTTTATTTATTAACTCACCTCAAGCCCTCAATTAGTTAAACTAATAAAACAAAATTAATTAAATTAATTTCACAAAAAATTATTTAATTAATCTTAGGCCTGAAAATAATTAATAAATAAAATTAATTATTTTAGTGCAAACAATAACTTAGCAAAATGATACCTTTAGTGTTTGACTTAGTTTTGGAACTTTAAATAATCATGCCAAAATTTTAAGAAAAAGATTAAAACTTTAAGAACATTATAGAAAATAGATTTTAAGCACCTAATCTTAACAACTTAAAGGAGTTCAAATTAAAAACACATTGGCACTACTCCTTCAATTCTTTGTACATACATCCTAAGACTCAATAACCTAAACTTAAGCCATTTAATATCTCTTCAATGTAGCTTGGAAGACAATCTTTTTGTCTTCCTTTGGCTTTGATTCATCTTGTGTAAGTTTTGAGAGATATCTATCTACAATTGAGCTAACCACAAGTCCTTTATTTTCTTTGAGCCTTAAGAAAATCACACAATTTATAAAAAAAAGTTAGATTGATTCTAGTTAAGTTTTGATACCATCAAAATCCATGCTCATTTTAGGCTTATGGGGCCAACATAAACACATTTTCATATAAAATAAACTATAAAAATAAACCCAAGGTGGAAAGAAAATAATCGCCTTGAAAAATCAACTTCATGCATAAAGATAAAAAAAATCATAGAATAAGAGAAGAAAAACAACATTGAAAAAACATGTATAAGTTTAATTTTTACAATAAAATAAAATTGAATCAAATAAAAAAAATTCATAAATTTAATGCCCACCATTAAACCTGGCCAAGAGTAGGTTCTAGCTCGATTCTAGGCCAAAATTGGTGATTCCTTGACCCTTGGAGGATTAAATCGAAACCGGCCTGAATTCAGATAATTTGGATTGATTGTGGTTCAATTTCGGTTGAATTCAGATGATTTGGAATGATTTTGGCTTATGATGATGACGATTACGATTTCGGTTGGGCTACTCGATTCTACTTCTTCTTCTTACTCCTACTACTTTAAACATTAACAAAATTAAAAATTTTGTTGCTAATTGAGAAATATTGCTATATGCATGTAAAATTAAAATTAAAATTTTAATTTCTTCTTCTTCTTCTTGCATGTAATCTTTTTCTTCTTCTTTTTCTTTTTCTTCTTATTACTACTACTACTACTACTACTTTAAACATTAACAAAATTTAAATTTTTGTTGCTAATTGAGAAATATTGCTATATATATTTATAATTAAAATCATAATTTTAATTTCTTCTTTTTCTTATTCTTCTTCTTCTTCTGCTTCTTCTTCTTCTTGTATGTAATCTTCTTTTTCTTCTTCTTATTACTACTGTCGACACCATATTTTGGCCGATCCCCAGAATCAATAAACTTCGAAACCGATCCCCAGTACTAAGTCTCCCTTTGCTAGCCAATTACATTTCCAATCTCTCTTTGCCAGATAACCACATTTCCGATCTCTCCTCACAAGGAATTGAATCGATGCTAAGTCCTCGTATCAGTTAAAGCCTTACCGGTCTCTCAAATCACTCACCGACCTCTCAAACCAATTGTCAAATCTCCTGACCAGTCAACTACATTCTCGATCTCTCTTGTCAGACGAAATTGAACCAACACCAGATCTTTTTGTCACCAGTTATATTCGTCGATCTCCCTTTTGGAAGTTTAGGAATAATCAAGTTAAGGTTCCAATCCGGTTTAATGATGATCCCGATCTTAAGTGTTTAAGCCAAATTTCCAATTTTAATCAAGTCCCGTTTAGCGTTGGTTCCCTACCGATCTCATGCTTATTGTGTTTTCCGATCTCTCGCACTTAGATTAATAATCACTTCTAGTTGTTTCAATATACTCAGACAATCGAGTGCTTAAGTAATTTAGAGATTTTCCGATCACAACCATTCACTGAACAAAAAGGGGATTTCATTTCATATTAAATTTGTACAAGTCATTCGGCTGGAGGATCACCCCCAGCCTGATCTACATTTGGTTCGTTCCCTCTCTCACCTTCAGCCTCCTCCTCGCTTTCTTCTTCGTCTTAGGGAGCCAGGTCTACCATCCAAGTGAAGTCCTCCTCGGGATATCCCTTCTTGAGCTTGGCCAAGAGATCCCTATGAGCGGTCATATAAGCACTGGCCTCCCGTGTCATCGCCTCTTCTTCTTTTGCTCTGAGCTCCTCAGTAAGGCGAGCAACTTCACCGGCCCGGAGCGCCTGAACTTCTTCAAGAACATGATCTCGCTCGGCCAGAACTTGAGCCTATTCGGCTAGCTTATCCTCATAGAACTTCATTCGCCCATCAATTTCTAATATGTAGTTCTGAGCAGACGAGAGTTGGGATCGGAGGGAAGCCACCTCATGACCCATCTTCTCGACCTCCTTACCCAGGCGATGGGCCTTCTCCCGGACCATGTGCTGGTTCACCAAGCACTCCACATTCAGGCTCATAGATCTGGTCAGGATGTCGTCAAGACTATCCGGAGACAGCCTGTCCCGATCCTCCCGAAGGCAGATGGAGGACCCCAATACCTTAGGAAAACCTGGGTTCTCCCGAACAGTCCGGTTCTTCTCTAGCGAGTGGATCAAAACTTGAGCGCCTCGAGAAAGGGGCCTTACAGGAGGTTGGGAAGGACCCCCTTCCGCACTCGAAGTGACTGGAGGAGGTGGAGGCGGCTCTTCTTGGCGAGGGGGAGATCGGACCACTTCTATGATTGGCGGTCCTGAAGGATGAGACGAGCCTCCTTGAATTTCCCCGGGCTCATGCAGGTGTTCGCATTTCTCAGCCCGCTTCATCTCCCGTACCTTCCTGGAGATCTCCCTCTTTCGCTTTCGGCTCTCCTTGGAAGCTTCGCCACTTGCCATACCTGCACAAAGAAGAGGTCAGTGAGATCGCTAAGGTCCAAAGATCTGAGATATAGAAAATACTGATGTCGAGGTCAGAGAGCTGAAGCCCACGATCTTGGCCAGTGATCAACTCCATTGTCCAGTGATGTAGCTCGGCCGTCACAGCACCCAAACAAGAGAACTTCTCTCTGGACGCCTGATCCTTCAACTCCATCGCCATGGCACCCTCTTCCCTACTTAGGGCGAGGTGCCTTGGGAGCAAGGGACCCTGGTGCAGCCAGCTACGTGGGAAACCCTCAAAACCGTTCGGAATTTTGCTCCTCAAGATAAAGAAGCGATTCTTCCAATTCTTCAGGGAGGAGGGCAGATCGGTAAAGAGCCCGCAGTGTGGCTTCGCCTGGAAAAACCAATACTCGTCCTCCTTTCGACGAGTTAATCTATGCAGTTCGGCGAATACCTTAGCTGTAGGACGGAATCCCTTAGCTCG
This sequence comes from Hevea brasiliensis, assembly GCF_030052815.1. NCBI lineage: Eukaryota > Viridiplantae > Streptophyta > Magnoliopsida > Malpighiales > Euphorbiaceae > Hevea > Hevea brasiliensis. The sequence goes on along the minus strand of NC_079509.1, from coordinate 18,274,402 downwards.
GCAGAGGCCTCTAAAGGCCACTAGGATCCGCCACGAGTTCGGGTGGACTTGGGCTATGCATACTTGGTGAAATTTTAAGACTTCCTTGAAGAAGTCGTCAAGAGGGAACCTCAGCCCGGCTTTTAGTTGCTCTTCGTATACTATAATCATGTCGTTCTCCTCGAAGAAGTGATCGGCTCGGAGATCGCCGTGACACCGGATAAGTTCGTATGAATCAGGCTCAATGTTATACTCCTGACTGAATGACTGCAGGTCGGTTTCTTGCAAGATTGATGGCAGCTCGTCCATGGGAAGATTTTCTCTCCCTGAAGAATGTGTTCGTCTTGAGGGTCCCGCTTGGCCACGGGCGGGAGCGGAGGACGTAGGAGGTTCAGGTCGCCCGACCGGCCCTACCACCTCAACTTCGTCTGACGACCATGAAACGTGAACGGAAAGGGGACTCGCCACTCTCTGACCCTCGACGCCGCTCATTTTCAAAGGAAATAAAGAATTTAAACTAAAAGAAAGATCAAAGCCCTTATCGAAGTCTGATCGGTGTCGGAAGAACTCAAGAAAACGAGAGAATTTCAAAGTTGTTCGCGAGAGGCTGAAAATGACATAAGAGAGCAAATGGCTGGCCCATCCCCTATTTATACCCGTCCGAGCATTTAATGCTCACGGTGTCCCAAGCGGCGCATCGGTTAACGAGATCTGCCAGCCTTTCCTGACACGTCTCACGAATATTCCGCAAATTTCATAAAGAGATTGGCTAATTAGAGAGCGGCAGATTAAGGTGTTTTGAATTACGGATCGGATAAGTGTCATTCAAATTAAGAGTCGGATCGGGTAAATACTTCAGAGATCGGAAAATAATCAATGCGATAATAATAAGATGATAATTGACAAAATAAAATTTTTATTTCCAAAAGATCGGATTACATCATTTGGGCGATCTCTAGGGGTCGGATTACATTAAAAGTTGGACTACATCATTTCGGCGATCTCTAGAGATCGGATTACATTGAAAGTAAAATTACATCATTTGGGTGATCTCTGGAGACCGGTGGAACATCCTATCTAAAAGGCCTATGTCAAAGCCTAGTCTCGTGGCTGAGTCAAAAGATGTGTTTGACCAGGAGACTGGCTGTTGACATCGGATAGATGTACAGCTTAGATGGGGGGATTATGACTCTCATGAGAATGAGAGAGGTCGTCATCAGAGTTACCGCTCGAAACCGAGCTACTGTCGGAACACCCAGTGTGGTGAGAAGCCAGATGAACGCCAAGGAGCAGTCACCGGTGTTAAGGGGAATATTAGCAGTCTTCTCGCTCGAAATCAATTTGCCATTTGTATCGGTCGAACGATTCGAGATCAATGAGATCGAGGTCCTCGATCCAGGTCGGTAAGTTAGTCCGGTTCTCCCACTATCATCGAATGAGGTTATCATAATTCTCCGATCACCGGGATCATAAATTTTCAGTCGGGGAATAAAGAGGTCCATCGGAAAAGGATCAAAAGCCACAATCATGGCCGGAACTACTGCCGGGACAGCTAGAACAGGAAAGTAAGGAGAAAAAGAGGAAAATCGAATGAGGAAAGTTTTTTCTGTTAGGGGTATATATAGAGGAAGATCAAGCATTTATTGCTAAGCAGAAAACGAAGCGAACGCTTCGAGAATCGAGGGAAATTAATGCTTTGACCAGACCGGACCTGATTAAGGGGAGGACCGGAATGATAGAGATCGGAAGAGGGGAGGCCGGTATGAAAGATCAGAAAAGGAGCATGTTAAGAAGATCGGAAAAGAGGAGAGATCGGAAGGCAAGGAGAATAAGACAAATCCCAATAACTGTCGTCAGAATCAGAGCCGAGGTAGTTAAAGCGTTGCAGACGAGATCTCCACCGCACGCCTGAGAATCGCCCACAATACTGACAGGTGCCAGAGTATGTCATGATAGTCCTGTAAATCCCAATCTCCACCGTTGATCTCACTTGCAAGGACGAGCCTAGAGCCTTTAGATCAAAGAAGAAGACAACAAGACCGGCGCCTTTTATTCCCAGCCCTTGGATCGCCCAAGTCAACAAAGTTTGGGACCGTCAGATTAGGAGAGGAAAAGGACAAGTATCCTGAGAATGATCTTAGCCGTTCATTTTGATTCTCTTTAATTCTCAAGCATCCGATCATGTCCTTTGAAATCCTGACCCTTCATCTCCCTCAAAATAGATCTTGACCCTTCATGGAGAGCATCCGGTTCCTATAAATACCTGCATGAAAACTGTTCAAAGGGACGAAGAAAAAGAGAAAAAATATAAAAGAGGTGGTAATTATAGTGGGAGAACTCTGAAACTTAATTCAGTTCGTTACTCTGCTATTTTGAGCTTTCATAAGAAAGACTTTTGAAACTAGTTTTCTAAAGTATTTTCTTGCAAGGGGATTTGTGAATACTGAAACTCCATTTTCAGGCCGTTCATCATCTTGTGACACTCTCGCTTTCTAGCTTTGTTATCTTTATTTTCACCCCCGTTGTTCAAGCTCTATTTCATCCAAACTCGGTTATTATTTTGACCTGACTGATTTTTAGAAAAGTATCCTTCATTTCACGGTAAACCTTAGTCATCAGGCTATCAGCTCGCAGTCCTATCACGTCTTGTGATTTTACAGTTGGTTCAATAGATTCGGCTCCCCACAGGTAAGTGTTTATATCGCTGCTTTATTAAGTGCTCGTTTTATTTTACGTATTTCCTTTGCCTTTACGTTTGTAATTTTCACTAAGTTTACATTACGCGAAAAAGGTTATTCCCGAGTTCATTTCTTTGTTAGTCAGTCAGTTTTGTTATTCCTTATTTCCTCTAAATGCAAAAGTTCTAGCCTCGAGTAACGAGTAAGTAGTTGGATAAACTATAGGTAACTGTATCTTAAGTGTTTCTTTAAAATAATAAAAGGTCTGAACGATAAGTCAGGAAAATAGTAAAGTTGAATCACTAGACTAACACAGATGACAATTGGGTAAATTGCCATAAGGCGGAACAAAACCGAATCTCAGCTAAATAAACAAAATAGATCGGGTATCGCCTGTCAAAAGGTATCAGTAAGGTGACCACATAGGAGGTCGATAAAGTTCGGTTTGGTATCCTTGTCTAATCTCGAGGTGATAAAGAGTTTAAAAGAACCTTCTTTCTGGTCCTCGGTATCTTTGAAGGTCAGAACCCTTAGCTTTAGGCTCCCACGATATGTGAGACTTCAAGAGGTCGGAAAAGCCTTTGTCCGACTCCCATTCAAGTAAAAGAGATCGGAGGAGAGTTCTTATCCGATTCTTTGCTCAAAATTTTAACAAATATTTAAAGGAGATCGAAGGAGGGTTCTTATCCGATCTCCACTCAGAATTTTAATAAATATTTAAAAGAGATCGGAGGAGAGTTCTTATCCGATTCTCAATTCAAAATTCTAATAAATATTTAAAAGAGATCGGAGGAGAGTTCTTATCCGATTCTTAATCCAAAATTTTAAATACTTAAAAAGAGATTGGAGGAGGATTCTTATCCGATCTCCACTCAGAATTTTATTAATTATTTAATAGAGATCGGAGGAGGGTTCTTATCCGATTCTCAAACCAAATTTTATCCTGTGCACAAAATAATCCCAAAAACAAAAACGATACACGACGTCAATTCACTAAGGTTGTCTCATTTACTTGTGTATCTGGGCATTCCAAATTAGTGAAAAATCAAACATTCCTTTCATCTAAAGGACTAACATTCCATTCGATCCCCCCTAACTATCGATTTTAATTTATAAAGAGCGTAAAGTTAAATCTGCTTACCCACATTAAGGGACGAGGTGGGGTGCCTAACACCTTCCCCACCCGTTTACGGACCCCGAACCTAGAATCTCTGCATTGGAAGTGGTTTCATTTTTAATTTGCCTTTCTCGAAATGGTTTCCTTTGATTTCCCTCAAAATCAAAGTGGCGACTCCTCACTCTTTCCACTTCGGTGAGTGCTCGTCCAGGTGATCGCAAAACACCTTGCGACAGCTTGGCGACTCCACTCGGGACACTTTTAACTTAACCCCGGTCCAGAGGTCCAAAAGTAGATTTAATTTTTCGATCAAATCATTGTTAGGTGGGCTCACTCGGCAATATTTTATACGTTAATTATTGTTATTCCTGCTAACTGTTTTGCTTGTTTTGCTTGTTTTATTTCCTACAGCATTCTTCGCCTGAAAAGAAAATAAAAATCCCCCTGTATTGGGAAGAGGTAAAGGTGTCCCTTCACACACTGAACGCTCACATAATGTCCTCACACACTTCAGCCCTATACCCGGGCTTTCTCACCCTTTTAGGAAAATAGGAGGGAGTCATGTAGCGGTACCCGTGGGCTTTACCCCGTTAGTTTCCGTGAAGGCTTCTGTTCAGATTGAAACTCATTCTATTTACTGTGATACCCGTGGAATTTTCCCGACAGTATCATGGGGGATAGAATGGGGCTCTACTATTTATAGTAGGGGCAATTTGGGAACCTGTGGCTTTTAGAAAATTAGACCTTGAGCTAAACTATCACATTAGCTGAAAGCTGTAGCAAACTACCTCATAAGATAGAACTATCCGATTAGGTAGCACCCATCCGGTATCAGGACTATCCCTATTTTAGGACAAAAGGGGGCATACTTACCCTTACCCTACTCTGCTTGCATTTTGAGGATAACCTTGAATCATACTGTTGGAAAGACCTACACACTTTCCTACTTTGATAAATGTGTAGATGTCACTTTCTCAACAGTATAATTCAAAATTACCCGAACTTCCTTTGCTAACAAATTTTTCCTACAGGCATTACCAAATTAAAGTCTGTAAAAGGATCAACATCATTTTTAGCATGGCATCCTCGAGTCAGTCGACAGAAGAAGTTCAAAATGCTAAACGTCCAAATTAGTTCATAGTTCAGTACCCTCACAAAATGATGTCACCAAGGCACATGTTGGCTCACTGCCTTCATTGGATCTGAGCAAAGTTGAGGTCAGAATGAACAGTCTTGAGGGTCTGTCTAATGGTTGGAGGTCACTTCCCGACCAGGTCAAGGCACGATTTGAGGAAAAGTATGGGAGGATTGCAACCTTAATAAGGGTCAAGGTCCAAGTCCCAGCATTAAAAGCCATGTTATCAGTTTGGAATCCTAAGTATGGGGTATTCTCTTTCAACGATATTGATGCTGCTCCCACTATGGAAGAATATCAGGCATTACTAGAGATTCCTTACTCGACACAGAATCGGATCTACTTACACCTCGAACATAGACAGACCTGGAAACGATTGACACATATGTTGGGAATTCCCCCGGAAGAAGCAAAGGCAAAAGAAACTGTCAAAGGGAACACGCATGGATGGTATTGGACCTACCTCAAGAAATGGTTAGATCAATACATCCAAGATGAACAGTGGGACCAAGCTTCATTGATGCTCGGTTTGGCAATCTACGGCTTGATCTTGTTCCCTGGACCTTCCGAAATCATAACATACGGTGTGGTAGAAATATTCTGGGCAGTAGAGAAACAGAAGGTCAATCCAATACCTGCAATTCTTGCCGAGACTTTCTTAACCCTTACTTACTGCAAACAACAAGGCAAGGGGTCCATTAAGTGTTGTTCTCAATTGTTACATCTCTGGATTATCAGTCATATGTGTCCTGTGGAGACAAAGGGATTGACTTGGTACCTTGACCAGCCTCTCATCGAGAAAATGACCCGATTAGTGATCAGCCCAAAGGATGAGCCGCAGTGGCAAAAACAGATTTTGAGCTTCAGCAGCCATGACTATTGTTGGAGGAAATTATGGACGTCAGGTCAATCAATTTTGGTCGGCACAGGGGGTAATCAATCAGTATCCCTAATCGGAGTGACCGGATACACAAGTTACACTCCGGCATTAGTAATGAGGCAATTTGGCTCAACACAGTCCAGAATCAACATTGAAGAATATCACCAAGGTCATTTCTACCATGAGCTCAAGGAAGAGGAAGGGTTGAAAGTAGCCCGCAAATCTTGGGAAAACGTCACTCTAGTGGAGAGGTCACCTAAAGGCCCAAGTGCCACGGGCGATTATCTTGAATGGAGGGCTGACAGGGATCAAGGACATTCGACTGCAGATCCAACAAAATTCGAAGGCAGCAATCCTCGCCGAAACGTCCTTTCAGAAGAAGATGGTGATCGTTTAGCTGACTCCCTACAAAAGGCAAACACCGAAAACTCGCAACTGCAAGAACAAATAAAACAGTCGGAAGACCAACAGCAAATCCTCAAAAGAAAAGTAAGGAGGCTCAGAGAAGAGGCAAGGACCGAAAAGACAGGGTTCGAAGAACAAGAGATGCAGTGGGAAAAGGAAAGAAGTTCCCTCCAAGCTGCCATGAAGGAAACCGAAGTACAGAATAGCAAGCTTCAGGAGAAAATGAAATATCAAGATATACTCATAGAGGAGTATAAACAAGAAAACAAAAAGAAGAAGCTTGAACTGAAGGAACAGGCACAGCTTATCAACGACATTCTGAAGGAATGTGCTAAAGAGAGAAAGGAAAAAGAAAAACAAGCCGTTCTCTATCAGGAACTGAAAGATAATGTCAACCAGCTGGAGAAAATGATAGCACAGGGGAAACAGGAACTCCTACCCGAATTCGAGTACGCTCTGAAGACATTCAACCCCACAAGACAAGAAGAGAGACTTTACGAATATCTCAGAAAATGTCATCTCATTATAAAAAGCCTTCCTGAGCCTAGGCCAATGTAAAGAATGCCATGTATGAACTAATCAATTAATGGAATAACTTTGGGCCACTGTTTAGCAAAATTGTGAATGAATAGTATGACTCCCGTAGGAACTCCCTCGCTAGAGTTATGCGAAAAATTGAAAGCACCATATGGACAAGTACCATAGAGGCGTGTTCAATCCAGTCATTTACCGCCAGACTATGGAACGATGTCATGATAAAAGTGATGCAATTATCCTTCAGCAGATTCCACTTTTGGCTCTCAGATGCCACCGTATCCTTTGTCCACATCAGGACCCTTTTTTTTTTAATCAAGAACTCACTAAAAATTTTCTTTTTCTTCTTTTTTTATTTCCCCCACAGAAAATCAATATTGCTTCAAACAGAGCAAGCCTGACCAGACACCCAGTTCAACCCAGAAGAGTGTACTTAACAAGATCACGAACAAGAAGATTAATAGAAGACCAGGAACAAGTACAGAACCTACAAGGGCAAGTGTCTGAGCTGAAAGACCAAGTCTCAGAACTCATGAGATTAATGAGGGAGATGTCCCAAAATAAACCTACTGCAGAGTCCAATTTACCAATACCTCCCCCGCCACCTGCAACAATCGATCCTCATCAAGCTTCAACCTCTTTCACCTTTCAGTCCCCTGTCCCGGATCCAACAATCACTATCAATCCGGCCACCATAAATAATGACCTACCTTACTCCCATTACCTAGCCGTTTCAAATGCCGACCCTTCAATACTAATCCCTCCAGTTCACTCCACCCCTCATCTCCCAACTGGGGGAGCATTTCATGCAATGGGAGGAGAAAATAAGACGAGAGAAAACGAGAAACTATCTGCTCTAGAAGAGAGATTGAGAGCAATCGAAGGACTGAATATGTATGGTTCAGTCGATGTGGAGTCGCTTAGACTGGTGCCTGATGTAGTAGTGCCACCCAAGTTTAAAGTCCCGGATTTCGACAAGTATACCGGGAATTCAGACCCCCGCATTCACCTGGCAACCTACATTGCCAAAATGTCTGCCTTGACAGAAGATGACAGACTTCTCGTCCATTTCTTTCACGAGAGTCTCTCCGGGGCAGCCCTAAGATGTTGCATACAGTTGGACAGGAGCAAACTGCGCTCCTGGAAGGATTTGGCTAATGCATTCTTAAAGCAGTACAAATTTAACTGTGATGTGGCCCCCACAAGAAGGGACCTTCAAAACCTGGTGCCGATAGACCGAGAAAGCTTCAAGGAATATGCCCAAAGATGGAGGGAGAAGGCTGCAGAAGTATATCCTCCAGTAACCGACAATGAACTATGCTCCCTGTTCATCGAAACATTGAAGGCTCCTTACTTCAATTTAATGATTGGAAACACTTCCAACAGCTTCTCGGACATCATCCAAGTTGGTGAGAGAATATAAGCTAATTTAAGGATGGGACGATTGCAAGAGTTGACTGAGAATCCTGCAAAGAAAACTGCCAGTTTTGGCAAAAAGAAAGAGGGTGATGTGCATTCCATCGCCCGGCAGAACAATTACTCCCCTCTTCCTCAAAATAATTACCGGCCATATCCTCCCACTCTTGGCCAAACCATTGCCAACATTCCACCTCCTCTCCCAAATTATCCACACCCGCGCCCACAATATCCACCACCTACAAATTACCAACCCAGACCACCTCCTCCACCTACCCAACCCAGACCACCCCAAAATAACCCAAGGCCACCAAGAAATCCTGATCTACCCCTTCCCCTTCCGCTCAGTGAAATATACCGATATCTCGTCGGTATAAACCAGATAGTACCGGTTCCCCTTGACCCAATTCAGCCACCGTACCCCAGGTGGTATGATGCCACTGCCCGGTGCGAGTATCATGGAGGAGTACAAGGACATTCAACTGACAACTGCAGGGCACTTAGAGGGAGAGTGCACGCTTTAATTAGAAATGGATGGTTAAAAATTGAGGGAAATGGTTCCCTCCCCAATGTTACCTCAAACCCGTTGCCCAATCATAATACGGGCAATGGTGTAAATATGATAGAGTCAAACGGAGAGAGGTCGGCACCAGAAGTAGACAAGCTGATTCCTCACTTTGAGGAAATTTTTAAGATGGCTGTAAGGGAAGGTTACCTCCACCCTCAAGCCTCAGAACATGAGGTTGAAACAGGATGCCCTTATCATGGAGGAGCGGCTGGCCATGAGCTGCAAAATTGTGAAGAATTTAAGCAAGAGGTCCAGAACTTATTGTCCTTCAAAGTTCTGAGATGCCAGGCAAAACCAAAGATGGAGGGCGGAATAAATACAACCCGACTCAGCCAAAACACCTCCACCCGTAATCACAGAATTACTTTCTCACCCCCAGTATCCTCACCTCCAGTGACAATCATATGAACCCCGCCTCAGCTCCCTGTCACAAATACCCATGCCATACCTTGGAATTATGACTTCCAGGTTTTCACCCAAGGAGCGTCAAACAGTACACTGGCTCCTAGTCTTGCTTTACCTCCGGCACCTCCAAAACTGTGCTTCATTCCCCATGAGCATTTCAGAATGACTTACGTTGGACCTACCAGCAGTGCTACTCCCTAACCTAATCCTCAGCCCGTCACTGCCACAAGATCCTCCCCACCTGAGCAAGAAGTCGAGTTTATAACTCGAAGTGGGAGATGTTACGGGAACGAAGAAAAAGAAAAGAAGAGAGGGAAAGTAAAAATGGGAGAGTTGCAGAAGAGTACAGAAGAGGAGATCGAGAAAACGGAGGAAGTAGAACCCACCGGACCAAGAGAGGAAGAGGAGCTGTTGCTTCAAATTATGAAGCAGAGTGAATATGACGTGGTTGAGCAGTTAAGGAAGACACCCGCCAGAATTTCACTATTGTCACTAATTTTGAGCTCTGAGGTGCACCGTCAAGCCTTGCAGAAAATCCTGGATCAGGCCTTTGTGAACCCCGACATCACACTGGGGCAGTTCGAGAAGATAGTGGGACAAATCCGGGCATCCAGTTTTGTCACTTTTTCCGAGGAAGAGATAGATCCTGCAGGCTTGGCACACACTAAAGCCCTCTATGTGACAGTAAAATGTAAAGGTTGTATAGTGGCTAAGGTCCTTATTGACAATGGATCAGCGCTTAATGTACTGCCTAGTGCCACCTTGGCCAGGCTGCCAGTTGACCGATCGAACATCCGTCAAAGTGCCATGGTGGTGAGAGCTTTCGATGGCACAAGGAGAGAGGTGCTGGGAGACGTAGATTTGCCTCTCCAAATCGGAGCATGCACTTTCAACGTCATATTCCAAGTGATGAATATTGAACCGGCCTACACTATGTTGCTGGGGAGGCCTTGGATCCATTCAGCAAATGCCGTTCCTTCAACTTTGCACCAGAAGATAAAGTACATTATCGATGGCAAAATCATCACTGTGAGGGGGGAAGAAGCCATATTGGTCACCAAGCCACAATCACTTCCTTATGTGGAAGCTGCTGAAGAATTATTGGAAAGTTCTTTCCAGGCCCTCGAACTACAAGAAAACGTCTCAAGAAATGAAGGGGCTATGGCTATGGTAGCCAAGATAATGTCAAAGAATGGGTATGAATAGGGCAAAGGCCTAGGCGCCGCATTGTAAGGGATTGTTGAACCTATACCGGCTATCCAGAAGGTAGGCCGCTGTGGTTTGGGTTATGAGGAAGATGCCCTCATGGATGGGCGATTCTGGATGAGGAATAGACTTCGAGACCAGAGATTTGATCAGAAACTCGAGAAAATGAAGGTAGTCCCTAAAATCACAGAAGTCTTCACCAAGCCGATCGTTGAAAATCCGGCAGAGGTGGAAGAATCACCCGATGAACCATACATCGACGTCATCCATCTCGATTACTTGTATGAAGCTCTAGTCTCGCCGATGGCTGAGGGGCAAGAACTGGACAACTGGACGGCAGAGGACATCCCTGTACTCAATTTCGAGTAAAGTACCTTTGGTTATCTACACTTGATCATTTTGTCCATGGTGGCAAGTGTAATATTGTAAATGGACCCTTTTCTTATGCCATAAATGTTAATGAATTAATAGCGCATTTTATAACCAATTCTCTTTTTCTTTCCTTTTGAAGTCCATCCTTATAATATATTCTATTTTCGTTCATTCAGGACCATTCATCAATTAACACCTAATAATTCAATAGTCTCAGAAATTCCTCTGGTTAATTTTGAAATCCCCATAACTGCCATTACTTCAAGTGATTCTGAGGTGGAGCTCACAGAAGAAAGGGATGAAAGAGATGAACCTTCCCTAGTGCCTTGCGGGGATAAAACGTACACCATAAACTTAGGCACGGAAGAAGTAAAAAGGGAACTTAAGGTTGTGGAGAGTGAAGAATCAGAAGATATGATCAGTTTGCTTAGGGAATTCCTAGACGTATTTTCTTGGAGCTATGACAACATGAGTGGATTGGACCCCCATATAGTAACGCACAAGATTCCCCTAATTCCGGGGACCATCCCGGTAAAGCAGAAATTAAGAAGAATGAACCCTGACACACTGCTCAAAGTTAGGGATGAGGTCAAGAAACAGTATGATGCTGGGTTTCTGGAAGTGGTCAAATATCCCCAATGGGTAGCTAACGTTGTCCCGGTAATGAAGAAGGATGGGAGAGTTAGGGTATGCGTTGATTACAGGGATCTTAATAAAGCAAGCCTGAAAGATGACTTCCCTCTCCCTCACATTGATGTGTTAGTAGACAATGCTGCGGGATTGGGCAGGTGTTCGTGTATTGATGGGGCATCGGGATACAATCAAATCCCAATGGATGAGGAAGACAAGGAGAAGACTGCTTTTATCACTCAATGGGGAGTATTTTGCTATCGGGTCATGCCTTTCGGGTTAAAGAATGCTAGAGCCACCTACCAACGCGCTATGGTCACATTATTCCACGATATGATGCATAAAGAAGTGGAGGTGTACGTGGATGATATGATCATCAAATCCAGGGGAGAAGAGAGCCATGTGCAGGTAATGAGGAAAGTATTCGAGGGACTCAGGAAATATCAGCTAAAATTGAACCCTACCAAATGCATATTCGGAGCTAGATCTGGGAAATTGCTGGGATTCATAGTGAGCGAGAAAGGAATAGAAGTTGATCCGGACAAAGACCGAGCCATTCAAGAGATGCCATCCCCAAGAACAGAAAGAGAGGTACGCAGTTTCCTAGGGAAGTTGAACTACATATCAAGATTTATTTCCAATCTCACCGCTAAGGCTGAGCCTATTTTTAGACTACTCCGGAAAAACAACACCACTCAATGGGATCCGGTCTGTCAAGAGGCTTTTGAGAAAATCAAGCAGTACCTGTCAAATCCACCAGTATTGGTTCCACCAGTGACTGGAAGGCCTCTGATTCTATATATGGCGGTCCAACAAAGCTCAATGGGATGTGTTTTGGGGCAACATGACGAAACTAGTCGAAAGGAGAGGGCTCTCTATTATCTGAGCAAGAAGTTCAACGATTGCGAGTCAAGGTACTCTTTCCTAGAGAAAACTTACTGCGCACTAGCCTGGACAGCAAATCGCCTCAAACACTACATGTTGCATCACAAGACGTGGCTCATCTCCAGGATGGATCCTATCAAGTATGTATTCGAAAGCCCATTCGTGCCAGGAAGGATAGCTAAATGGCAAGTCATACTCTCCCAATATGGCATTGTTTATATGACCCGGAAAGGAGTGAAAGGTAGCGTGATCGCCGATCTCCTAGCAGAAAATCCTATCCAGGATTATGAAGCTTTGGATTTTGAGTTCCTTGATAAGCATATTAACGAAATAGACTGCAGAGGGGAAGAGCCAGCGGATGTATGGGAAATGTATTTCGACGGAGCTGTCAATTTGTCCGGTAATAGAATCGGAGCTGTATTGGTATCCCCGGATGGGAAACACTTTCCGATAGCAATCAAGTTGAGGTTTGATTCACCAATAATGTCGCGGATCCGAAGCTAATCCCATATCAGAAGTACTTACTGGAGCTGATTAAGAAATTCGAAGAAATCTCTTTCACTCACCTTAGTCGAGACAAGAATCAATTTGCAGATGCCTTAGCCACTCTGGCTGTTATGGCTCAAATGGAAGAAGGGCAGACAACTCAAGTATTAAGGATTAAGGCAAGAAGTGAACTAGCATACTGCTTCATGATCGAGGAAGAGCCCGATGGTAAACCTTGGTATCATGACATCCTGGTCTACATTAGAACCAGAGGATTTCCTCCAGGGGCGAGCAAAAATGAGAAGAGGATGATTCGGCGATTAGCATTGGGATACTTCCCCAGTGGAGAAACCCTATACAAAAGGAGCTCCAATGGCGAATTGTTGAGATGTGTGGATGCAAAAGAGGCGAAGAAAATCCTTTTCGAGACTCATGAGGGAAATTGTGCAACCCATGCCAATGGGCATATGATGGCTAAGCAAATCATGAGAAGAGGATATTTCTGGACTACCATGGAGAAAGATTGCGTCGAGTATTTCCGAAAGTGCCATAAGTGTCAGATCTATGCGGATCCGATAAATGTGCCACCTCACCAATTGTTCAATCTCGTATCACCATGGCCTTTCGCAATGTGGGGCATCGATGTGATTGGTCCCATCAACCCTAAGGCATCCAACGGGCACCGATTTATCCTAGTAGCTATCGACTATTTCTCTAAATGGGTCGAAGCGACATCCTATGCCCACATTACACAGAACACGTTTCTCAAATTCTTCAGAAATAATATCATCTGCCGGCACGGCCTCCCCAACGAAATCGTCACTGACAACGCCAAGAATCTGAATGGTCTGAAGATTCAGAAATTATGTGATCAATACAAGATCCGACATCTCAATTCCTCCCCATACCGTCCCCAGATGAACGGAGAGGTGGAAGCCGCAAACAAAAATCTCAAGAGGATAATCCGAAAAATGACGGTCACATATAGGGATTGGCATGATATGCTTCCCTACGCTCTTCACGCATACCGGACTTCTGTAAGGACCTCAACTGGTGCAACTCCTTACTCGCTGGTTTATGGGATGGAGGCTATATTACCTATTGAAGTTGAAATCCCTTCCCTGAGGATTCTGAAGGAATCAGGGATTGATGAGTCAGAATGGATCCAGTCGAGGTTAGATCAATTAAATTTGCTGGACGAGAAAAGGCAAGCAGCAGAATGTCATGGGCAGTTATACCAGAGGAGGATGGCTAGGGCATTTGACAAAAGCGTTCGCCCACGTGAGTTCCAACCCGGGGACCTAGTTCTGAAGAAAGTGCTGCCAAATCAAAACGATCCCCGGGGCAAATGGTCACCAACCTACGAGGGACCCTATGTGGTTAAAAAGGCATTTTTCGGTGGGGCCTTGATTTTGACCCACATGGACGGTGAAGAATTTCCAAGACCTGTGAATGCCGAAACCGTCAAGAGATACTATGCCTAAAAAAAATTAAAAAAAAAAAAAGTAGGGGTGAAAACCCGAAAGGGCGCTCCTAGCAAAATGTGTGAAAGAAGGCGAAAACCCTGGAAGGGCGCTTCCTGTAAAATGAGTGAGGGATGAGAACCCGAAAGGGCGTCCTGAAAGAGCGAGCTAAAAAAAAAAAAATCTAGGGGTGAAAACCCGAAAGGGCATCCCAAGAACCAAGAGGGAGAAATAAGGAAAGAAGCATGAAACCGAGAAGGGAAATAAACCGTCATAGCATGAGACTTCAGAGTATTTGAAATAATGGCAGTTAAGGAACTTCAAAGCTAACCACAAGGAATATGTGAGATCTATCCTTGTACCCTTTTTCTTTGAAACTCTATCTTTGTTTTAATCAAAATCGTAATAAAGTCATACTTCATTCCCTATGCTTTTATCTTTCCCTTATATTCATTCCTTAACTTTATCCTTCTGCAATCTCGTTATTTAATGTGCTACTAATCAGTTAAAATTTTGCCATAAGATTAGGATTTGACAATTGATAACCTCACGTACTTTACTATGAGATTTGCAGGGAATGGCCTAAAAAAAAAAAAAAACTAGAGGTGAAAACCTGGAAGGGGGCTTCTAGTCAAAATGGACAAAAGGAAAGTGAAAACCCGCAAGGGCGCTTTTCGTAAAATAAGAAGAAAGTCAGAAAAGGGGCATTCGAAGAAATGGGGTCGTAGGTCAAGTCTTGCGACTCGTCATTCATTAATCATTGGCTTTCGGGATTCTGTTAAGTACACTTCATCAGGGAGGACTTCTCGTGTCGGGTTAGACTTACTCTGTAAGTTGATTTTAATTTTCCTACATTTTAAATTTCCTGTTATCAACCTCTGGTTCCTTGATCTAAGTTGATTTTAATTTTCCTGCATTTAAATTTCCTGCTATCAACCTCTGGTTCCTTGATCTAAGTTGAGTTTAATTTTCAGCATTTTAAATTTCCTATTATCAACCTCTGGTTCCTTGATCTAAGTTGATTTTAATTTTCCTGCATTTTAAATTTCCTGTTATCAACCTCTGGGTCCTTGATCTAAGTTGATTTTAATTTCCTGTTAATCAACCTCTGGGTCATTGATCTAAGTTGATTTTAAATTTCCTGTTATCAACCTCTGGTTCCTTGATCTAAGTTGATTTTAATTTTCAGCATTTTAAATTTCCTGTTATCAACCTCTGGTTCCTTGATCTAAGTTGGTTTTAATTTTCCCGCATTTAAATTTCCTGCTATCAACCTCTGGTTCCTTGATCTAAGTTGATTTTAATTTTTCTGCATTTTAAATTTCCTGTTATCAACCTCTGATTCCTTGATCTAAGTTGATTTTAATTTTCCTGCATTTTAAATTTCCTGTTATCAACCTCTGGGTCCTTGATCTAAGTTGATTTTAATTTTCAGCATTTTAAATTTCCTGTTATCAACCTCTGGTTCCTTGATCTAAGTTGATTTTAATTTTCTAGCATTTTAACTCCTGTTACCAATCTCTAGGTCACTAACTTAAGTAGACTTTAGTTTCCTAACCTTGAACACCTAATCACCCAAAATATGGGTCTGAATCTTTACATAATTCCTACACGGGAAAATTTTTTTCCCTTTAATAGAAATTATGTAAAGAGGGCCAGCTGTCGACACCATATTTTGGCCGATCCCCAGAATCAATAAACTTCGAAACCGATCCCCAGTACTAAGTCTCCCATTGCCAGCCAATTACATTTTCGATCTCTCTTTGCCAGATAACCACATTTCCGATCTCTCCTCACAAGGAATTGAATCGATGCTAAGTCCTCGTATCAGTTAAAGCCTTACTGGTCTCTCAAATCACTCACCGACCTCTCAAACCAATTGTCAAATCTCCTGACCAGTCAACTACATTCTCGATCTCTCTTGTCAGATGAAATTGAACCAACACCAGATCTTTTTGTCACCAGTTATATTCGCCGATCTCCCTTTTGGAAGTTTAGGAATAATCAAGTTAAGGTTCCAATCCAGTTTAATGATGATCCCGATCTTAAGTGTTTAAGCCAAATTTCCAATTTTAATCAAGTCCCGTTTAGCGTTGGTTCCCTACCGATCTCATGCTTATTGTGTTTTTCGATCTCTCGCACTTAGATTAATGATCACTTCTAGTTGTTTCAATATACTCAGACAATCGAGTGCTTAAGTAATTTAGAGATTTTCCGATCACAACCATTCACTGAACAAAAAGGGGATTTCATTTCATATTAAATTTGTACAAGTCATTCGGCTGGAGGATCACCCCCAGCCTGATCTACATTTGGTTCGTTCCCTCTCTCACCTTCAGCCTCCTCCTCGCTTTCTTCTTCGTCTTGGGGAGCCAGGTCTACCATCCAAGTGAAGTCCTCCTCAGGATATTGCTTCTTGAGCTCGGCCAAGAGATCCCTATGAGCGGTCACATAAGCACTGGCCTCCCGTGTCATCGCCTCTTCTTCTTTTGCTCTGAGCTCCTCAGTAAGGCAAGCAACTTCACCGGCTCGGAGCGCCTGAACTTCTTCAAGAACATGATCTCGCTCGGCCAGAACTTGAGCCTGTTCGGCTAGCTTATCCTCATAGAACTTCATTCGCCCCTCAATTTGTGATATGTAGTTCTGAGCAGACGAGAGTTGGGATCGGAGGGAAGCCACCTCATGACCCATCTTCTCGACCTCCTTACCCAGGCGATGGGCCTTCTCCCGGACCATGTGCTGGTTCACCAAGCACTCCACGTTCAGGCTCATAGATCTGGTCAGGATGTCATCAAGACTATCCGGAGACAGCCTGTCCCGATCCTCCCGAAGGCAGATGGAGGACCCCAATACCTTAGCAAAACCTGGGTTCTCCCGAACAGTCCGGTTCTTCTCCAGCGAGTGGATCAGAACTTGAGCGCCTCGAGAAAGGGGCCTTACAGGAGGTTGGGAAGGACCCCCTTCCGCACTCGAAGCGACTGGAGGAGGTGGAGGCGGCTCTTCTTGGCGAGGGGGAGATCGGACCACTTCTATGATCGGCGGTCCTGAAGGATGAGACGAGCCTCCTTGAATTTCCCCGGGCTCATGCCTGGGTGTCTGCATTTCCTCAGCCCGCTTCATCTCCCGTACCTTCCGGGAGATCTCCCTCTTTCGCTTTCGGCTCTCCTTGGAAGCTTCGCCGCTTGCCATACCTGCACAAAGAAGAGGTCAGTGAGATCGCTAAGGTCCAAAGATCTGAGATATAGAAAATACCGATGCCGAGGTCAGAGAGCTGAAGCCCGCGATCTTGGCCAGTGATCAACTCCATTGTCCAGTGATGTAGCTCGGCCGTCACAGCATCCAAACAAGAGAACTTCTCTCTGGACGCCTGATCCTTCAACTCCATCGCCATTGCACCCTCTTCCCTACTTAGGGCGAGGTGCCTTGGGAGCAAGGGACCCTGGTGCAGCCAGCTACGTGGGAAACCCTCAAAACCATTCGAAATTTTGCTCCTCAGGATAAAGAAGCGATTCTTCCAATTCTTCAGGGAGGAGGGCAGATCGGTAAAGAGCCCGCAATGTGGCTTCGCCTGGAAAAACCAATACTCGTCGTCCTTTCGACGAGTTAATCTATGCAGTTCGGCGAATACCTTAGCTGTAGGACGGAATCCCTTAGCTCGGCAGAGGCCTCTGAAGGCCACTAGGATCCGCCACGAGTTCGGGTGGACTTGGGCTATGCATACTTGGTGAAATTTTAAGACTTCCTTGAAGAAGTCGTCAAGAGGGAACCTCAGCCCGGCTTTTAGTTGCTCTTCGTATACTATAATCATGTCGTTCTCCTCGAAGAAGTGATCGGCTCGGAGATCGCCGTGACACCGGATAAGTTCGTATGAATCAGGCTCAATGTTGTACTCCTGACTGAACGACTGCAGGTCGGTTTCTTGCAAGATTGATGGCAGCTCGTCCATGGGAAGATTTTCTCTCCCTGAAGAATGTGTTCGTCTTGAGGGTCCCGCTTGGCCACGGGCGGGAGCGGAGGATGTAGGAGGTTCAGGTCGCCCGACTGGCCCTACCACCTCAACTTCGTATGATGACCATGAAACGTGAACAGAAAGGGGACTCGCCACTCTCTGACCCTCGGCGCCGCTCATTTTCAAAGGAAATAAAGAATTTAAACTAAAAGAAAGATCAAAGCCCTTACCGGAGTCTGATCGGTGTCGGAAGAACTCAAGAAAATGAGAGAATTTCGAAGTTGTTCGCGAGAGGCTGAAAATGACATAAGGGAGCAAATGGCTGGCCCATCCCCTATTTATACCCGTCCGAGCATTTAATGCTCACGGTGTCCCAAGCGGCGCATCGGTTAACGAGATCTACCAGCCTTTCCTGACACGTCTCACGAATATTCCGCAAATTCCATAAAGAGATCGGCTAACTAGAGAGCGGCAGATTAAGGTGTTTTGAATTACGGATCGGATAAGTGTCATTCAAATTAAGAGTCGGATCGGGTAAATACTTCAGAGATCGAAAAATAATCAATGCAATAATAATAAGATGATAATTGACAAAATAAAATTTTTATTTCCAAAAGATCGGATTACATCATTTGGGCGATCTCTAGGGGTCGGATTACATTAAAAGTCGAACTACATTATTTCGGCGATCTCTAGAGATCGGATTACATTGAAAGTAAAATTACATCATTTGGGCGATCTCTAGAGACCGGTGGAACATCCTATCTAAAAGGCCTATGTCAAAGCCTAGTCTCGTGGCTGAGTCAAAAGATGTGTTTGACCAGGAGACCGGCTGTTGACATCGGATAGATGTACAGCTTAGATGGGGGGATTATGACTCTCATGAGAATGAGAGAGGTCGTCATCAAAGTTACCGCTCGAAACCGAGCCACTGTCGGAACACCCAGTGTGGTCAGAAGCCAGATGAACGCCAAGGAGCAGTCACCAGTGTTAAGGGGAATATTAGCAGTCTTCTCGCCCGAAATCAGTTCGCCATTTGTATCGGTCGAACGATTCGAGATCAATGAGATTGAGGTCCTCGATCCAGGTCGGTAAGTTAGTTCGGTTCTCCCACTATCATCGAATGAGGTTATCATAATTCTCCGATCACCGGGATTGTAAATTTTCAGTCGGGGAATAAAGAAGTCCATCGAAAAAGGATCAAAAGCCACAATCATGGCCGGAACTACTGCCAGGACAGCTAGAACAGGAAAGTAAGGAGAAAAAGAGGAAAATCGAATGAGGAAAGTTTTTTCTGTCTGGGGTATATATAGAGGAAGATCAAGCATTTATTGCTAAGCAGAAAACGAAGCGAACGCTTCGGGAATCGAGGGAAATTAATGCTTTGACCGGACCGGACCTGATTAAGGGGAGGACCGGAATGATAGAGATCGGAAGAGGGGAGGCCGGTATGAAAGATCGGAAAAGGAGCATGTTAAGAAGATCGAAAAAGAGGAGAGATCGGAAGGCAAGGAGAATAAGACAAATCCCAATAACTGTCGTCAGAATCAGAGCCGAGGTAGTTAAAGCATTGCAGACGAGATCTCCACCGCACGCCTGAGAATCGCCCACAATGCTGACAGGTGCCAGAGTATGTCATGACAGTCCTGTACATCCCAATCTCCACCGTTGATCTCACTTACAAGGACGAGCCCAGAGCCTTTAGATCAAAGAAGAAGACGACAAGACCGACGCCTTTTATTCCCAACCCTTGGATCGCCCAGGTCAACAAAGTTTGGGACCGTCAGATTAGAAGAGGAAAAGGACAAGTATCCTGAGAATGATCTTAGCCGTTCATTTTGATTCTCTTTAATTCTCAAGCATCCGATCATGTCCTTTGAAATCCTGACCCTCCATCTCCCTCAAAATAGATCTTGACCCTTCATGGAGAGCACCCGGTTCCTATAAATACCTGTATGAAAACTGTTCAAAGGGACGAAGAAAAAGAGAAAAAATATAAAAGAGGTGGTAATTATAGTGGGAGAACTCTGAAACTTAATTCAGTTCGTTACTCTGCTATTTTGAGCTTTCATAAGAAAGACTTTTGAAACTAGTTTTCTAAAGTATTTTCTTGCAAGGGGATTTGTGAATACTGAAACTCTATTTTCAGGCCGTTCATCATCCTGTGACACTCTCGCTTTCTAGCTTTGTTATCTTTATTTTCACCCCCGTTGTTCAAGCTTTATTTCATCCAAACTCGGTTATTATTTTGACCTGACTGATTTTTAGAAAAGTATCCTTCATTTCACGGTGAACCTTAGTCATCAGGCTATCAGCTCGCAGTCCTATCACGTCTTGTGATTTTACAGTTGGTTCAATAGATTCGGCTCCCCACAGGTAAGTGTTTATATCGCTGCTTTATTAAGTGCTCGTTTTATTTTACGTATTTCCTTTGCCTTTACGTTTGTAATTTTCACTAAGTTTACATTACGCGAAAAAGGTTATTCCCGAGTTCATTTCTTTATTAGTCAGTCAGTTTTGTTATTCCTTATTTCCTCTAAATGCAAAAGTTCTAGCCCCGAGTAGCGAGTAAGTAGTTGGATAAACTATAGGTAACTGTATCTTAAGTGTTTCTTTAAAATAATAAAAGGTCTGAACGATAAGTCAGGAAAATAGTAAAGTTGAATCACTAGACTAACACAGATGACAATTGGGTAAATTGCCATAAGGCGGAACAAAACCAAATCTCAGCTAAATAAACGAAATAGATCGGGTATCGCTTGTTAAAAGGTATCAGTAAGGCGACCACATAGGAGGTCGATAAAGTTCGGTTTGGTATCCCTGTCTAATCCCGAGGTGACAAAGAGTTTAAAAGAACCTTCTTTCTGGTCCTCGGTATCTTTGAAGGTCAGAACCCTTAGCCTTAGGCTCCCACGATATGTGAGACTTCAAGAGGTCGGAAAAGCCTTTGTCCAACTCCCATTCAAGTAAAAGAGATCGGAGGAGAGTTCTTATCCAATTCTCAATCCAAAATTTTAAATATTTAAAAGAGATCGGAGGAGAGTTCTTATCCGATTCTCTGCTCAAAATTTTAACAAATATTTAAAGGAGATCGGAGGAGGGTTCTTATCCGATCTCCACTCAGAATTTTAATAAATATTTAAAAGAGATCGGAGGAGAGTTCTTATCCGATTCTCAATTCAAAATTCTAATAAATATTTAAAAGAGATCGGAGGAGAGTTCTTATCCGATTCTTAATCCAAAATTTTAAATACTTAAAAAGAGATCGGAGGAGGATTCTTATCCGATCTCCACTCAGAATTTTAATAATTATTTAATAGAGATCGGAGGAGGGTTCTTATCCGATTCTCAAACCAAATTTTATCCTGTGCACAAAATAATCCCAAAAATAAAAACGATACACGACGTCAATTCACTAAGGTTGTCTCATTTACTTGTGTATCTGGGCATTCCAAATTAGTGAAAAATAAAACATTCCTTTCATCTAAAGGACTAACATTCCATTCGATCCCCCCTAACTATCCATTTTAATTTATAAAGAGCGTAAAGTTAAATCTGCTTACCCACATTAAGGGACGAGGTGGGGTGCCTAACACCTTCTCCACCCGTTTACGGACCCCGAACCTAGAATCTCTACATTGGAAGTGGTTTCATTTTTAATTTGCCTTTCTCGAAATGGTTTCCTTTGATTTCCCTCAAAATCAAAGTGGCGACTCCTCACTCTTTCCACTTCGGTGAGTGCTCGTCCAGGCGACCGCAAAACACCTTGCGACAACTACTTTAAACATTAACAAAATTTAAAATTTTGTTGCTAATTGAGAAATATTGCTATATGTATGTAAAATTAAAATCATAATTTTAATTTCTTCTTCTTCTTCTTCTTTTTCTTCTTGTATGTAAAATTAAAATCATAATTTAATTTCTTCTTCTTCTTCTTCTTCTTCTTCTTCTTTGTAACACCCCTAATTTTTAAATTTATTATTTTGTGGGTAAATATTAATATTTTATTTTATTTAAATTTTAGGAAATTATTTAAAATTTTTCAGATTTTAGAAATTGGGTTCGATTTTTTGAAAATATAAAACTTTGATGATTTTTAAAAATTAATTTAAAGATCACGTGGCAAAACTAAAAATATATTTGGACTCTACGAATTTTTCTGAGTTTTCTAGAAATTTTTCGGAATTTTTGGCCCTCATTTTGGGTCCCAAGACAGAGTAAAAATTTAAAATTTTGTATCTTGAATCGAACCGGCCGAATCGAACTGGATCGGATCGGACCGACCTTTTCTTTTTCTTCTTCCTCCTCTCGCGCGCGCCCGATGTCTCCTCTCTCTCTCTCCCATTTTCTCTCTCCTCTCACCTCCCCTCGCCGCGCCACCTCCACCCCAGCCCTCCCCACTCGCCGGCGCACTGCCCCAGCACCTCCCCATCGCCGGCTGACGCTCCAGGTCGCCGGAAAATGCGCGCGAAGTTCCCCTTGTGTCAAAACTCTTCTACACCTCGAGAGCTTTCCATAGACATCAAGAACACCAAAATCCATCGAGCGATTTGCTCAATTTTTGTCCGGGAAGTTTTAGCCCATTTAGACTTTTGGGCTAGATTTCTCGCAAACTGTGAACCCCACGAGAAAATCGAGAGTATCGGAGCACTCCACTCGTCGAGAGCTTCGCGACAATATAAATTTCAAAATTTTCCGATACCGTTTTTCGATGGGTCCAACAAAACTTCGTAGTGTTTTTCCAAACACTAAATGAGCTTAGAAAATTTCATAAAAATTATGTACTAACCCCCGTATTGTGGATTTCGTGTAGGTACCTTCAATTCGTGAAAATTCAACGGTTGCCCGGGTCTGTAAATTTCTGGCTAGACAAACAGGCTACCGAAAAAGTCTTGAAATTGGGTCAAGATTTTGACTACCCCACTGTTGTCAGACATCCCGAGCGCGTCCCTGGGTCGAAATCGGCATAGGTAAACTTGAACCTTACTTTTTCTTAATTATCTAGTGCTTGAATGGGATTAAAAATCCATAAAATATTCGTGGTAGCTTAGAAAATTAAAAATCCATAAAATATTGCTAAGGACCTCGGGGTAAAGTTTTAGAATTTTTAGAGCTTATTTGGATAGTTTTTGCAAAAGGGTCAATTATAAGGACTAAACTGTAATTTTACATATTGTGATTGATGACTGTTTGGATGGGCCCAGGAGGGGCTGTGTGATGTGATTGAGTTGTAGGTGTATGGCTTGTGGATATAGAAGTGCGTTTTAAGCCCTTTTGCAGGTTGGGTAGGTCCTAGGTATAGGGGAGACTCTGCCGGATTTTTGGCATGACTTAGAACATCTTTGATCTTTTCTCAGTTTGTATTGAGTAAAATGTATTAAATAATTGTAATAAAATTGTCAGGTGAGCCGGGACAGCCTTCCTCCTCCGCCCAACCGCCACAGTGACTTCGGTTGAGTTTGTGAGTAAAATATTAATTTTAATTGTAATTTCGATATTATTATATGTTCAAGCATGTCCATGCATCACTTATAAATATGTATCTATGTAGTTAAACACTAGGCACGTTTTACATTGCATTCATAAATGTTGAAGTGTCATGGATGTTGTTTGTGGTAATTTGGAGCAGTGTGTGTGCGTTGCGTGCGTGTGATATGGTATTGGATATGGACAGGACGGGTAGACATGGCTTGAGAGACACTCACTGGGACCCGGTCCTATGGGGTAGACACGGCTTGAGAGACACTCGCTGGGACCCCGTATTTGGTTTATTAAGCGAAAGTCCTGCTTGAGAGATACTCACTGGCAGAGGTTGGATAAAGAGGGCTGTATAGGGGATCAGCTCCCATATATGTATTGTTTGACAGTGTTGGGTGTGTGAGTGCTTCAAGTTGCCTTTTTGCTGTTATAATGTGAATTATATAAAAATTTATGATGATATTGCATGTCACTCTACAGGGTGCATTAGATTTAGATAGCTATAGAGATTATGGTTAAAATTGATATTTTACTCTATGAGTCGAACGCTCACTCCTGTTCAACTTATTTTTCCAGGATACAGGAGATTTCTTATTGAGTTCTAACCTGCCTCTCTCCCTCGTAGGTAGTCTATTAATGTCTTTAATGTTTGTATAATTCTGTTAACTCCTAGAATTCCGCATGTGTTAGAAATATTTATTTGATTTGGGTCTGTAATATATTTGCCATGTTGGACCTGTAAACTTATTAAAAACATGTATGTTGGACTGGATGAGGGGGCCGAGCTCCCATTTATTTTTATGGCATCATGATTATATGGTGGGTGAGCTGAGCTCCCCAGATGATTATATATTGTGTTTACAGGTCGGGTGAGTCAAAAACTCCCCGTTGTATGGTTCATTTTATGGCTGGACTCTGTCCGGTTGAATTCTTGAAATTGGGCCCAAATGGGCCTTAGAGTTGGGTTGAGGAATAGTCAGGTTTACTGCGGGCCTCGGGGGCTTTAGGCTGGCCTAGGTCCTAGTGCCGGTCCGGCCCATAGGTTGAGTCGTGACATTCTTCTTCTTCTTCTTCTTCTTCTTATTGATTTAAAATTTTGTTGCTAATTTAGAAATATTGCTATGTGTATGTAAAATTAAAATCATAATTTTAACAATTGTTGTATTTTTTTTCTTAGTATAAATTTGTGATAATATCATAGTTTTCTAACTAATTTTATATAGAATCATTCTGTTGAATTATTTACAAATTTATTTTTTACTTAATATTTATTTATAGTTATATTTATTCAATATTTTTTTATTTATTTTAGGATTAAAAAACATGTTCATTTTAATTTTATATGTTTATTGATATTTTTATTTATTTTAGATATTTCGACATCTTAAGCACCCAAAGTATATTTTTGAATTCAATAAACTTCAATAAAACTAAAAATTTAAAAGTATATTAATTAACTTTAAAAATCCATAAAAATTATTGTGTACCTCATTTGGTCCAAGAATTAATATGCTCACAATCATCTATATAATCTAGGAAAAATGTTTAAGAAAAATTGAATTTTTAAAAATTTAAAATCGAACCTAAAAATCTAAAATATGCTAATCAACTTTAAAAATTCATAAACATTATTGTGTACCTTGATTGAGAATGATCTAAAAATTAATATGCTTACAATCATCAACATAATCTATGAAAATTTTTTAAGAAAAATAGAATTTTTAAAAATTTCAAATCCAACCTAAAAATATAAAATATGCTAATCAACTTTGAAAATTCATAAATACTATTGTGTACCTTATTTGAGAATAGTTCAAGAACTAAGGATGTTCACGACCATCTATATAATCTAGAAAAATGTTAAAAAAATATAATTTTCAAATTTTCAAATTGAACCTAAAAATCTAAATATGCTAATCAATTTTAAAAATTCATAGAAATTATTGTGTACTTTATTGAGAATGGTCCAAGAATTAAAGATGTTGAAAATCATCTACTTAATGTTAAAAAAATTCAAATTGAGCCTTTTTTAGTTTGGAATTGTCGGTACAAATATACTAATTCTGATTTTGGTTTAAAACTATATGTTCGAACTGACCAATTCTGGTTCTAGTTCAGCAAGAGAAGAATCGTAATCGACTTTCTCTAAGACCGATTCCGGTAAATCTCAAATTCAACCTAAATTAATCTTGATCCGATTCACAGTCTGAACTAGAACGTGGCCTGTTCTACTCACCCTATTATAAAATAGACACTTAACTACTAAACATACATATTAGAACTTCAATGGCACAATGATCTTTACGAATTACGACAACAAAAATAATTTAAGAATATAAGGTGTCAATGTTTTCGATTCTTTTTAGGGTTAATTACTAAAAAAATCATAAAATTTGTCAATTTTTGCATTAAATCCTAAAATTTACATAATTACTAATTAAACTTTGACATTTGATTGGTGTCTCAAATTGACCGGACCGTCAATAAACTATTGGTATATTTCAACAAATAAGAAATTACAAATTAAATTCTGTTATACTTTTTATTTTTATCAACACTTCAACTCTTCTCATAAAATAATTAATTGGTGTATTATTTTAATCACACTATTCACTAAAATGTATTTATTTCTCAGTGATTTTATTTTCAATTTCTTCTAATTCTATAACTTTCTTCTTAAAAACATTTCTTTGCTAAAACAAATATGTGAGTAATTCTTTCTCCGAACCATTGTAAGGTGGATCAAACTATTGGAAGGAAGAACATTTATTCTCTTTAATCCATTGTCAATTAATATCAGTTATCAACAAACTTATAAAGTGCAGCTCCCAACTAAAATAGTTAAAACAAAAATCATTACAATTACCTCCTAAGTACCACATACTAACGGTTTATTGATGATCGGATCAATTTGAGATATCAATCAAACGTGAATGTTTAATTGATAATTATGTAAATTTTAGAGTTTAATTACAAAAATTAGCAAGCTTCATGATTTTTTTAGCAATTAACCCTTCTTTTTATTAATTTTACTATTAAAATTAAACATCATATCTTTTTTGTATTATTAAGATTTTTAAAGTTTCATAGTTATCATTAATTTATTAATACCAAAAAAAAATAAAATTCACTTTTTCACTCCACAAAAGAAAGGGAAAAAAAATCATGTTAAAGGACGGAAAAAATTCATTTAAAAAATAAAAAATGACATACAGAAAAATAATATTTAAAAATCCTACTAAAAAAATTAATAATACTGTTAGCATTCTCTCTCTCCATCTCCATCTCTCTCTCTATATATATGATTTACAATTTATAGATCCTCTATTACTATTTCATCTAATGAAGTTTTTTTTCCCCAAATTTGTTAAAAGAAAAAAAAATCTCAATATTGAGTAAAATTTTTAAATTCAAATAACTTGTGAAATTTTCATTCCAATTAGGCAAGTCCAAACGACTAAGCTCTTATACATATATTTTATTGACAAATTTCAATATTAAAATTAATTTTATAATTATAATATTGCCAGAGTCTAATAAAAAAATTAATTTTGTAGGAAACAATATAAAAATATTAAAATACACCATTTAAATGAAAAATTATAAAAATATTTTTAATGTGTCGAATTGAATTAAAAATAAATAAAAATGTGAACAGAGACCTTGTCAAATTATTAGGTATTTTCGATGGTAACTCACAACTTCATAAGACTCATTTTTCTTATTTTAAAGATAATTAATTTTTTTTAAGTGTAAGAAATATTGATTTGTGATGTATTTGGCCAAGTATTTTCAATTAGTACTATTTGTTTTAGGTTTGATATGGACGGTAATGGGTCGAGTTTTTACGGATATTCGATCTAATTAAACCCTAATAAAAAGAGTTTAGACTGTGTATAATTGAGTTTGAGTTTAAAATCGAATTTGAGTTATATATATTAAATATTCGTTACCTTAACTTAATTATATAAATATTTAATTAAATATAAAATATATATTATTCATAATAATTTTTATATAAATTTTTAATTAAAATATATAAACTTAAATAGATTTAGATATTTTTTAAATAATAATAATAGAATTTATGGTTGATTCAAATAATTAAAAATAAAATTTAAATAAATTTAAGATGAATTTTTATTTTAAAAAATATTAATTAAATTTAAATTTAAATAAAATAATTTTTACGAACACCGAAGCCATTCTATTTGAATGTTTCCTGCTGACTGGTTTAACTGTGTGTATTTTGTTAAGTTTTCTTCAGAATTCTTAATAAAGATTTAATTTTAAAACGACGAGGGTAATTATCTGTACAAAATGGAAAATAGGCAAATACCTACTAAAATATAAATGATTTTTATATTTTAATTAGAAAGAAAGATTTACTTGACAGATGACAGTTGGACCAACGATCGAGTAGGGGCAAACAAGTAAAAAGATGCATTCTTGTTTCTTGAAAATTAAGGATGTGGACAGAGCTGGGAGTAACTGTAATCTGTAAACTGTAAGGTCAATGTGTAAGAAAGAAATTATGATTGCAGAAAAGCTTATGTATATGTATATATATATATATAGGACAAGGCGATATTAAAGAAGCCAATAACACCAATAACGACCGATATAAACATAACAAATAGAAATTCCCAGGCAGGCTTTAGGAACCAAAGAAAGAAAGCTCTCTTTACGTCAATCAAGAATGGACACTCTGCGAAACAGAGGAGTCTTTAGGGTTTCAGTGTGCGGCCAAGAAGAGATAGAGCAGTTGTCTAGAGATGGCAGCCATTACAGCCTCTCTACTGCGGTTTTACCTTCACTTGGTGCAAGAAGTAACCGCAGAGTCAAGCTCAGGAGGTTCATTGTATCTCCTTATGACCGTCGCTACAGGTGATGATCATATATATGTTGCTTTCTTGTTTTTGTTTCTGGATTTTCTGGTTATTGTTTCTTGTTTTGATCTTTTTGTTTATGATTTTAAGCTTGTTTTTATTGGTTTATTTTGAACTGGTTGGTATTGACTTGAGTTCTGTTATTGGGTTATTTTCTGCATTTATTTTTAATTTTTTCGGGGATGTGGAAAAGAATGACACTGGACTCCGTGTTTCTTTGTTTATTACTATTAACTTTTCTTTTTTTATTTTGTTATGCTTTTTCTGTTTCTGGGCTCTTCTTACTGGGGTGGAAGATTTCAAAGTACGTCCTTGTCATTTTGTGTTTATAGCGATAAGTATCTTTTTTCTTTCCATTTTGTGTTGCATTTCCTTTACTGTTTTCTTGTTTCTTTTTGTTTTTTAACCTTGTCTGCAGGTATTTGGAGAGAGGTCTTCTGGTTTTTCTATTGTAATTAATTTCAGTAACTTAATGGTTTGTGACATTATTTTGTTTTTTGAAGGGGGGGGGGGGGGTGTTTGTGGTGGAGAGGGGGCGTGGGGGTTGGAGAAGGTCGGTTTCTCAAATCTTTGGTAGTTTCAGCCTTCTGCTATGTTGTCAACCAAATACTATGGGCCTTTTCTTGCTTGATGATTCCACGGCAATCAAAGATATTATTTATTCATTATAAACTCTATTTTTGTTGTCATGTTCTAAAAGAGAGAGTTGATAGTAATCATTTTTTAGAGGGTTAAAATGATTTTGTTGAATTGTCACTCGGTCATGCCAGAAATGTACCTAACTGGAGGCCGTGCGAATCTTCTGGTTTGACTAGTACTGAAAGCATTCTTCAGGTTCTTTAGTATCTGTTTTTGCTTTCTTTTCCCCTTTCTGCAATGCCCTTTTGTAATTTATTTTTAAAATTTTTCTACTTCTTGATGTAAAATTAGAAAATAATGAAACTCGGGGTAGCCTGGAGCTTTGACTGGTATTGCTTTTCGGGGATGATTAATTGCAGATAGTAACCAATCAGCAGCAGAGTTTTAAATACTTGCACTTTCAGTTGTTAATTTTACATATTCTGTGCTATAATAAAAAAGTAGTAGCCGTAAAGAACAAGTGTGCTAAAGCTAAGGCTTTAAATGACTTATGCAGAATATGGGAGACTTTTCTTGTTGTTCTAGTCATCTATACTGCTTGGGTATCGCCTTTTGAATTCGGATTTCTCAAGAAACCAGAGGGACCACTCTCCATTGCTGATAATGTTGTCAATGGATTCTTTGCTGTAGACATAGTTCTTACCTTCTTTGTAGCTTACCTTGACAAGACCACGTACCTACTTGTTGACAATCCAAAAAAGATTGCTTGGAAGTATTTGAGTTCCTGGTTTGCCTTCGATTTCATATCCACAATCCCATCTGAACTTGCTCGGAAAATCTCTCCGCAATTATTCCTATCATATTCATATGGCTTGTTCAACATGCTTCGCCTTTGGCGGCTTAGAAGAGTTAGTGCTCTATTTTCCAGGTAACAGGTTTTTCCCTCAGCTAGCTTGTAATTTAACCAATTTGGACTTTTGGGGCTTTGGTAGTTTGATGCAGCCCCTGAAGGAAGTGTTTTATTTATTAGTTAGTAACTTCAGCTATATACTTTTTTTCAACAGATTGGAGAAGGATAGGAACTACAACTACTTCTGGGTTCGATGTGCCAAGCTTATTTGCGTAAGTAATCATGATGAGAAGAATGTGTTTGATGTGAAATTACACTGCGTTTTTCTGGATATTCAATGTCTTATTAGTACATGGATTCTCCCTGTAGGTCACCCTTTTTGCAGTTCACTTTGCTGGATGCTTCTACTATCTTATTGCTGCACGTTATCATAACCCTGATAAGACATGGATTGGAGTATCTTTAGGGGACAATTTTCTTGAAAGGAGTTTGTGGATCCGATATGTGACTTCAATTTACTGGTCTATTACTACTTTAACAACTGTTGGCTATGGTGATCTCCATCCTGTGAATACAAGGGAGATGATCTTTGACATCTTCTATATGCTTTTTAACCTTGGATTGACAGCATATTTGATTGGAAACATGACCAACTTGGTTGTTCATGGGACTAGTCGAACTAGAAGATTTGTGAGTGATTCTAATTCATTGATATCTTGATCTGCATCTGACTTTTTTAGCTGTGCTGAATGTTTTCCGGTTCTTGCATTCATTATTTATAGCCTTCCCTGTACTTTTAAAATTCGCAGAGAGATGCCATACAAGCAGCTTCAAGTTTTGCTCAGAGGAACCAACTGCCTCTTCGCCTGCAAGATCAGATGCTTGCACATCTGTGTTTGAAGTTCAGGACAGATTCCGAAGGACTGCAGCAGCAAGAAATTCTTGATTCCCTTCCAAAAGCAATTCGTTCGAGCATTTCACATTATCTCTTTTACTCTCTCCTGGACAAGGTTTACTTGTTCCATGGGGTTTCCAATGACTTGCTTTTCCAGCTGGTAATTCACCCAAACTTTTGTATTTGCTTTGTATCGATGGAGTGATTGCTTTCTTAAGTGAATGTTCACGTTTGGAATTTTTTTTTTTTTTTGTTTCTGTGTATGAATTTCAAAGGTTTCAGAGATGAAAGCTGAGTATTTTCCTCCCAACGAAGATGTGATTTTGCAGAATGAAGCTCCAACAGACTTCTATATACTTGTCACCGGTGCTGCGGTAAAAACCCAACTTCAACCTCATGGGCACTATTGCCCCCAAATTTTTTTATCTGTGCACTTGAAATTGAAGTTGGGTTCACTTTGTTGCTAGTAGAAACACATATTTCAAGTAAAAATAGGATGTTCAATTTTAGTAAAAGTTTATCAAAGTATGGCCTCTAATATTTGAGTTACTTGACAGGATCTACTTGTGTACAAAAGTGGAGTTGAACAGGCAAGTCCCATCTCTTGAAACAGCTTTTAACCTCAAGGACAATACTGTTGGCATCAAGCACTGTGGTTTTATAGTTCAACTTTTGCAGAAGAAAATTATTTTGGATCATTGCAGGTTGTTGGGCAAGTAAAAAGTGGTGATCTTTGCGGTGAGATTGGGTTGCTTTGTTATAGGCCACAGCTTTTTACTGTGCGCACCAAAAGATTGAGCCAGCTACTACGACTGAACCGTACTACATTCTTGAACATTGTTCAGGCCAATGTTGGAGATGGGACCATAATCATGAATAATCTCCT
Organism: Hevea brasiliensis; assembly: GCF_030052815.1. Lineage (NCBI taxonomy): Eukaryota > Viridiplantae > Streptophyta > Magnoliopsida > Malpighiales > Euphorbiaceae > Hevea > Hevea brasiliensis. Next base: position 18,242,717 of record NC_079509.1, on the reverse strand, counting down.
TCAGGTCCGTAAACTCAAATGAACCTGGTGACATTGAATCCATAACTAGAATACAAATCTTTTCCTAAACAAAGATCTTTTCCACAGTGTTTGGTTGTATTTGCTTGTGAAACTTTTCTAATGTTACGAACTTTTTGTTCTTGGTGGGGCAGCATTTGAAAGAACAAAAGAACCCAATTATGGAGGGAGTTTTGCTTGAGACAGAGAACATGCTAGCTCGTGGTAGAATGGACCTACCACTCAGTCTATGTTTTGCTGCACTTAGGGGAGATGATTCCTTGTTACATCAGTTGTTGAAAAGGGGGCTGGATCCAAATGAATCAGATAGCAATGGGAGGTCGGCTCTGGTATGTGAAAGTGAAACTTTTTATAAACTGTTTTTCTTTCCCCCATCAATATGTGATTTTCTCTAGAATACTAATGCTCACTATCTTTTTTCCCCCAAAAAATTATGTCTATTAGCATATAGCAGCCTCAAAAGGAAGTGAGAACTGTGTGCTTCTTTTACTAGATTACGGGGCAGATCCTAATTGTAAAGGTAATTTCTTTTCTATTGCCAAATCCATGATCAGGGCAGTTTTATTTGAATCATTTTCCATACTGGGTGAATGCAGATCTTTCTTATTTATATAAACTCCGCTGTCTTAGTTAATTTGTATGTGAATGCAGACTCAGATGGAAATGTTCCTTTATGGGAGGCAATGCTGGGTGGTCATGAAGCAGTGACCAGACTGCTGATACAAAATGGTGCAAGCATAAATGCTGGAGATGTAGGTCATTTTGCTTGCACTGCCGCTGAGCAAAATAGTTTGAAATTGCTGAAGGAAATTGTCGATCATGGCGGGGATGTTACATGCTCCAGGAAGAGTGGAACCACAGCCCTCCATGCCGCAGTTTGTGAAGGCAACACTGAAATAGTCAGGTTTCTCTTAGACCATGGTGCAGATACTGACAAACCAGATATTCATGGCTGGACTCCGAGGGATCTAGCTGACCAACAAGGACATGAAGAAATAAAATTCATTTTCCAAACTTGTAAAGAGCCTAAAACTCAGTCTGTTGTTGCAATTCCTGAGGAGAAGGAGCCTGGAATTAGATATCTTGGCAGGTTTACAAGTGAGCCAACTATACGTCCCGTGTCTCATGATGGCTCATTCTCAGGTACAGATGGATCATGGGGCCATAATCGTCCCAGACGCAGAACTAATAATTTTCACAACTCGCTCTTTGGGATGATGTCTGCTGCCCACAAGGGGGAGCAAGAATTGCCATTCCCAGTTAGCCATCCTATAGCAGCAGAAAACTATGGAGCTAACCCTGCAAGAGTAATAATTAGTTGCCCAGAAAAGGTAGAAATTGCAGGGAAGCTTGTTCTACTCCCCAAGAGCTTGGAGGAGTTATCGGAGATTGGTGCTAAGAAATTTGGGCTGACGAATGCCAAAGTTCTGAGCAAGGAAAGAGCTGAAATTGATGATATTGAGGTAATTAGAGATGGTGATCATATTTTAATTGTAAGTGATCGAATTGATCATTAAAAATTTGAAAGCCAATGTATTAAGAATTTCATAGGAATTATTAATTTTCAACAAATCCTGAAATTAAGGATCAGCTCAACTTTTCACCTAAAACAAACTAGCTAAAGTTCCATTACACAAAACATTACAAATAGAAGATTCAAAATGCTGAAAATTCATAATGAAGGTCAATTTGCCTCAGCAAATTCTATTAGACATAAATGTCAAAGTTAGGTCAATTTTATCCTGAAACTGACATATTGGGTTAATTTGCTTCAATTTTTGATGTCGGAATCCTTGAATATTTGATTTTGTTTTTCAATTTTAAGGTGAGATTGAGAGTGATCGTATTGATTTTTTTTTATTATTATTTTATTTTTTGAATGAACAGATAAAGAACATGGAGAGAGAGTGATTGAATTGTAATTTTATTTTTTTTAAACTTTAGGGATTAACTTGTAAAATACTAAAATTTCTATTTAATCCATAAATAGGGTACAGCATATAGCTAAAAGTTATGTCAAATTAATTTAATTTGTTAATTTCAAAGTGTAATTGATACAACTATTATATTTTATACTTGATTAAACTTTACTCTCAATTTAGAGGGTGAAATTAACCTTTTGTCGTTGTAAATGCTCTAGGTTAGCACCTCTCTGGACATCATAAGTCATCCCCTCTGAGTAAATGCTTGCGAAGTAGTATTAAGGAAACTTCATCCGGCTGTCTCACACATCTACTCAACCAATTGAAAAAGGAAGTCAATTTATTCAACCACGTGAACCCATTTGCAGCCAGCCATCTCTCCCTCGCTGCCTCACCCATCATATAAACAAACCCATCTCTAAACGCATTATCAACCGCTGCCAATTCTCTTTGCATGTCTTCTCGATTATCTTCTCTTATGAAGTCCTTCAACTCATTCACCAGCATCTCCTCAAATGATTCCTGATCCTTTCTTGAATCCTCCTTGCATCCATACCTCACAATAGATTGGAAAATCATTAAACCCTCAGGCTCTACTCGCTGAAACAAGAACTGAACCCTCAGAAGGGACTTTGCTGATGGATATTGATTTAATTGAAACAAATATAATACTTGTATGTAAGACTAGAATACTTGAGATATAATGAATAAAAATAGGCGATACACCAAGACCAAGCCGAGTATAAAATAAATCAAGAGCTTGCACCCGACGGATCCTCTGATCAGGTGTTTTCAAAGTTCTCAGGGAAAGATCGAACCTTCCCAGATTTAAGGCAGTGGAATCTTTGAAAGACGCTGAGCAACCATACATTCAGTTCAGTGGGTGAATGTAAATTAAATTTATACAAGAGCAGAGATTGATTCGCATCCCACTATAAGCTCCACAAGCCGTCGCAAGTCATAACGCATTCATAGAAAATGAGAATACACTTTCTTTCGTCCTTGTTATATCAGACAAACTTGGCAAACAAATTGAAAATGCAGCATCTTTATCTCGGTAAGTAACAATATGAAGCTTTTCAAAATCCTGATTACTTAGAGACACTTCGGAGTGTCTTACAGCTTCACTAACCCTCCCATTATTATAAAAGCTTAAGCATTTTCAGACGTTCTTCATGTTCTGAATCCAACTTTGGTGGTGTATAACAGCCATGAAGATCATCTACTATGTATTCCTGCCAAATTTTAACAATAAGTCGGTCAGGATTCCTAAATTGTAAAATCAAGTCCTAAAAGGTAATGTTAGCAGAATCAAACCCAGCACTGACTTGAAATATTTGTGTGTGGGTGCGTGTTTTCTTTTGGATCAGTCAGATGTTGGTAGCACTGCACAAAGGTCTTACTATAGAGATTCAAATAGTCAACATCTCTATGGCATAACACAGAAGCAATAGCAAGGACTAAGAGATTACCTTTGTCAGCTCCCTCTTAGTAAGAATGTGGTAATGTCTCTGCCAGATCTTCTGAATGGCCATGGTGGCAGCAAGGAAACCATAAGCTATGCCTAGAATAGCAAAGATAACAACAAAAACCAAAACCAAGGCAAAGCATGCCTCCATAGAAGCAGGAAAGCAGTCGAGAATTCCCCATCCATAACAGCAGTTCTGGCAGCCAGCCATTCGTGGATCATTACTATTGAGGGAGGAGCAATGTAGTATGAGGCCAAAAAACCCAAGCAGCACAAAGAATGCTAGTACACCTGGTACAATTTATTTTCACAGTACAAAGAATAATAATCAACCAGTATCCTTCACTCAATAGGACAGCAAGGGAGAGGTATGAAAGCAAGTAGTATCTTCCATTTTTACATTATTACCATATACAGAAAAATCATACCAATGTGAACAAATCGACACAACAATCAAATTAATCCTATATCAAAAACTACAAGCAATTATTTATAGTGAGCCACGATGCCTGGCCACTTTTCAACCATATTCTGGAGCAAATCCACTAGCAGTTAGTTTTCAAAGAAGATTCCCTGCTATAAAGGAGGGTATTTTAACACAAGGTGTCAGATACAACTCTAGTGGTAGATAACAAAGAGAAGTGCACATTAAGCGTACGTAACATTCACATAAGAAGGGGGCAAATATCGCAGAAAAGTCCAAGGTAGGAGTTCAATTTAGAAACAAAATAATCCTTCTTCTCCGTAGCCTATATCCTTATCATCAGTTTTCTAATTGAGCAAAATAGAGGATAAATGCCAGAAATTAGAGAAATAGAAATATGCTAGTAAACTGGCATATCAATATTACTTAGCACTAGAAATTTAGAATAGAACTTCCAATCCTAGCAAGGAAAAAAATTTCCAGCTGCCAAAACCATAAAACTTACCTATACAATAATAAAATGGTATAGGATGTTTTGACAGGATTCGATCCCAACCGTCACTGAATGAATTCCGAAAGGCGCCATCTTTATCCATAAGGTATGCAAAGCCACCCATTGCAGCAATCATCTGAATAATCGATTTTCTCAGAAACAAAATAGAACTTCAAATATAGATGCATGCAGAATTCAATGTACTTCTTAATTTCAAGCCATATAAAGATGCTTAAGTAGAGCTAAATAAATCTGCTTTTTCCACTAGAAAGAAATGTCAGATGACTTGGTTCACACCTCTTCATCTCAAAATTAAGATTCCATGGATTAATCTTTCTTCTTTTTTCCCCTTCTATGTCTTTTACAGTAAAAAATAAAAAAAATAAATAAAAAGTTGACATGTTTGCCACTTTGCATGTGACTATGAACCCTGTCTTCTTCTTTATTATTTTATTTCCGCTGGACTGGGAAGTTGTGATGAGATAAGAAAGGTCTAACCCCACTGGACAACCATAGGTCCAACCTCCAAATGAACTAGAAGAAAAAGGAAAAAGCTATTGTAATGAAAGCACTCACAGTTTGCACAGCCAGAAATACAATGACAACATCTCTTGTAACAAAAAGTCTGAATTTAACTTTACGCCATGAGTTGTCCTCAAATAATGCAACTCGAAGATGAAATTGGGCCTTGCATGTCGTGCAGTGAGAGAAAGCAAATCCTTCCTATCAAAGAAGACAGAAGGGGCTCATTAGATCAATGGCAACAATAAATTAACACCTGAAAAATGGAAATTTATTATTAATATCAATTGAAAAATAATTGCACTACCTTTACTGAGCGCCAATGATCAAGGCATGAACGATGGACAAACTGCTGGGTGCCTTTGCACATGCATGGAGATATTAATTCATCACCTATAAAATAAAACACCATTAGGAAAGCAAATCAGAAAAGAAGAATATATAAAACAAAAATATAACTTCAACATATAATACAAGCCAAGAATATTAATTTATAGCAATCCAACAAAAACATGGAAACAAGATGAAAAACTTCAATGCGCAAACACTACTTCCTGTCAACAATTACGAATGAAAGATGTTTTCCTCAGTAACTAGAGCTTTATGTCAAGTGAAGGCTGATCTCAAAAGTTCATTTTTCATTTTATAATATCAAATTTAAATTGGGAGAAAAGTAAATGGCAACACTTAGTGCACAGAAGTTGCTACCAATGAGGATGCTTAGGTTGAGAAGGGAAACCCAGAAAATCAGTTACCTTGCAGGGTATCCATTGATTCTATCAAATGTACAAATAGGAAGCAATGGTGTCCATGTTATGATGTTATATTCAGCTGGATGCTCTAGGGTGGAATTAAATAACATGGGAATTACACAGAAGTAGAAGCAGCTGAACCTAGTGAATCATAGTTTGTGAAGGAAAAGCTCATCATATTTCTCCAACACTAATCCACCACCACCCAACAACCCCACCACCCCCCCCACCTAATCGAGTACTGGATTTTTATGGAATGATTCATTTTCCTTAACTATTAGCCTTGGACTATTCATGTTCTTCAAACAAGGAAAGTTCAATTAGTCCTCTCTTAGAATGGAAAAATAAAAAACATACCTAAATTCATTACAATACTAAGCTGAACAAACAATTACATTACTCAGTGTGCATAGTCAACAACCTATGTGGACCAGACAAACAGCGCATGTATCAAGCTGCTACATGATAGAAACCCTATTGGGGTTTGATCACTCTAGTTTTCCCAGATAACGTGGACCATAATTAATAAAGGTTTGGCTCAGGTAAATCTCAAACGAATGGAATAGCAAAACAAGGTATTAACTTTTTCTTCAAGTGTGACGTCCAATTTTACTCGTATACTGAATCAATTCCTTTCGATTGTTAGTTGCCCACTTAATACAAACACTCATGAAAGGATAAAACAACTATTCTGTGAATCAATATCAACAAAATTCGCACACCACTTCAGATATCAATAAAGCTAAACTAAACATCCAAAATTCATCCAAGAAGGATACCGAGGAAGAAAAAAAGAACTTGTTTGTCACCTAGCTCGCAATCGCTCTCGAGACAAATGCGGCAACAAGGAATAGAATCATTCTCGATATCATCTTCAATGTTAATCTCAGTCGAACTTCCTGGTAGCAGCGATGATGAATCAGCCTTGTTTACGAGCAGAGGATCAGAGTCGCTCGGATTCCCTGTACCCACTGGCTCCAGCTGCACTTCCCCTATCATCGATAACCCTCTCTCTAGATATATATAAATCCAACAAAACAGAGGTCGCAAGACCCTAATTGATCACAATTCACAAATTGGCAGACACCAAACGATAATTGAACGAAAACCAAAAGCTCAAATAAAAATGACGGGGAAAGAGAGACAGTGAAAATAGACAAACACTATACAATCTAGTTACCCCTATAAAGGCAAAGGAAAATATCGAAATTTTATAGGTTTTCAGATTTTGACTCAGAACTCTAAAAATTGGAAATGCCGATGCATTTTCTAAGCTGCCAAACAGAGAGCTAAGAATCTAGCAAAAGGAACACGATTTCGATAATGACTAAGATTAACTAATTTACAGAAGAAAAATAGAATGATTTGATTTAAAATAAAATAAGAAGCCGTGATTGAATTATTCGTATTGATTTAATTGGCGTTAACAACCTATAATTTTTCTCGGGGAGGTAAAGTCAACTCCTTTTCTTATTTTCTGATAAGTTTCGCCAGAAACTTGTGGGCCCTAGACGTGACTATGTCCTTACCTAGTTTGCGCCTTTGGCGTACAGCGCGCTGCATTGGTTTAAGTAGTTGAAATGCCGCTATTCAGCTTATATAAAAATAATTTAATAATTATTAAATTTAATAATTATATTTATTATATATTTTTTAATTAATTATATATAAATTTTAATATTGACCCCTTGGCCTTCCACGTAGAATCCATGTTGATTTTGACACAAGTTGGTAAAACGATTTGTCATTTTAGCTGACTTGTCATTTCAGCCCAAGAAGCCCAACTCATCTCTTTACCCATCAGAGCTAGACTCGGCCAGGGTCCGAATTAGGTGCAAAACTGAATTAAAATTCGCCTGATCAAATTTAAAATCAAAATTAAACACCATCAAACCGAAATCATCTTGGAATGGAGCCGATTCTGGTCCCTCCCTCCTTTAAATAATGAATCAGATAAACCACATGATCTTGTAAGGTTCAAACTCTCTTTTTTTCTTTTAAGTAAAAAATTTGAAAAAAAAAATTGCATTATTTTAACTTGAATTGAACCTAAACAATTCTCTTTTTAACAAAAGAAGTGAATTTTTAAATTTTACTAATCTTATTAAAATGTAAATTTATATTATATTATTAATTTAATATTACAAGCAAACAGTAAAAAATATTTTGATAAAAAATATTTTATTAGAAAACAAAACTCAAAATTACCACAGTGTTCAAAGGAAACAAGTTGAGAAATTTATTCACAATCATGAAAATAATATATTTAAAATGCAAAGTAAATTTATTTGACATTCCAAAAATTACATGAAAAAAAAATTATCTTGATGTATTTATCTTCAACCAAAAAGAAAATAGTAGCTTTAATCTTTATAGAGCAGAAAATTAAGAAAAGGATGCTCAACTAATTAAGTCTGCATATTTTGAGAGGGCGGGAAAAAAATCGACTCCTCCATTTCCATGAATTAAATTCATATTCTTATAAAGGTCTTGTTCGGTAACAATTTTTAAAGTAGTATTTAGTGTTTTAACCTGAATCAAAACACTACTTTATACTGTTCGATAACATGATATTTATATTAGCTTTTAAAGGTTAAGAGAGTGGTTTATGAAAAATTATCCCTCATAGCTTTTAGAAATTGAATGAGTGTTTTGACTATTATCAACAAAATTTTATTACTATTTTTATATTTAACAGCTAATTCAACAGTTATTTTTACTAAATATTTCTACTTTAACAGCTATATAAATAATCAACCACTAATAGCCAATATCTAATAGTTAACGGCTACTAAAATAACTAATATTGCCAAATATGACCAAAGAATAAGCAATAAAGAGCCAAAAAGTTCAGGCTATGTCACTTGTGAACTAAAAAAAAGCATAGAGGAAGGGGCAAATATGTAACTCAATTTGGAGGATATATTGGAGGATATAATTGTAATTCAATTCACCCAAATCAATTTGGAAGTACTGTTCCTTTCAGAACTCACTTTTATTAAATCCTATATAGATATTGATTGTGCTTGATTTGAGTTTGGTATGGGATGTGATTAAGGAAATAAGCAATAAACAACAAAATGCATATAGGTAACAGCAAGAGAACAAGCTGCACGAGACCCTTGAAGAAGCATTTGAAGATGGGTCATTTGCAAAAATCCAAGACAAGGATGAGAAGTCATTCTTAAATCAAGAAAGAACAGCTACTGGAAGGTCATGCACGTGCACAAGCAATCTCTTGAATGGTATTGTGCTTGAGGAAAAGAAAGTTGAGAAAAAGGAGGATTATTCAGTGTTCCCAGAAGATATGCTTCTCTCTGAGTAAATGAGTCCCACTTCCTTCTAGACAAAAAATAAAAAATAAAAAATAAAAAATAAAAAATAAAATCTGAAATTTGATGTCTGAGTCTATAGATGCTATAATTTTGCCAGGAGAAGAGGAAGTTCCACACAAATTTTATGCCCGAAAAACATAATTACTTATGTAATTAGATAAGGGTTTAATTGATTAAAACCGTAAACCTAATTGAGCTCAATTACACTCTCATCTTAATTTTAAGGCCCAATTGGATTGTGGCCCAATTAAATAATAATAATAAAAAGAATATGATGGATCAAAATAAAATAAAGTTTAGTTCTTAGAATTTGATTAAAATTTATAATTCTAAAATCAAATCCCTGAAATTTTAATAAACGTTAAAATTTTAATTAACTTATCGTAAATTCTAACAAAAATAACTAAAATGCTTTTAACTTTATTTTCAATTTAAAAATAATTTAATTCTAAAATTTTATTTTATTAACAATTTAATATTTAAAGTTTTATTGTTTTATCACCAATTTAGCCTCTAGGTCCCATTAAATTAAAAAGTTTTAAATTTAAATTATAATTATTAAAAAAATTGAGTTAATTACTTTAAGGTCTTTAAAAATTTTAGTTAATTACAAAATTATTCATATATTTTACAAATTGATCCTTAAATATTATAACTATTTATAAATAAACCTTTATAATTTTATAAAATTATATTTTATTATTATTTTAATGATATATAAATAATTTTTATATTTTTATCAATTTATAATATTCTCATATATCATATTATAATGTCAAATGTAAAAAAAATATATATATATATATATATATATATATATATATATAAATATAACGTTAATTGTTAATAAACATCAAGGACTAAATCATTTTTGGATTGAAAATAAAGTTAAAGGTGTTTTGGTCATTTTCACAAAATTTAATAGCAATTAATGGCGATTCTAGTGATAGGGATTTACTCGTAGGTTTATTAAAATGTCAATGACCAAATTGCTTGATTTTAAAGCTACAAGAATTAAGTCGTAGATTTAACTAAATTTTGGAAACTTTATAAAATAAAATCTCAAAGATCAAATTGTTTTCATATTGAAAATAAAGTTAAGATTATGCTGATATTTTTCTTAGAATTAAAGGCAAATTAACATAAATCTAACAGCAAAAATTAACTTATAGGTTTATTAAAATGTCAGAACTAAATTGTTTAGTTTTAAAATTATAAAAACTAAATTGCAGATCTAACTAAATCATAGAAACCAAATTATAGTTTGCCCTAAAATAAAATAGGAATGAAGAACTCAAGTTGGAGAAGTTCAAAGTAGATGGCCGGCAAAAAAAAAAAAAATAAATAAATAAAATAATTTTTAAATTTAAATCCATTCTAAATCTAATTAAAATATATTTTCAATTATCGAAACCTATCCCAAATTTGATTATTTTATAAAAAAAATCTAAATTCATTTAATTTTATATATTTTGATTAATAATCTACATAAAAAATTTATTAATAATTTATGTTTTGAAAATTTAATAATTCAATAAAATATTTAAATTTTATTTTATTTAATATAAAATATATAATTAAATATATTTATTATTATAAAAAAATTATATTTATTAAATATTTATATAAATGTTCAGATAATAGATACCCAATATACAGAATTTGAATTCGACCAAATTCATTATAAATATTATTTTTTAAATTCAAATTTATTTTAAACCTGATTATATATCCTACTAAAATTCAATAGGGTCAAATACCCATAAAACCCGGTACTTTACCATCTCTAATCCCATTATATAGGTTTCAATTTTTGGTCAAATCAGTATAAATTCGACTCAAGAAGAAATGGAGAGTTTGGAACAATTTTGAATTGTTAAAAAAAAAAAGAAATTTGTTTTATGGTATCTACACAAAAGAAAAAAAAATTATTTAGGGTATCTTTATATAGTTTTGCAACTTTGGCATTTTATAATTATTTAAAAATGTCATTAAATTACATTTTCACAAATTTTATTTTAATTATATTTTAAGTGTAACAGGAACTGATCCAAGTTAGCTCCGAAGTATATAGCTTTTTTTTTTTTTTAATATTTATGAAGAGTTATAACTCATTGATGAGAGATTTTATCGTTCTCATTTTACAAAATTGGATTTTTAATTGGCACCATTGAAAAAAAAAAATTAGTAACCGACTGATAAAACAAGTGTTATTAGTATCCTATTTAGTAATTGAAAATCGGTTGTAAATAATAAATATTGGTCGATAAAATAATTAAATTTTAAAATAATAAAATTTTTAATTAAAAATTTATTGGTTGATAGTAGCAATTAATTTAGTAACCGATACATAATCAGTTCTAATTGGTGCCTTTATTTTTATAATTTTATAACCATTTTATAAGTTGGTTGTTATTTACAATTGATGTAGCAATTGATTATCGGTTACTAATTTAAAAAAATTTTAAAAAATAAATTTTCAAATTACAAATAAAAATTCTTATAAATAAATTATTCTAAAATTACTAAAATAATAATTTATCAATAAAAATTAGATTACAAAATTAATATAGAAATATTATAAAAAACAAATTACTAATAATAATTATTAATCAAAATAATAACAAAAAGTATATATAAAAAATATATTTATAAGATAAATTAGTAAAAAAGTTGAAATATATATTATAATAAAAAATTAAAAAAATTAATTAGTATTAAAATTAGAATTACAAATAATTTACTATCAAGAAATATATGAACAAAAAATAAATTATAATAAAAATAAATTAAATAAAAAAGACAAGAAAGAAAAAGAAGATGAATATGAAATTAGAAAAAAAAAGTTGATAAAGAAAAAAATGCAAAAGAAAAAGATGATAAAAAGAAAATAGATAAGAAAGAAAAAATTAATAAAAAAGAAAAATAGAAAGAAAAAGATTGTGAAGAAGAAAATGGATAAGAAAGAAAAAATTGATGAATAAGAAAAATGAGAAGGAAAAAGATGATTAAGACTGTTTGTTTTATTGAAAATATTTTCCTAGAAAATATTTTTCTCATTTTATGATACTTGGTACACTCAGGAAAATTGATGAAAAGAAAATATTTTCTTGGTTAAAGAAAAATTAAATCATTTTAAGGAAAATAACTTCTATTGTTTAAAAGAGTAAATCATTTTTCGTTTTTTAAACTTTAATAATCTTATTAAAATGTGAATAGAATTTATACATACATGAAATAAATATATATCATTAATTTAATATTACAAACAAATAATGGAAAATATTTTTATGAAAATTATTTTCCATGAAAAATATTTTTTGTATACAAGTTATTTTTTATTAAATAAATGGAGCCTAAGAAAAAAATAAATGAGAAGAAAAAAGTTGATGAAGAAGAATAATAGAAAGGAAAAGATAGTGAAGAAGAAAAATTGATGAAAAAGAAAAGTTAATGAAGAAGAAAAATAAAAAAGAAAAAGATAATTAAGCAAAAAATAGGTGAAAAAGAAAAAGATGATGAAGAAAATATATTAGAAATGAAAAGATTATGAATAAAATAGATGAGAAAGAAAAAGAAGATAAAGAAAATAAGAGAAAAGAGACAAAAGAAATAGAAGAAAATTAGTAATGGTTTATATAAACGAATAAGCAACTAATTATCGATTATTAATTTTTTAAAAAAATTAGATGAGAATTTTTGGAAAGAAAATTTTGTAACCGATTTGTTAATCAGTTATTGGCAATCGATTACAAATATAAAAAACAAAACAAAAAATTAATTGAAAATTTTTAGGAGAAAATTTTGCAACCGTTTCATTATCGATTGTTAACAGTAATTAATTTCATTTGGTTGTAAAAATTGATTACTATTACTAATCAATTCAATTCACAAATCGGTTACAAATAAAAAAAAAATGGGTGAAAATTTTTAAGGGAAAAATTTAGCAACCAATTATCGGTTACCTGATTGATTGTAAAAATCGATTGCTAATAGTAATTGATTTGCATTCGGTTGCTAAATTTAGGAATTTTTTTTTTAAATGCTCAAAATTTACAATCGATTCTTTATTGATTGCTATTAGCAATTGATTTCTACAATTAATTTAAATTAATTACTTATAGCAACTAATTTTTGCAATCGATTGCAAATTGGTTGCTAAATTTGGAAGCCAATAAAATAACTCTTTAATTTAATAATCAATTTTTAAATTAATTGCTATTAGTAACTAAATTTTAAATCGGTTATTAATAATAATTGATTTCTCAATCGGATACTAATAGTAATCAATTTTAAAATTGACAGTTAAATTTTTAAAAATTAATTATTTTACTAAAAAAATAGAAATTACAAATTTATTGCAAAATCAGTTACTAATGACAATCTTGGTTATAAAAATTGGTTACAAAATTAATTATTTTTTTTAATCCTAAAGAAGTTATGATCCCTTTCCTTGTTTGGAAAGTTACAACTTGCAAGCTATACAAAAGTTTATTAAATATATCACCCTTACCCACTTATATAATTTTTTTTTATCCAGCACCTTGTCATATATAATTTTTTAAAAACTAAATGATCATAATTTTGTTATTAGAAAAAATTATATCTATTTTCTCCCCTAAAAAACTAGAGAGTGATATAAAAAAAAATTATCTCCCTTACCATTTTTTGATGGTATATTTGCTTTATATGCACTTGTTTTTTTTTTTTATAATGGGATATTTTTTCTTTTTGTTAAAAAAAAATTGAGTATACAAATAAATCGATCGCATACTCAAGAAAAAATATTGTGCCTCTTACACACTTTATACAAATATGAAATCACTTAAGAAATTAATTGAATATAAATATGTCAATACATCAAGAGATTTATATAAGAACTTAAATTTGAGATTTTTCAGACTGAATGAATCTCTTTATAATATAAATAAATGAAATATTAAGTAAAAAATAAATAATAATTAAAATAACATTCTTTAATAAACACAATTTTTTTTATTATTACGAAACTTTATACCAAACTATACCAGAATATTGATGTGACAAATCTTTTCAAATTTCACTATCAATCTAGAAACAAAATTTTTACTAATACATTACACAAAAATTAATTAATTAATTATGAAACTCTTTCCTTCCTTCCTCTTCCCTTCCGCTCACCTCCATTCATCTGATCCTTCCTCTCTATCATACCCTGCATAAATATACAATTCAATATCAGTCCCAGAGCAGAAGATATAATATAACAATTAAAGAAAATTAGAGGAACAAATCAAGAACTTACTGTTGAAATTCTATATTGATAGAAGTAGCCGATGGATTGGCGATTCTCCCAAAGGCAGTTTCCGACAAGACAATGGTCTTTCCGCTAGCCGACGGCGGAGTAGGTGTTGAAAGAGCATAATCAACGATCTTGACTTGAATCGTTTGACCGGGTTGGCAAGAACCGGCAACCGTGGCACTAATGCATCTGACCAAATACTCTCTCCCACAGGCTGCCCCATTGTCCCATATTCCATTGCCGGCCGCCGCAAATAAATTATTGGAAGGAAACTGCGATGCATCGTTGCCGTAGCAGGCGGTGGCTATACAGCAAAGAACATGTAAATTAATGAGAAAAAAAGTGGAGTGGTGTGGTAAAGGTAGGGGTATGGTTGAAAGAGTACTTACGTAAATATGGTGGACTGTAATGGGCAGCAGTGCCAACGTCACCATGAGAAGAAGAGAGAAGCCATGAGATTACTAATAAGAAGAGGAAGAGAGGCTGCCATGGAAGGAGACGAGATGGGATTCTCAAGGGCATGTTTGCTTGTTTTTCAAAAACTTTCGGCAAACGTGATGACTGAACGCATTTTTATTTTATAGAAAGAATAAATGAATATTTAAATTTGCTTTTAAAAAAAAAGTTGAATATTTAAATTGTCAATTAATGTATGGATAACGTATGAGAAACGGCCACTTGTCAGTCAAGCTCCGGTGGATCCCATGCACGTTGTCGGCTGAAGCGGAATTGGATGGCAAATCATAATACGCAAGTTTTTTTAATTTTTTTTAATAAAAAAAGTTAGCTTGTTAACATAATAATAACTTAATTACTAATTAAATTTAAAAAAAATTCCATATTTATTATCTTTTACTTAATAATTAAGAAAAATTTTCATTCACATTAATCGAAAATTACTTAATTATTTTCTAATTGATTTTTATTTTTTACTTAATTATTTTCTAATTGATTTTTATTTTTAATTAATAAATTAATTTTCATCAGAATTTTTCTTAAACAATCTGTAATTGATTTCTTTTTTTTTAATTAATAAATTAGTTTTCATTGCTTAACTAATTTATAACCTAAGTAATAGAAAATATTTTTTTTAATTTTTTTTATATTATGTAAGAAGATTCTTATTTAATAATTTAATTATTTTTTCTTATCTATATATTAGTAGAAAAATTTGATTTCTATATGCATAAAGAATACTATATATTTCAATTAACCTAAAATTAATAAAAATTCGTTAATCATTATTTTTTATCATTTTACATTTCACATGATAATTGTTAATATCATTTTTTTCTTTTTTTAATAAATTTAGAACATACTATTTTAATTAATATAATTTTGATATATAAAAAATAGGTCATAAAAAATAAGATATGAAGTAATTAACTAAAAAATATAAAAGAATTTTTTTTTAAATATGTTAAAATATATTTAAATAATAAATAATTAAAATTAAATATATAATATAAAATATTAATTATTATACTGAGCATAAAATTTAAACTTATAAAAAAATACAATTTGAGAAAATAAATTTTCTAAATATTATTTAAATTTATAATTTATGAGCATAATTACTATTACTATGTTCACTCAATATAAAAAATTTAAAGTTTTTTATTAAAAAATTAATGTTTATTCTTTAAAATTATTGAAAATTTTTTTTATAAAAGTATATTAAGTATAAATATTAAAAACTATAAAATATAATTAATATATATAATTTTACTTTCCCTATCATTAAAATTTTAAATATTAAAATAGTATAAAATTAAAAATATTTTTATCCCTTTAATAATGTATTTTCAATATATATATATATATATATATATATACATCCATGGATATAAATTATATAGTCAATTTAATTGTGGCTGGTGTATCTTTTAAGCACTTGCATGACATATGAGTTGATGTACATGTTAGTCCACCATTGCAGGCCATCACATAGTTAGCTGTGGGAGTTGTAACAACTAGTTAGGGGATAATATTTATGATTCTATTAGTTTAGCAGTTCAAATGAAAAAAGAAAATTAAAATTAAATTTTAAAATTAATAATTATTATTATTTTAAATTATTTGAGTGAAATAAGATTTGGGAATAGAAAGAATTTTATTATTTAAAATTTAATAATAATAATAATAATAATAATAATAATAATAATAATAATAATAATAATTAATGTCCACCAATAGTTGACTTTAAAATTGCTGACTTTAATGCTGTAGCTTTCGGAATTCAACATCATTAGGTAGGAGTTGCTTTGCTATAAATTCCATTGACTAGCTAGCCAACTTAATCATTATTTACTCTTGAAATTTAAAATTTTATAAGAATTTAATTTAATTATTATTTTTTTATTAATTTTCATATTTATAATAAAAATATTTAATTTTTTCTAATTTAAATTTAAAAAAAAAATAAAAATCAAATATAATCATGTAAAAAATTAATTAAATTCTTTTTTTTAAATAATTTATTATAAATAAAGCTAATTAAGGTTCATGATAAAAAAGAAGTCATTAAAAAAACAATTTAAAAAATTATGTAAATTTTTAAATAATTTATAATTAAAATATGTCAAATTTTCATTTTAAATTAATTTTTAATTAATATATTTTAAAAAATAATTTTCACAACTTCAACACCAATAATGTAAAATATATTTTTTTTTGTTAAACGGGTGATGCGGAGAGCCCAAGGTAAATCGCTGAATAACATGTGCGAGCACGTTATATACATTGGCTTCTTCTTATACAAATCTTTAAGTATGTGATATTCCCATGGATCAAAATTCTTTTTTCTTTTTGGATTACTGATAAAATTAAAAAAAAAAAAATCAAAGTAAGAAGATAATTATAAATTGTGATGGAATCTTCACATATATATGAAAATGCAAAACAATTAATGACTAATAGGTTGTTAGTTTGGACTATCTTTAGTCAGTAATGAAAACTGGAGGATGAATATAGAAAATGAATGAGAGGAAATCAATAGAATGTAATGACAGCATTTAGTTGGAACATTTAAAAGCGGAATAGACATGTTAAATGATCACAATATAGATATCATTTATATGGTAGACTTTTGAGTACTACAGCTATATCCGAGGATGTCTCCGAAAACTAGTAAATATATATATATATATATATATATATAGAGAGAGAGAGAGAGAGAGAGAGATCACTTTTCATGTGTTCCCACCCAATGGTTTTGTGCTATTTTCATGGGTGTTCCTAAAGGATGGCAAATGATATGAAAGCTTCTTATCCTAGCCTTAAGGCTTAAATAAAGGGTGAATTTTCAAACGTGTGAAAAGGATTAAGAATAAATTCTTGCTTAGATTTAATTTATTATGAATTTAAAATATACTATGTAGAGTATGACTTACATATTAAATACATGGAATATACATGTTTGTATATTAAGTATATGATAAATTAGGTCTGTGTGAAGAAAAATATGAAATGGTGAATGATTATTAATTCTCAACTCCACTCTAAACGATTTTGAATTAAATTTTCAGAAATGTGTAATACTTCTAGATCATGTTGTACTACTCTTCTCCAAATCAATTTAGGTCTACTCATTTTTTCTTTCTATCCTCTAACTTAATATGCTCTCTACTTGTTTAACTGGAGACTCCTTGTTTAACTGGAGACTCCGTATGTTTACGCTTCACATGACCAAACCATCTCATATCTCCCTTCTCTCAACTTATCTTCAATTGACACAACTCTTACCTTTTCTCTAATACTCTCATTACGGACTTTATCTAGTCTAGTATAGCTACTCATCCACCTCAACATTCTCATCTCTGTTTCCTTTAACTTATTGAAAATTTTACGATCACATAAATCTCTCGTGGCACATCTCCACTTCAACCATCCGGCTTTAATCCTATGATTAACATCCTCAAATAGGCATTTCTGCCACTTTTGAAAAACAAATAGAAGATTAATATAATAAGTAGGTCTCATGATCACTTTCATTCATAAATAGAAAGCCGAAATGCAATTTCTTATTCAACAAGTACTCAAATGTTCAAATGTATGCTAAATTTATTACATCGAAATAAAATGATTGCAGCATGTAAAAAAATTCTTAGAGGAAACTTACAATCAATTGGCAGCTTTAGAATAAGACTAGATAGGCAACTCCCTGATATCTGGTATTGTGCCTGATAAGGAAGCGCCAGAGGATCTATACTTACATTATCTATGTGTAGATTTTGCAAAAAAGAAAAACAAAGAAATAAAGTATCTGTGGAAGCACCCATAAGGTTAATGACCCATACAGGCATCTGATAAAGAGGTACCTGTAAAGGTACATGTGGAGGCACATGTGGAGGTGGTGCAAGGTCATGGAAGGTACCTAGTTAGTAAAAATTTTGACAAATTCTCCTCTGTAGTACAATCATCTAGAAAATTGACTTTTTAATAGTTAGCCAATTTATAACACAACAACTGCAAAAGGTACTCTAAAAACTTAATGGGGGGATTGTAGGTACTTGAGGTAGACTTCGTATTTGAAGCCGAAGTCCAAAGGCCATCTTTCCACCAACAAAGTCTAGAGGCAATTTCTTCAATGTCAAAACAAGTTTCAAGCCTACAACTCATTCAAATCTCAAAAGCGCTTGATGAAAAGGGAGATATTTGCAAAATTTATGTTTCAGATCTAACACCAACAAAACCCCAATGCGTAGAATGTTTCAAACAGCCAAGTGAGACCGACGGAGGAATGCCAACGGCAAGGGGACCTCCGACAATGTAGGTAGCAGCTATCAGTGTTAGAAACGTCGATTGTGGCTCATGCATAATGAAGAGACACGAAACACCCGCACGGGTAAGGAAAAATCGAAGGAAAAAAAAAGATGGAAAATTATAAGAAACGTGAAAGTGAGAGAGGAAGGCGAGTGTGAGAGCAGAAAATTCAAATTAAAAATGAATATTACTTTTTTGGTTGCTGGTGGGTTAGTTTTTAATTGGTGTAGAATGGTAGAACTTATCTCTTTAGAGTTTGGATTAGCTTTAAATTGGAAATTCATTTTCAAAATTAAAATTCCTAAATATAAGGCAAATTCTTTAGATCTAATTTTAAGGGAAAACTAGCAGAATATCTAAGTTATGCATTATATATATATATATAAAGAGATAAAGAAAATTTATATCAGATTTAATTAAGTCATTAAGTTATTATCTATTAAAAAAATTACTTTTTAATTAAAAGAATTTTGATGTTATTATTTAAAATATTGAAACTCTAATACGTTAGTAATAAATTTTGATAAAATAAGTTGACAGTTACTTTCAAATTAATAACTTTAATAGCCATATAAGCTATTTTTTTAATGGTCATAAGTTATTCTTTTTGTATAATAATAATAATAATAATAATATTATTATTATTATTATTAAATTATTTTAAAATAATAAAAATAAAATAATATTAAAGTAAATTAAAATTTATTAAATATATAAAAGGGAAAGAAAAAATTTTTAAATATTAATTTTTCTTCAAAACAAATATGGGTCTTGAACTTAATGTGATTGACGTTTTTAAAATTAAAAATTAAAGAACATGATAACATGTGATAATTTATTTAGTAATTATATATTACGGCCGTTTAAAAAATACAGAAAAAAACTTAATGTTAACTTTTCTCTTTTAAAAAAATTAAAAATTAATGAATATGCATTATCTTTAATAATTGGACATGTTTAAAAGAAAATTTAATAATTAATTTCTCACAAAAATTAAAATATACTTAATTTTAATTTAAAGCAGATATTTTAAAAGAAATTAAAATTTTTGTTGTGGTAATAATTGGATAATTATGATAATATTCGTTGAATTTTAAAATGAAATATCTTGAGTTGTTAAATTATCAGCAAATAAATACTAAATTTAATTATAATAAATATGTTTAAAAATATTTCACTTTCCTTTAAAAAAATTACTATTAAGGTTTTTAAATTAAAAATTAAAAAATCTCATAGTGGATGATAATTATATTAATAATCAATAGTTTTTTATTATTTAAATTTGAAAAATCAAAATAATTAATGATTGTATTTAGAAAATTAAATTATATAATAATTATATATATTATATATGTTTAAGAAATATAGAAAAAATTGTCAGCAATAAATTTAATTGAATATTACTACTTGGTATAAATGTGATAGATTAAAATCTTATCTTCTTTTGAATTTGTTTTATAAAAATCTAAATCATCTCTTCATTAGGAAGCAAAAATGGAATATATATAGAATTAGCATATGTGTTTATTGAGTATAATTAATAAATTAATCTAATTAATTCTTAGTTTTTCCTATATCTAATTAAATTGAGTTTTCTAGGCATTTGTAATAATAATAATAATAATAATAATAATAATAATAATAATAAATCTACTTATTATAATATTAAAGTGTAATAATTAAATAATTTGTAACTTATATATGCATAATTATGAAATTAATAACTTAATCATAATTTAAAAAAATTATATAATTAATTAATAAAAAATAGAGAGAATTTAATGAAATTATATATATAATTTAAAAATTTTTCTAAATAATAATAAAATAATATAACATAATTAATATTAACCAAAGTAATAATATTAATTATTTATTAATTATACTATACAAAATATAAAAAAATAAAATTAAATATTAATATAAATTTTTTTACCATAACTATGAAAATAAAATTTTATTTCATTTTCTCATAATTCATTATATATATAGTATTCAATAAATAATTGAAAATATATCTTTATTAAATTCACACTAAAATAGGATAAAAAAATAAAATAACATTAAAGTAAATTAAAATTTATTAAATATATAAAAAGAAGAGAGATAGCAAAGTATTTAATTATAAGTGACTATTTTTATAGTATAATTTTAAATTATTTTATTAATTTTAAGATACATAATTCTTAAATTTTATAATTAAATAAAATAATTAAAAATTTAAGAACCATTAAATGAGAAATTTATAAAATTATTAAAGTATATATAATATTTTTAATTAATCAGACATAAAAATTATGGTAATAATGATAATAGTAAAAATAATTAATGATAATAATAATAATAATTACTTACATTAATTACTAAAATTATTAAATATAACAATTTTTAAGCACTAAAATTTAGAATGACATGTAGCAATAATAAGGAAAATTTTTTTTTACTTTATTATACTATATAGCAACATCAAAATTTAGAATTTTGCATGACACTAATAAGATAAAATCTCCCTGCTTTTTATATATATATATATATATATATTAAAGTGCTCAGGTTGAAATAAAATTAAAATTCAATGCAAAATAACTTGTTCAGCCAATCCACATGCAGGGGATTGTTTAAAAAAATTAATTTATAATGATTAATTATTTTAGACCTATAATTAATTAAAATTAATTTAATTATTTTCATAAATGGATATTACCATAACTTGTGGTAACTTTCCTCTACATTGGCATCTAGGGCTTTTTATTAATCTTTTATCCTTTATTTTATTATTGTCAATTTTATTTTTAAAACCTTGTATTTAATTTTCCAAAACTCTATATTTACTTTTCAAACAATCAAATGAACTCTCTTATAATTATCAACACACTTTACTCATAATTAATTATGAGATTGGTGAAACTATTTATAGAAAAATCAATTTTTGTAATTGTTTGTGTTATAAGTCATAAGTACAATTAGTAGATATACTCTGTATTTGACATACCTGCAAATCACAGGCTATTAGCCAAATAAATTATTTTTTTAAGGAAACATATATAAATTAAATAGTTTTCAAACACTCTGAATTCTATAAATACTTTAACCATTGCTTTGTCTAAATGCAAGCATATATGATAACGTCCTCTATTACTCTTCCTCATCAATTTTGTTGGCCATTATCTAGCTGGGCACCATAAATGTGATCTTCTAGAAAATTATCTCACTATTCAACAACACAAATGTGAAATCCATTTATGTCGATAATCCAATTATTCAGTACAAATTATTATATACTATATTTATATAAGGGTCCATTTGAATAGATAGATTTAGGCTCTACTAATTTAGATTTACAATTTAAAATATAAATTAAATGTTAAATTCAATTAACATAAATAAATTTGGATTTGACTCAAATTTATATATGAATTTAAAATTTAGAAATATAAATTCCAAATAACAACTTGATTTTGGTTTTAATTTTTTTTCAAATTTATTTCTGATTTAAATTTCTTTTAATTTCGATTTAACCTGATATGTTTCTCTACCAACAGGCCGAATTGATAATTTCAGTTCACTTATTTTTAGGTTTAAGAATTATAGATCGACGAATTAAGGAAAATTATGATTTCATTTTTAGCTTAATTTACGGTTAGAATTATGACTGATTTGATCAAATTTTGATTGATATCTAATTTTAAATTGATCAAATTAATTTTTTTTTAAAGATAAATAACTGATTATTTAAAATAAATTAAATAAAAAATGTGATACTAATTATTAAAAAATTATTTTGTTGAAAGTGAAAGAAAATTTCAAAATTATACAAATGATAGCCTGGATTTGATGCTTATCAAATATATATATATATATATATATATATATATATATATATATATTATTGCCTCAAAACAGAACAGCTTAATGGACTTCTGTTGGTTATAGACCAAGAAAGAACAAAGCAAAACTTTTCCTATACATAAATATCAAATTTCCCAATGCCAAAAGTCATTCACGTAAATACACAATCAACCTCCCAAAATTTTAAGTGATCCCTATCCAGAGGAAATATATATACTTCATACGCATTAAAAAAAAAAAAACTTTTAATTCATAAATTTGTAATTATTTCATATATTACATTTTAATAAATTTATAAATTAATTTCTATTGTTAGAATGAATTACGGTTAATTTTTTGTTAAATTTAATTAAAAAAAATAAAATACCTTACCCAGTTTTTAAATCTAAAAATAATTTATTTTTTAAAATTTTATTTTATTAATAATTCACTTTTAAATTTATATTTTTTTTTATTTATATATATATATATATATATATATTTAAAATAATATAATATAATACAATATATGAAATATTATAAATTGATAGATATATATATAATTATTTATATCATTAGAATCATAATCAAATAAATAGAATTTTATAAAAATTATAATAACTTATTTATAAATAATTATAATATTTAATGACCAAATTATACAATATATAAATAATTTCATAATGAACTATTAATTTATATTTAAATAATTATAATTTAAAATTAAAATTTTTTAATTTAATAGAATAAACAAAATTATAATAAAATAAAATCTCAAAAATTAAATTATTTTAACTTCAAAATATAGAACTTTCTACGTATTTTTGTAAAATTTAATAGTAAGTTAATGATAATTCTAAATAATATGAACTAATTTATAGATATTTTATTAAAATATCTATAAATTTAAAGGAGTGTATGTTCCAATGGCACTGAATTTAGGGCTTTTCTGGTTTCCTTTATTTATCAAAACATCTTAATTGAAAGATGAAAATAGAAATCAAAAGAAAGCCCAATGATTGAAAGATGAAATACACAAGGAATGAGGGAAAGAATGGAAGTAGAGTTCTCATTGTAGAAGTAATACTAAGATGCGAAAAATATAGGAGTCAAATCAAGAGAAGCAATAGTCATAATTACTTAGAGAATCCACGATTAAAAAGAAAATCCACAGGCTCGGCCTTCTGTTTAAAACAGAAGATACAAAACTATGCGTCTCTTAGAGCCCCTTGACTAGGAAAATGACGTCTTTACACCCTGTGAATAAAAAGCACATGCATGATGCCAACCTAGTCCAAGCAGGAATAACCAATCCTGCAAACCAATGGGTACACCATTTGATTCTTTTTCTTCGTGATCCCATTGGTTGGTCCAAAAAACACAACATTAAATTTGGAATTTAATTTATTTATTTCCAAAGCTTTCGCAATGACATGTTCTTCTCTGTCTCCTTCTTCATGACCTTTGCTACTGCCATCTCAAAGTCTTCTTGAGTCACATGGACCCTCCTCTCCCTTAGGGCAAACATTCCTGCCTCCGTGCACACAGCCTGTAAAAGTATAATGAGAATCAATGATACAAAAGAAGTTTGAAGCTACTTTCTGATTTCTGCCCCTGTAAATATATACAACAAAATAAAATTGTCTTGCGTAAAATATTCAACAACAGCATCTAACATGAATAGACCATAAGCTGAGGTAATATATCTTTTAAAAAGCAACTACGGGCCAAAAGTGGAGAATGCCAAAAGCAAGAGGAAAGATTTTACTGATATAAGGGAGAAAAATACCTTGAGCTCTGCACCAGATGCACCATTCATCTTCTCTGCAATCTTCTTCAAATCAATCCCACGCATTAAATTCATTCTTCTTGAATGGATTTTCAAGATATCAAGACGTGACTGCATATTCAAAAGTCAGCATGTTACTTCTTTGAGCCAGCTAGGGACGGCAGCAGGCAAAGCAGGCCTGGATTTTGCCATCCCAATGGCTATCAGGGCAGAGCAAAAAAATATTGGAGTGGGAAAGTGGCCTCGCTTAATTTTTTTTTTTAACTCTATAATAATTCAAATCACTTTATATATATATATATATATATATATATATATATATTATCATAAAATAGTATACACATTTATATTAAATTTTATATCTTACATAATTGTAGTTAAAAAAAATGAATAATAAACGGTGCTTTTAAAGCAAAATAATATTTTTATATTTATATAATTTAAAATTATAATATAAAATATATTTTTATATTAACACGAAAATTGAGGCAGGATGGCTTAATCCCATCCCTGCCTCATTACCATTGGTGTGGCAGGAATTCCCCACCGAGTTCAGGTCAGGGGTGGGTTCCCCAGCAGAGCGGATCAGGTTTTCCCATTCATAGAGCCAGCTGAAAAAGAAAGAAAAAAAAAAAAAAGATAAAACCATCAACAACGGAACATACCTCTTCATTAGGATTTGGAAATTCTATTTTCCTGTCAATCCGTCCAGGCCTGAGGAGGGCTTGATCCAGAATATCAATCCGATTAGTTGCCATCAAAACCTGTTCAAAAGTTATGGCATGATAGGTAATAAACAGCAAGAACTGTACCAAAACTAATGTTCTACTGTCATTTTGCAGGAATTGATAGTACCTTGATCTTGTTTGACGCTTCAAATCCATCCAACTGATTGAGAAGCTCCAGCATAGTCCGCTGGACCTCACTGTCACCATTTCCACTCCCAGATTCCATTCTAGCAGATCCAATACTGTCAATTTCATCCATGAAAATGATAGATGGAGCATGTTCCCTGCAGAAAAACCAAAAAGTAAGAACCACTAGACATAAGATCTGAAATTCTAAGCAGAAGTATGTAAGAAAGCAGTTTTCTACACTACAATTTAACAAGAAAGGACATTACAGTGATTTCAGATTAGGCTAATGCTAAAATGTTCACAAGACAAAAAGTTTTAACTCAGCCGTCATCAGTTCTTACATCTCCACAAAGATATAAATATAATGTGCATTCTCTTTCATCTCATATTAACATTGTAGCCAGCCAACTCTACGAAACTCAATTGCATAACCACTTTTCCTGATTTTGTATTTATTATAAAAGGTCAGTCCCAATGCCTATAATAAGCAATGCAAATAAATAAACAAAAGTGGACTGTAGTAGGTACTAAAAAGCTGACATTGAAATAACAAATTAATTATAACACTTCTAGGAGAGAGAGCGAAGGGAAGAGAGGACACAAACCTTGCCATGACAAAAAGTTCTCTGACCATTCTAGAGCCTTCACCAATGTATTTTTGAACCAATTCGGAGCCAGAAACCCTAATGAAAGTACAGTCAGTATGATGGGCTACAGCCCTGGCTAATAGTGTCTTTCCAGTACCCGGTGGCCCATACAGAAGAACACCCTATCATTAGAGAGCAAGAGAGTTGGTGCTAATAATGTCCAGCAAAAAAAATTAATTAATGGATGCAATAGCTAACAACATTATAGTACCTTTGGTTGAGCAATTCCAAGACTCTCAAACAATTCAGGATGTTTAATTGGAAGTTCAATGACCTAAAGAGATAAACAAAAAGAAGGTTAACCATGAAATCAATAAACGAATTAACAAGAAAGCCATAAATTAACAATTTAGAATTGCTTAAATAGGCAGAACAGATTAAGATATCCACAAACCTCCTTTATCTCCTTAATTTGTTGGTCAAGACCACCGATCATATCATATGTAGAATCTGGAACCTTTTCAACTTTCATAAGGTTGACCAATGGATCCACTTTGCTTGGCAAGATCAAGTGAAGGACATAGCTGTCATTACGGAGGGCAACCCTTGTTGATGGTGTGATCTTTGTGATATCAATATTTTTATCAATATCAACAACATATTTTCCTTCTGGGTGAACCTGGAAAACAAGCGTGTAAAAAAGCATAAAGAAATCTCCTAATTTTTGTATGCCAGGTTTAGCATCACACATTCATATATTGGGGGACAAGCTTAGAAAAAATATTATAAACTAGGGTTTAAAAAATTCAGGTGAACAGAGAGTAAAAGTGTTGCTTACATTGTTGTGTTATATGAGCCTGAGACACTCAGCTATGTTGTAAAACAAATAAAACTCACCAAGTCTAAAAGAATAGCCAACAATACAGAATACTAAGCAATGGATGAATGACATAGTAGTTGACAACAAAACTAAAATATTAAGCAATTAAGACAATAAAAAAGGTTAAAAAATCAACATTTTTCTCTGCTTTTAGCCATGTCAATTATAGTCATAAAACTGTGAAGTTGACATAATAGTTGCTTTGTTTGTGTGTTTGAATGAGTTTATGATAAATGTTAATAAATCACACATGTACAAAACAAATATTAAATTATTAATACACATGATTTAAGAAAATTTATTACAAGATCCCTCTTTTGGTAAGGATCCACAGGTAAAAAAATTGTAGCGCATCCAAACATTTAGGGAAATTAACAAACAAGTCCATAAAATTATGACAAAGAGGCAGAAAAATATGATTTTCACAAGAAACAAACCCAAAAAAAAGCCAGAACTTTTGTGTTTATTTTCTTAATAATACAAAGAACCCAAACTTTGAATCACCGTTCATATGATAACTACAAACAAATCAACATGCATTATAAGGACCCAAAACACTTCACTAGCAGGGGAAGAAGCTCAGTACCTTAACTAACACCTTATTTTTCCCCATTACTTTGACAACTTCACCAACATATGAACCAGGTTCCTGAAGAAGCTGTAATTCTTCTCTAAGCATTCTCACTGGCCAAATCAAATATAAAACATTAAACAACTATCATAGAGAAAATAGACCAACTGAACAATTTCAACCAAACTTAAAACTAAGAGAAGAATGCCAGATTAATAATATGGCCACGCATGCCATGTTAGCCGTACCTCATAACAGAAGCAACCAGCTAAAAGAGCTAATTATTCAACCATAGGGTAATGCCGTGAAAAATCACAAATTCCAACAGGCAACATTACCCTTTATGAACCACTTTCCAAGTTCCAAAAGGCCCATGAAGTTGGCATCAAAGCCCAGAGCTCAACCTTAATCTAATCATGAATAACTTTGCAGCACACAAGGAATTCGAACTCAGGATGCAAATCATTGAAAGTTATCAATTCCAGCTCATTCAATAGCATCTTAATTCAACAAGATGACAATACAGTTCCACTGCAAGTTTTCTAGATTGAATCACATAACAAATTTCCAGTATCCTAGCTAAAAAATTCCTCATCAACGGTTGTCAGGGATTTTAAATCCAAAATGCTGCTCGTTGCAGAGTCTATACCTAAAGTTTTGCAAAAATAAAAATGGTAACGCAATCAAAGCGCCAAACCCTAGCTACTAAATCCATATGACAAGTGATTAAAATCCCAAAACCAAATATCGAATTCAAACGTGAATAAACGCAACCACAAAACCCAGATTCAATTATATATAATATATATCAGGGTGAGGATAAATATTACAAATTTCGAGCAAGTACCTCTGGAATTGAGCTCATTACGCTGAGCTTCAAGACGATTAAGATTGTGAGTCTTTTGGCGGACCTGTAGCTGGAGCTCATGGATGTGTTGTAGATAGTATTGCCTCAGCCCCTCCCCTTGCTTCCCCGCCGCCTTGGCAGAGCATGTCTCGTCCACCATAATTGATTCCGGTTGCTTCGTCTCCACCCCTACCGCTGCCATTAATGCAAGATTTGCAAGCTTTAGATGAAAATCAGATATTTGTCTAGAGGGGTTCCTTTGGGAACAAGACTAATGAGATTCGAATTATCGGTGCACCGTCGGTGAAGTTCACGCAGCTACGGTGAGGCATATTTGTAGAGTTGGTAATGGGCCTAAAGCTACTAACCCCAATTAGGATATTGGGCTTCATAAGCCCATCAGGACAAGACACCCAAAAGTCATACCCTATAAGAATCTATATAAGGTCAGACCCAGAAGCTTTTTCTCTTGCGCCTGGCCCCCGTTTCACAGCTCTGTAGACTAACCAAATTATTTTCTACTTACATTTTCATTTTTTCCCCTTGAACTGCTTCAAGCATTTCAGTCCTGCAGAGCCATTCAAGCCTTTCCCGCCTGTGTCAAATGCCGCCATTTCTCTTTAATCTAGTCTCTGTATAGACACGCTCATTTTGTTATACTATTAATTTCTCAAAAATTTCAGATAATCAAAAGGGTTTATTTTGCAACAGATTTAGGTAATTGATTTTTTTTTTTTTTTGGGAAAAAAAGAGAATACAACCAGATGGATAAGAAAAGGGTGGCGGTTCCACTTGTGTGCCATGGTCATTCTCGCCCTGTTGTTGATCTGTTTTACAGTCCTGTCACTCCCGATGGCTTCTTCCTCATCAGTGCGAGCAAGGGTACGCGTCAATTTTTGCTTTCGTTGGGGTAAATTCTAGATTCAGTTGAAGGTTTTAATTTGTCATAAATTCATAAATTTGATGGTTCTGGATTTTGTTTGTGTTAAAAACCTCCACTAATAATCTTAACTATCGCTTACCCTTTTCGTTTGGCGATTTAATTAACATTTAAATTTGCCTATTATGAGTTTTGTCAATTATGGCAATCACGAGATTCCAATGTTAAATGCTGGATCATTTTCATGATAAGATTATGATCAGCATAGACCTACTTTGAAGAGAGTTAAAATATTAGTTTAAATAATCTTACAAGTTGTACGTTTGCTGAATTTGGAAGTTTTACTCTTGTGGGTTCAGATTCTAGTCCCATGCTTAGAAATGGAGAGACTGGTGATTGGATTGGAACGTTTGAAGGGCATAAGGGTGCGGTGTGGAGTTGCTGTTTGGATACTAATGCTTTACGAGCTGCTTCTGGTTCTGCTGACTTTACTGCGTATGTATTAATCCATTTATTGAATTTTTTTTATTTGCTCTGAAAGTCCATAATCATTTTTCTTCTGCTTCTTGGTGAATGTTGTCTCCTTTTCCATCTATTCGCACCTTATGTGCATACATTATTATGAATGTGTGTGGAACCTTAAGCCGACTTGTCAATGTATGTTTGTGACAGCCAGAGAATTTTCTTAATTGTTTCTCTAAATGCTTTCTGATAAGGTTTTCCCTGTAGTCTGGCATAACTGAACTTTTTTTAAGGTATCTTGTTGGATGTTGCACATCACTTAATTTAAAATTTTGTTTTCCGTCCATGTTAGCATGTTCACATTACTTTTCCTATTGGCTTTGGATTTTCCCTTTGCATGTGTGGATACCTTCACTTGTTTGTTGTTTCCTTTGCATATACAATTATAATAAGTTTGCATATGATGATGAATTCAAGTCCTATCTGTTCTTACAAGTTTCAATATTGGGCTTTTCCATGAATCAAAAACTTAACATTGAAATATTGCACACTGTAGTTAGAATCTTACAATTCTTGATTCAATTCTTTCAATTTGATTCAATTTTCCATCCTAGTGATTCGAAGCTATAGTTGAACATCAAATGTACCTGAATTTTAACCGAATCATACAATGCGATAGTGAATCGGGTGAATTGATATGAATCTACCAATTTGGTCAATTCTTTTTTTTAGAGGGTTGTTAGACTCTATAGCTTCAAAATTTAATATTTAACTTTATTTTTTATTGTAAAAAATACACATTAAACCTTTCCTTACCTATTTTTCTTCCACTAGCTAATTCTTTTCCCTCTCCCTCTTCTTTTGTTTTCCTTTCTTTGTTTTTTTTTTTTTGTTAATATACTTATCTAATTATAGTTGTCAAATTATGACAATTTATACTAATATATTCTGACCTTTTAATCATTTTTTATTTTTTAATTATTTGTTCAAATATAAATGAGAGTTTGAGCATATGCACAATGATAATCATTGTCTACAGTTTAAGAATTTATAATTTAGAACATCAAACCGCATAATATAATAAGAATATATTGTTCTATTATAAAGCATCCTTCTCATTAGCAAAACAATAATTCTATATTTATCAAATATATCATCGTGATATTTTTTTTACTTATTTTTAAAAAATATATCATTTTTAATTAATTGTGAGAATTTTTATTGAATCTTACGATTCAATTCGATTCTCAATTCACAAAATGAAAATTTTGATTCTCTATTCATATCTTGATTTGACAACTATGAACTATGATGTCGCAGAAATACAATCACCTGTTCTGTTTAGCCGACTAAAAAGAGCTCAGAAAAGGGAAGAACAATGCTTATTTCATTCCTTAGTACCATTATTGTGTCTTTTACAAAGGCAGAGGCTTCTTGAAATGCATTTACATTTTGGTTGTTTGCTGAATGAACTTAAACATCATGTTTTGCATGAGCTTCTTATAGTCCTCGAAAACCTGTCGCATCTGAGTCATTCTTCAATTACTGGAGGCTAACCATGTTATCCTTTTATTTGTTTGCTAGAGGCTTGAAGATGTTAATAATGTGATTTATCTGATATGCATATAACAGACAATTCTATATGCTATCTCTGTTAGCTGTTCCTATTTATATATAAGATGGATTTGTTTTCTTGTAATGTAATAATCATGTTTCATGAGATCAAGTGCTGAGTTTCCTAGTTGTTGAATAGGTAATGTCTGTGTTCGTCATTTGTTACATTGATATAATCATTACTACTGTGAAGGAATTGCAGCTAATTGGTGAGAATTTAACATGTTCAACAATGGCACATGCAGGAAAGTGTGGGATGCATTAACAGGGGATGAACTGCATTCTTTTGAACACAAACACATTGTTCGATCTTGTGCATTTTCAGTGGTAAAGTTAGCAGTATTTGTTTTTCCTGTTCAGTTTTCAGTTGATAAAGGATGGTCCTATTCAAGTTTTATAATGCAAACTAACATGCTTAAAGACATGAGCTCTTGTACTCATGGTCAATGAAGTTGGTAATATTTACCCACTCTGAATATTTTTTGAATCATTCCATTTCTTGGATACCTCTCATGCTATATATTTGATGTAATGTTTAAGATAAAGTTGCCAATTTATTAAAACAATTAAACTTAGGTCAAAGTATTTTTTTTCAGAGTTGGTAAACTTTTTCCTATAGTTTCTTAGAATGGGGGTTTAAGGTTGGAGAGGGTAAACCTTTATAGTAATTTTCATGTCCTTAAGATGGTATTCACATTGTTTGTTTAAACCTTCATTGGCCATTCTAGATGGTAATTTTTGTACCTATGTATTTATATGTTTATGTGACTCTTGTGGAATCATATTTTATGGATGTGGGTGAGTTGGTGTGCTATGCTTTACTTCATTATGTTTCTCTGCAATTCTCATGCAAATGTTTTTACAATCTGGCCTCAGGATACTCGCCTTCTGCTCACTGGGGGAGTGGAGAAAGTCCTCCGAATTTTTGATTTGAGTCGTCCAGATGCACCTCCAAGAGAAGTTGACAAGTCTCCTGGCTCAGTGAGAACTGTTGCATGGCTACACAGTGATCAGACAATACTAAGTTCTTGCACTGATATGGGGGGCGTGAGGTTACTTCTCCTATTAATTATATTTAAAGCTAGCTGCTGTTATGATAGTGCATGATTTTGTGTGAGAAATAGATATACCAAACTGTAACTTGTCAAAAAAAAAAAAAAAAGAGAAAAATTGTTGTTTCCTGAAGTTTTCCTTTTGGTGGAATATTCTGGTGCAAATAAGCTCTAGATTTTGATTAGCATTGCAGTTTTGTGGGAGATAACATGCATGGGCTTAGGTTTATTGCTTGTTAAATTTTTGGGATCAAGGCCATCTGAAAAAAGACTAGCTATTTAGTCATATTTGATAATTTAGAGCAGTTGCTTGAAAGTTTTTGGTTGTTGGAAAGACTCCCAATTGCAAGCATTAAGTTTCTATTGAAAATATTTTCTAATTACTTAGAATTGGAAGCCATTGATTTGTCTAGTTATGTGGTGTTTGTTTGAGGACTTTATTGGGATTTGCATTTTTCTCTATTTCTTGGAATAAATGATGATCATGCAGACTATGGGATGTTAGAAGTGGAAAGATAGTGCAAACCCTTGAGACCAAGTCATCTGTGACCAGTGCTGAAGTGAGTCAAGATGGTCGGTATATAACAACTTGTGATGGTTCTATGGTGACGTTTTGGGATGCAAATCAGTAAGTTTGAGGCCAATTTGGTCTGTTTCTCATTGCAAAAGTTCTGTGATTGCCAGTTTTAACATATTTTGACCTTTTCTCCATCCAGTTTTGGGTTAGTGAAGAGCTACAACATGCCTTGCACAGTAGAATCAGCTTCATTGGAACCCAAGTACGGGAATAAGTTCATTGTTGGGGGAGAAGATATGTGGATTCATGTATATGATTTTCATACCGGTGATGAGATAGGTACATTCTCAAACATAATTTGTTCATGGGTAATTTACAAATTAGTCTTCTAAGGATGTCAAAAACTACAATTCAATACTCAATTTTCAAATTAAAACGAATTAGTCTCTGAGATTTGATTCTGTCAACAAAATGGTCGTTCCATCTAAATTTGATCCAATTTACCACTAATTACAGATTAAATAACCAAAATGTTCTTAAACCTATTTTCAATTTGAAACGATTATACTCGAGTTTTGTCTCATTAAAAAAAGTTTCTCCATCCAAAATATAATAAATATATATATATATTTTTTATTAACATGTCCCTTGTATGTTTTATATGTCGTGTTTTAAATTTTTAAGAATGATTATATATATATATATATATATATATACTATAAAATGAATTTTGTTTCCGTGCTTATGAATTATTAAGACATATTTAGAATTAGGAGGATTAAAATAATTTTATCGTAATTTTTCATGATAATATCATAATTAGTATAATTGGCTTTTTTTTTTAAAAGATAAGTGTGATTAGACAATTTTCTGATAAAATTATATAAATAGAAAATTATCATTGTACAATTTATTAATTTTATCAATATAATATTTACTTGTAAGATTGTAGTTATTAATAATGTAAAATTATGATGAAATAATTTTGACCCTCATAATTTTAAAAGTGTCTTATCACACTTATATATATCTAATGGGTCTATAAATTATAAACATGGACAAAAAATAAACGTAAGATATAAATATTTTAGCACAAATAATTTTAAAAACTTAGGGTATGATGTGTAAGGGACATTAATAAAAAATATATATTTATTATATTTTTAGACATAATATATGTTTATATTATTATTTAAATATAAAATTTGGATGGAGACTGTTTTGTTAATAAAACAAAATTTTGTAACTAATGGTAAATTAGACTAAATTTAAATGGAATGATCAGTCTATGAGTAGAATCAAATCTCGGGCTAAATTGTTTCACCTTACCAATAGAGATTGCCCTGTAGTTTTTAGCATAACTCAATGACTATGTTATAAATTACTCTTTGTTGGTTTTAAATACTATACTGTAAGTGACTTATACATTTTTTGCAGTATGCAACAAGGGTCATCATG
This sequence comes from Hevea brasiliensis, assembly GCF_030052815.1. Lineage (NCBI taxonomy): Eukaryota > Viridiplantae > Streptophyta > Magnoliopsida > Malpighiales > Euphorbiaceae > Hevea > Hevea brasiliensis. Next base: position 18,208,396 of record NC_079509.1, on the reverse strand, counting down.
GTCCTGTGCACTGTGTGCGTTTCTCACCAGGAGGGGAATCATATGCCTCTGGATCTGAGGACGGAACCATCAGAATATGGCAGACAGGCCCTTTGTCGCATTATGAGAATGAGGGATTCACAGAAAATGGATCAATTAGAAAGGTGAAAGTAACAGCAGAAGAAGTTTCGCTTAAGGTTGAGGGCTTCCACATTTCAGACGACGGGAAGGCCAAAGGCAAGGAAGAAGCAGGGAAGGACTGATGCAAGGAAAAATTGACCGCATCTTTTCTTTTTTATATATTTTCATTTGGTGGTGGTGTTTGATGTGGTTGACCCGACTTGTTACCGTTTAAGACCACCTAATTTTTGTACGAGGCCTAGATAGTAATGCATGTCATAGATAGGCTGGATCATACTGTTTTTGCATTTGAGCTAGCCTTAAAATCGATCGCTCAAGTCTTGTTGCCCCTCTACTGTCTACATTGTGTTTGGCTGGGAAAACCCTATACACGTATTCTTGAATGCAGCTTCATTTCCATTTATGAAAGCCCTGGAAAGTTTCCTGATAGTTTTGAACAATGGCTTCCACTTTTTAGGTACAGGAACACACTTTCTTTCCTTTTTTTTTTTGTTTTTCGACGGAACACACGATTATTATTTGGTCTGTTTTCTGGTATGCGTATTTTTGTTCTTTTCTTCAAGCGGTCTCTTTCTAATTCTAATAAGTAGTGTATTACTATATGCTAGAAAAATATGTTTCCTAAAATTGATGTGATTTCACAATTGAATTTAGGGGTTAGCCGGAAGGACCTCTCCATTCTGGCAGAACATAGTTTATTGATGAATTTACTTTGGAGACTTTTTGAGGGCCAGCCTGAGAGCTTAAAAATTGCGACCCTGGTTATGACTGTAAATAAAAAGAGTTAGAGGGACCAGAATGCAACAATAACTGTGTCGCAAACATCGCGGAAGTCCAACGAGAAAAAAAAAAAGTAGTACCAGTGTGGTAAATTTGATCGAAGAATAGGGTTATTTAAGTAATCTTTCAAGACTTCATCACCCTCTTTATTCATAGTCATAAATAATATAATATAATGTAATCCTCCGTTCCCCCCCTCTCAGAGACCGGAAGGTTTGTGCTTTTTTGTTCTCTGGTTCATTGACTCTTACCGCCTTTGTCTTCCATTTCCTCGTATCTAAATAAATTGTTAGTTTCTGGTTTTTTGTTTTTAGAGGCAAAAGATGTCGGGAAAAGGCGCCAAGGGTTTGATTACGGGCAAGACCTCAGCTACCGACAAGGATAAGAACAAGAAGAAACCCACCTCTCGCTCTTCTCGCGCTGGCCTTCAGGTTTTACTCTCTCCTTCTCTCTCTCAACGCTTCTTCTTTTTCTTGCTTTGAATTGCCTTTCTTCTTTGTATTTGAACTTTACCCAGTTGCATAGATTTTTTTTCTTTACTTTTTTTAAAGTTGAGGATTTAAGGTTTTGAAACTGTTGGGATTTTGGTTTGGGATTTATGTTTAGCATTTGAGCTATTATAACTTTCCCTAGTGTATGAACATAGAGCACTTTATTTTCTGTTTTTGGCTTTGATGTCTTAATTCTTTTCATAAATGTGGTATGCGTAAAACTTTTTTTTACAGAAAACGTGGGGGATGATTTCTGTGACTTTATTCCAAGGTTTGAAGTTAACATTTCTTAGAGAAAATCTAATAATCCAGTGAAAATGGAACTCTTATTTGCTATTATCAACTCGTTAAATCGTGAATGTAGACAGTTGTCTGAGTTTACAAGGTTTTGTACCTTCACTAGTATCAATCAAAGCAGCAAGAAGAGCTTACAAAGAGTTGCAGCAGAGAAGTTAATTAGGAAAAGAAATTAGTTTAGTTTAGTATTTATTTTATTCTTTCAGTTTTGCCAGCTCAGCTATAATACAGCTGGACATTTTTCTCTGGGGTGTATATAAACACTGTGCTCATTGATTGCAATATATGAGATTCACATTTTTCTCAACTGTTTACTCTGTGATAACTAGTGAATCCTTTATGCACGTCAGGTGAAATATGTTGTATAAATTTGTTGACACAATTACCATGCTTTTAAGAAGTTTATTGCATATTAATAACTGTTGATTAATTAGAGTGTTATCAATTGGGAAAAACTTTGGGAACTCCTAAGTGAATTTGTTTAGTGGTGATCTAGTGGTGTTTCTGCAAAAAGCTACTTTGTCAACATAGGAAACATGCGTGAATCTTGAAGGCTGGGAATTTCTGGTTTTGCATCTTTGTTCCCCGACTTCACCACCCCCCTCCCCAACCACCCACCCCCCACACTTATTTATTTTTTATCAGGTACTGGGGGGTGGGTAGCACTTTCTGATTTGATTTCACCTGACTGGTTCCCTTCCCCTTGCGTATCTATGCTCTTTGTCCCTTCTTTTCTCTTCTACCTTTTTTCTCTAGACAGTTTTTTTTGGTGATCTTTGGTGGAGTTATTATGAATTGCAACCTCAATGGGGGATGATAGTCGCATTTCAACTGTGTCCTTTGGCATAACTTGCAGTTCCCAGTTGGCCGGATCCATCGATTGCTGAAGTCAAGGACCATGGCTCATGGAAGGGTAGGAGCAACGGCTGCTGTTTATTCTGCTGCTATTTTGGAGTATTTGACTGCTGAGGTGTTGGAGTTGGCTGGAAATGCTAGCAAAGATCTCAAGGTGAAACGTATCACTCCCAGGCATTTGCAACTTGCAATTCGAGGTGATGAAGAACTTGATACTCTTATCAAGGGCACCATTGCTGGTGGTGGAGTCATCCCTCACATCCACAAGTCACTTATCAACAAATCATCCAAGGAATAGCTTTCTAAAAGGATTTTATGTGCATCCGTTTGCCATGGCGAAAAAAAAAAAAATCCTTGCTGAAGTGAGCCTGCCATCCACAGCCATGGATTTGTTCAAAACCTGTTGTGTGATCAGGGTTATGCATTTAAGTTTTAAATTGTTAGCTTATACTTGTTTTCTTTCATTTCAGTTGGAGGACTTAGTATACTTCTCATAAATGTTTCCTTTTTGTTTAGGACTAGGCAAATTATGTTGGATATATCATCAACAGTGTTTGACATATCTAATCTTTGTTCAAACATTACTATACTAATGTTAATATCAACTTGAGTGATATTATTTCATACATCTTTTGCATAAATAGTTGCTTTAATAATTATAAATTTTGGTATTTTGCCAATGATGTCATTGTTTTTTCTTCAAATATTTTAAAAACAAAAGGGTATTATATTTTCTTAACCTTTGAGATGTGCAGGACTCCTTTATTTACCAGAGTAAATCTTCCTTGGGGTGACAAAGCACAGCTCCTGATGATGGGCATGCACGGACAAAAAGACTTGGATTAGAAGGTATGTCTGTGTTCTGTTAATGATTCCATCTTTATATTGGCCAGATTTTCATCCGCTTTCCATGTATTTGTGTTCCTGGTCTGTGCTAGCCTCTCTTGAGGTTTGGGTTTGAAAGTCTGCTAGAAAATTTGGAACATAAGAAATTACTGTGACTGGGACTGCATGATGGCTTTCAAGATTCAGTATGGATATTTACGATTTCAATTCCAAAAATCTTTTCTGTTGCACCAAGCAATGAACAATACTTGACAAGCTACAGGATTAAGAAATTATCAACATTTGACAATTTGTACCATAAAGCAAAAATAGCCAGTGGTAGTCGAGATTCATTTCCCGTCTATCTATTTCTGTTTAAATTCTACAGAAACGTGAAAAAATTTGCATGGGCCCTCGAAATGGGGCCATGGAAAACGAAAACGTAAAAGAAACTACGGAGTCCGAACCTCTTCTTATAACAGCCAATATGACCCCTCAATTAACAGTTCATTCCATTGCTAACGCTACACATGTTGTATATATGCAAGATAAACTGCGGTTCCAACTATACCAAATTAGCTTGACCGCCATCAGCAGCTAAACAGTAGCAGAATTGGCAGTGTAAATGAATGTACAATGTACCTGTGAAATTCTCAAGATATGTTTGATATTCATGCTGTTTATGGTTTAGACAATAGTTTAAAGGAAATAATTTAAATATTGCAACTAGGGAATCATAAAAATTGTTTTTTGTTATATTGCCTCGCAGGGATTAGTAAATCAGGAAAGAGCTGGTGCTTTATCACCTTCTGCCCTTGCTCATAATGCCTCGTAGCATTATCTTCCTCTTAAATATTCAATTCGTTATGCTAAAAATGTGATATGATAGAACAGAATGGGAAGCATTTTGAGCATCATCCTTGTGGTGCTAACATTGAAAGCAGAAAAAATGCCAGAACATATCAGTTAAAAATACCAATTCCAATCCACTGAATAAACATCATCCTAATTCTGACAATGATTAAAAAAATGCCTGTCATACACCAATCAATTCACTTGTCCTCAAGAATTTTGCATCATAACCAACCATTCCGAGGCTCAGATAGCTGATACCTTTGGAACAATGACTGGGAACTGGTGGATCTCATCCATCCAGGGGCTCTTTTCCTTTGCGGGGTTTATGGTCCTTAATGCCTTCCAAACTGCACTGTTACATTTAAACCCTGAACCAAATGCTATTTGCCATGTTCTATCTCCCTTCTTCATTCTTCCTTTGGCTTCTGAATAAGCCAATTCATACCAAAGGGAACTGCTTGAGGTATTGCCGAACCGGTAAAGTGTCATCCTTGATGGCTCCATATGCCAATCAGATAGCTGCAAGTTTTTCTCCAATTCATCCAGAACTGCTCTTCCCCCAGCGTGAATGCAGAAATGCTCAAAAGCTAGCTTGAAATCAGGGATGTAGGGCTTGATCTTCATCTTGAAAAGTTTTTTACCAACTAATGTTGCAAAGAATAGCAGCTGTTCGTACATTGGCAGAACAAGAGGCCCTAACGTAGTTATGTTAGTTTTCAAAGCATCACCTGCGACTGCCATGAGATCCTTTGACAAAGTAACACCGACCTTCCCATTGGAGTCCTCTTCTTGTGTAACACAAGTGAAGCACTTGTCATCAGCACCCTTGTGAGTGCGGACAGTATGTATTAATTGGTACTTTGACCTCCTCCTGTCAGACCGTTTGTTGGAAAGGAGAATTGCAGCCCCTCCCATTCTAAATAAACAGTTTGAAACAAGCTTTGATCGATCATTTCCAAAGTACCAATTCAGTGTTATGTTCTCCATGCTGATGACCAATGCATAGGAGTTGGGATGAACCTGAAGAAGATCCTTAGCTAGAGCTATTGAGATCAGACCTGCACTGCAACCCATCCCACCTAGATTGTAGCTAACTATATTACCTCGAAGCTTGTAATGGTTGATAACCATCGCAGAAAGAGATGGGGTAGGATTGAACAAGCTACAATTCACAATCAAGATTCCAATATCTTTGGGTTTAATGGAGGTCTTGGCCAAAAGCTCATCAACACAACCAAACATCACAGCCTCAGCTTCTTTTCGAGCTTCTTGCATTGATGGATTAGGGGGAATGTTGAGGACTGCCTCTGGAAGATAAGTTGAATCCCCTAGGCCAGATCTCTCAAGGATCCTCTGCTGGAAGTTGAGATTCTCCTCTGTAAAAGTTCCGGTCATCCGAGATTGATCCATGAAAATCCTTTTTGTGCATTTACGAGATTCTGCAGGCTTGTAGCAGGAAAAGTTGACAAGGTATACAGGCCGAGGACGAGTCATAAAATAGAGTGTAATTAGGAAAACAAGTAGTGATGAGCAGATTATCACAGATATGAGATTGTACTGTAGATGCTCCCAAAGAGTATAAAAATCTTGGAGAGAAAATGTTGAAAGCTGAGCAGCAATTAGGACTACAAGAGGGGAAAGGAAAAGGTACATTCCATGGGAGATGAGGTAATGGTAACCCAATTTCACATATTTTAGCTTCACAGATTTTTTGAAATCAGGAAGGTTTCTTGATGACGATGGTGAGATCAAGGGTGTAGTTGGTTTTGGCTCTGCCATCTCTCCCTGTTCAAAGTTCAATTAATTAGGTGAGAACTGAGAACACATGCAAGTGAAGATCAACAATACAGTCAATTTCAAGAAAGTGAAGAAGTCAACGAATAGAGATCAAAACTCAAAAAGATCCTATGATCTAGTTTAGTTAAAATCTTAACTTCAATTCTAAAATGACTAGCTGTCTTTTCTATCTTTTTGAAGAATTCAAATTTAAGTTCTGAAAACTGGGTTATCTCTAATCGACAAATGTTAGAGTGATATGAACAATGAAAAGATGAAACAACCAAGATCCAAGTCAGGAAAATGTGAAGAAAGGCAATTTAATTTCGTTAACTTATATGTATTTTACAAAAAAATATTATATTACTATAAGAAAATCTCCCTCCTTGTATAAACCCAAAAATCATCCATCATTACAGATCAAAATTAGTTGGAACACAGTAATCCCAGATCAGAATTTTACATCAAAGGCAAAACTTTCATGCGTTTAGAAACACCACGAACCGAAACCCAGACCGCCATTCCCAGTCAAAACCACATTATGAAACAACCCAGATCCCCAAAAACAAAACAAGAAAAAACAATTAAATAATATAAATTGCATTGCTAAACAAAGCCCAAAAGAAAACGAAATGGGAAGAAAAAAAAAAGAAAAAAGAAAAAAGAAAAAAGAAATACTAACCTTGAATAGGCAAGCCCCAAATAAACGAGTAAAGAGAAGAAAAAACTAATAAGGTAGCGAAGAGGAGAGGAGAGGAGAGGAGAGGAAGAAAGAAGCTCGTGAAGAGAAATGGGAGTAAAATTAGAGGGTATTTATAGTGGAGAGAAGAAGCCAGCTTGAAATCGGAAGCTGCCCCAAAATGGACGCGTTTTGAGAGTGCAAGAGCAAGAGAGAGAGCAACAGGCGGCGCCAACTGGGTTTGAAATCTTTGACTGTGGCCTCCTTCTAGACCCTTTTTTCCTCCTTCCTTCCACGGAAATGGACTCCTTAGTCCTTTCCTCCTTTTTTTATTATTTTTTTAAAGAAAATTTAATTTCTTTTAAAATAAAATACTACTATGTTTTAGTATGCACGTGTTAATTATGCATTTGTTTTAAATTTTAAATAGTTTATATTACAAGACCACTTTATTAAATTAATTACCGAAATTATTACGGATATTTAAATAGTTATAATAATAAAAATGAGGAAATATTTATCTCCATAGTAGTCTCAATTATAATTTCTTTTGGCCCATGTGAGGCTTTGATACAATAACATGTTTCTAATGATTTGGAGCACGGATAGTAATGAATTGTATCTGATTTGGCCGAATCTTAATAGGATGGATTTAAATAGTATATAATTGAGTTTAAAATAAATTTAAATTTAAAAAATAATATTCATGAAAAGTTTGAATCAAATTTAAATTTTGTATAATATTAGGTATTATTTACTCAAATTTATTTATATAACTAATTAATTAAATATAATATATATATATTTATAATAATATTTATAAATTTTTATATATATTATATTTTAAATAAATAGAATTTAAATATTTCATAAAAATATTAAAATTTTAAAATATTTTTAATATAAATTATTATTAAAAATATTTTTATGTAAATTATTAATTAAAATATATAAAATTAAATAGGTTTCATTATTTTTTGAATAATAATAATCGATTTTGAGACGAGTTCGAATAGTAAATATAAATTTTAATAGGGTTTAGTATGAATTCAGTTATTGAGAATATTATTCAAGTTTGGATTAGAGTAAGATGATTTTTACAGGTATCCTACTCGTTGTCATTCTTAATTCGAAGTTCAAATTAAATCAAGTTATATCTGGTATTTTTTTTCACGTGCATCCTAGCACTAAAAACTTGTTCAACAATGTCTATTGAAATAAAATTACTTTACAATCTTGCATAAAATTAGAAAATAATATTTATATTTTTTTATCATTAGAGGCAAAAAAAATTGAATCTATCACAAACTCAAAAAAAATTGCTAGATATAAATATAATAAATATAAAAAAAATCACATGTACCTTTTTTTTATGCTATTACATCAATATTTCTTGTTGTCTTTAGCATTGCGCGAATGAATGAACCCCAATGTGAAAGAAAAATGGAGATGATTCAACAAGCTACAAGGGCTTTCTATGTAAAAAATGAACTTTTTCTCTCAACAATTTTCTCTTGGTTCCTTTTCTTGGTAATGCCAAGCAGCCTAAGTTTGCTTCCTAACCCCTTGGGGGTAGGGGAAGAGATCTTTGTTTTGGTTTCTCCAACTAGCGCTTGAGGTCAACTCTCCCTCTCTCTGAGGTTAGTGCACAAATGGTTTTGGTTTACTAGTTTGCACAGGTGTGGAAAACAAGAGAGAGCCATCTTGGTACCTTGTGTTGGTGGGTGATTTGGCTAGATGGTGGTGTTTGCTATTGAAGAAGGAGGGTGGTTAGTATAGAAGTTCGCTAACGAGTATTTAAATGGCTGACCCAAGTCTTCAAAGAATAAAATGCCTTGGATCTATGTGAATTTGGTTAGTCTCCTATGGTGAATGTTATGATTTGGCTAGATCTGATGGCTTGGGTCCTGCGGCGGTGGGAGTTTATCTTGGGTACTTCGGAGTTCATAATGGTTTTTATAACACCCTCAAAGTAAGTAGTCATGTGCATTCTACTGTTCCAGTGACTAATGTCTATTTGGTGACTAATGTCCCGGCGATGGGTGACCGACCTAGGAAGCGACTGTGAGCTCAGTTGCTACCCTAAATTCATGTGGGACCCCATGACATCCTTAGTTGACGGTTAATTATGAAACTATTGAGAATTAGAAAATCAAAGAAATAAAAAGGGAATAAGCACAATTAAGCGAATCAGAACCTAAGGACTCATCGGGCATTATGGAAAAAGATAAATTATAACCGATGAGGGGCATTTCGGTCATTTCACTTTAAGAGGTGATTTTTGACCTAAATATCCATTAAATTGTATGAGATTAAAATATTAAAAAAGAATTAAAAATATAGAAATGTGTATGAAAAAGAAAAGAAAGAAGTGAATTTTTCAAATTTTTAATCACTATTATGACATAAGCATGATACAAGCATGACACAATTAAAATTATAATTTAATTTAATTCATTTTTGGGATAAATATATATATATATGACAAGACATAAATTAAAAGCCAAAAATTATTTCTTCTTCCCAAAGATTAGCTGACTCCCTCTTTATCATCTCCATCCTCCATTTCCATTATTCCAAGCTTTGATTCCCCACCTTTCTTCCTTAAATTTTCCACTAAATTAGCAGAAAACCTCTAATTAAGCCTCAAAGTGAAGATTGGGAGAGAGAAAAACAAGAAAATTGGAAGGAAATTGATGTTGGGAAATTCTCAATTGAGGTGAGCTCTCTTTCATGCTTGATTTATTATATATACCTTGAATTAAGTTTGATTTTGATGAATTTACATGAAAAAGTATGAGAATCATGCATGAAATGAGAGAGTTGATTTTTGGCCAGCTTGAGGGAACTTGGGGTTTTGAAGTGTTTGATGAGATTAAACATGAATTAGAGCTTAAGTGATGTGGTATATATGATTAGTATGCTAAATTGCATGAGTTTGCATGAATTTGAAAAGATGAAGAATTAAGGTTTATGAGAAATTAGAGCTTTTGTGGTATGTGATGCAATTGATGTTTATAAGAGCAAATTATGGTCATTTGGTATGTTTTGGTTGAGAATTGATGTGAATTGATGAAAGGAATGAATAGATTGGTAGTGTGTGGAATTGCTGAAATCTGGACACTTGAGTCCAGTGTGCTTAATAGCCTATAAATTGAGCTACACAGCTCCGATTGATATGAAACCAATTAAAAAAGAAACCTAAGACATAATGCTAAATTTTTCATGAAGACACCCTACCCAGAAAATGATCATAAGTTACCTTAAATGAGCCTTGAATTTGGATTGTAATTCTGGATCTGACAAAAAATGACTAAATGAACAATACTTAGTAAATTAGGCATAACTCATTCTAGAAAACTTCAAATTAGGTGATTCTTAAACCAATGGAAACCTGAGACATAGGAGAACAATTCTTATGAAGATCATAGAGCCAAATTATGACCCTAACTTGATCAAATTACTAGATAAAATTGGTCCAGTAAATCTACCCTGATTCTAGACTAACCTGGAAATCCTGAACAATGAGTTATCTGACTAGTTTTGGCAAAATTGCCATAACTTGGGCTATAATTATGCAAATTAGGTAACTCCAAAGCCAAAATTCTCGTAAGACATAGAACTAAAAACTTATGTTTTACTAGAATCCAGTTCTTAGGGCAAAGTAGGGGAATTATTGGGACAAGTTAGGAATCCCAAACCTGAAATCCCTGCACCTTAGCTAATTGGCCTTATGACCTCCGAATGGTTATCAGGCCATAACTTCCTCTACAAAACTCCAATTGAAGCGATTGAAATTGATTTGGAAACCTAAAACAAAGACCTAAACATTGTTTTAGGTATAGGGCCAAATTATGAGTTTAAGATGCTCGGATATAGAATGCAAAGTTAGGATACAAATCTTGAAAAAACTAGAATCTCAGGATATGGCACTTGGAATAATATTTAGTAATTTGGCCATAACTTGAGATCCAGATCTCCAAATTGAGTGATTCAAAAAGGTGAATAAAACTAAGACATAGAGGAATAAGTTTCATGAAGAACACTTCACTAAATTGTGATTAAAACTAGGCTGAAATGGGGTTACAAAACTAGGGTCCAGAATTACCCTTAACCCAAAATATATTAAAATTTCAAAATTTACTTAGGGATGCATTAGGCATTTATTTGATTAGCTATTGGAGGTAATTGGGAGAACTATTGAAATATTTTAATTGTGTATTTTCAGTACAAAAGGAGACCTTGAAGGATAAGGAAAAGTGAGTCAAGGAAAGAGGAGACTCATTAAAGGTTTGCGCACAACTAACCTTTTTCTTTATTTTTCAATTTGAAATTGATTTGAATGAGATTATTATGAATGAATGATGATTTTTCCTTGTCTTGAGAACTTTAAATTTTGTGAAATGAAAGTGTGTGTTCCCAACCCTTTTTAGGGGTTTATGATGAATTGATTGTGACTCTTTGAATGGAAATTTATTGAAATTGTTTTGGAACCACAGTTAGCATGGCAACATGATTTGTGTTCCTCATTAGCTTGCCTAGTAAGACATAATGGATATGATCTCCTCCACTTGTGGGTTGAGTTTTCCCTCTCTGGTTTACCAGTTGAGGACGTATTGGATAAGTACTCATATTTGTTATCTAGCCTTTGTATTCCCCTTTAGCTTTTAGTTATTGGAACGTATTGGCTTTGTCATGGTGTAGAACATGACATTGATTGAAAATTTATGTCATAGTTCTAACTGTGAGAATTGTTAGCAAACCACTAAATTGTGAAAATTTTGGATAAAATGGGATTGAAATGAGTGATTTACAATTATTAAAATTTGTGATTTCAGTTTCTTGAATTGTGGTCAATTTGAATATATTTCAAATTTCTTGTTATGATTTGATAAATATGTCTTCTATTGTGTTTTAAAATTTTGTTGTGCACCACTAAGTGTTATGCTCAGCAATAGCTATTTCATGCTGTCGCAGGTAAGGAGAAAGAAAAAGCTGCAGAGTGAGTAGCGTGGAGCAGTACTGGATATAGCTTCGGGTATATATTAGGTATACCCTTGTGTAGATTTATTTTGATGTAATTTGACCTGCATGTATATAAAAGACAAATGAGCAGTTGTACACATGAAATTGTAATAATATTTTGTTAACTTTTCGTTGTAAATTTGTATAGAGTATTTATTTTGATTTGTATATGAGAAATATATATTTCTTTGATGTTAGTTGAATCAAAGAAGATGACTTGAGTTGATTGAGTTTAAAATTGTGTACGATATATTTCTGTAAATTGATTTTCACAGGTTTAGAAGAACTGTTTTTACCTAGTTTTAGCTGTCATTACGCGAATTTTTCACAAAATTTTAAAAATACTAAATTATTTATAAATAAATTTTATGACATATAACCAACCCAAAGACCCTGTAATAATTCTTTTATCCTCATTTTCATTTAAATATGAAATGAAATTGTTTTAAAATCCCTTGTAGTATATTTAAAGAGTTATCGGTAGGCAAGTACGGTAATTAATTAGGTATACTACAGGATCATGTTATGCCTTACAAATAGGTAAAGTGCGATAGTTTTTGCCTTTATTGTGTTCGTCTTCTCTTTATCGCTACTGTAATAACCTGAAAGAAAAATTATTATTATTATTGTGATTGTTATTGTTATTATTATTATTATTATTATTTGAAACTTGTTTGAAAATAGTTTTAGTAAAAATGGACCTAAATGAAAAAGGGTAGACTTAATTAAAGAATCCTTAATAGTTTAAGGATCAATGGGAAATTTTGCTTTAAGTTAAAAAAAAAAAAAACAAACCCCCCCTCCCCCCTTTCTCATGTTTTCTCTCTCCCTCTCTTTTCTTTTCTTTCCTTTTTCTCCTTCCTCCTCCCTTTCCCCTCCGGCCAGCCACCTGTCCCCACCGTCCACCACCCCTGGCAACACCTTGCTACTGTCGGCACACCTTTTTCGATGAGTTATTAGCAGGAAAAATCATCCTACACAATAAAATGCAAATTATGATTTTTCGGTTATTTCTTCATCATCCGGTCACCATTTTCGGCGTTCTTAGTATCAAAACGTCCTCTCTTCATGGGCATCGCATAGATACCAAGCTTGCGCAGTATCGTTTTCTGATTTGCGCATATCAAGCTTCGAAAGTTTTTACCCATTTTGACTTTCGGACAAATTTCTCTCAAACCGGAATTTTTCTAAAAAATCAAAGTATATCAATGTGTTGTACACTCTAAGAGTTTCGAAACGATACCAATTTGAAAATTTTTTGACATCGAAAAATTTTTGAGACCCTCGAGCTTGTTAGCGAGATTTCGGATCTTTAACGTTGTCTTTTTGTTAAATAAAAATTATATTATAACTCTTGGTATTGTGGGTTTTGTATAAGTACTTTTATTTTGGAGAGATTCCACCGGCGCTCGAGACTGCAATTTCAGTCCGGACGTGTAGGTCCCAGGACCCACCTCATAAGTGGTCAATATTACAGTCGTTTCTATCATTTTCAAATGCCTGAACTCATTCTAGGTGTCAGAATTGGCATAGGAAACTCTGAATTCAAAAGTGACCCTTTTTTCCTTAAGCTGAGTTTAGCTTGTTAACTAATAAAACATTCGTGGATTATTGAAATGCATAAATTTCAATTATGATATTAATATAAAATTATTAAGGGCCTTAGAGAATATTTATAGAACTTTCAGAGTTAATTTGGATAATTTTTGAATAATAATGAAGTTTAAACACCTACCTGGAACGGAACAATTACACTAGTTTATGTTGTTTTGGTAGGCCTCGGATGAGCATTATGTTGTGTTGTGTTGTGGGCCTAAGGCTTTTGAATTGTTGAAGTATAAGTTGTATTCTTCTTGTAAGGAGGTTAGATCTTAGGTATAGGAGAAACTCTACTAAATTCCTGACAAAAATTTAGGAGTCTTTTGTCTCTTTACAATTTATTATTAGTCAATTCTTGATAGTTCTTTGATGTATTTGATTAGGTGATCCAAATCGGCCATCTTCATATTCTCAGCAAAACCAATAGGCATTGGATTGCTTTGTGAGTTGGATACTTATTATATTTTTGTAATTTCAATATTAATTATATATTTTAAGCATGCTCATATATTTTATAAATATATTTACATGCTTAGTTAAATAAATTAGGGGCACTCTTATTGTTGCATATTTATTTATTGATAATTACTGGTATTTACCACCCTAAGAATAATTTGGAGCTGTATGTGTATGTGTGTTATATATATATATATATATGTATATGGTATGTGATGGATATGGATTGGACAGGTAGTCGCAGCTTGAGCTAGTCTCGCTAGAACCCAATTTTTTTGGATATGGAAAGTCAGGGTGAGACACGACTTTGAGTTAATCTCGCTGGCCCCAGCACTTGGATTTAAGCGAAAGTCTGGCTTGACTTGAGCTTACTGGTGGGTCTTGGATTAAGAGAGCTGGATAGGGGATCAGCTCCTATAGTTATGTATGAAAATACTTTACTAGGTGCATGTGTAACTCCAAGTTATCCTCTTGTGCGAGTATTGAATGATTTACTTGTTGCATATGTTTGATGTGCATTTCATATTTAGAGATGCATTAATTGTAAATAGCTATAGAAATTATATTTATAATCAATATCAAAACTCTCTGAGTTGAATGCTTATCCCTATTCAATTATTTATTTTCTAGGTGACAGGTGGAGGTTATATAAAAATTAACCTGCTTTCTTTCTCACAGGGAAATTTGTAACTATTAATGTATTAAAACTTACTTTATTTATTTAAATCTAGAACTCCGCAGTGATTGTATTAATCCTTCCTTATGATGTAAAAAAATTAACTTGTTAAATTTATTAGCATTTGTGACCTTGAATTTAGGGTGAGCAGAGCTCCCCATTATGGTTTTGGTTATGATTATAGCTTTTGAGGGTGAGCTGAGCTCCCTAAATTGTGGATTTTATTATGTTATAAGTCAAGTGAGTTTTCCTCCCTATTGGATTGTCCATTTTATGGCCAAACTTTGTCTATTTATTTTCTTGATTTTTAAACTCCATCATTGTGTTGTAGACTGTTTAAGCTTATTACGGGTTTTAAGAGCCTTATGCTGATCCAAGTCCTATTGCCAGTTCGACCCAGAAATCGGGTCATGACAGCTACACTAGCTTCAATCAGGGCCCTATATGCTAAAAGGGTGCTAGCAATTGTTGTGTTGGTGGGTGATTTTTATAGGGGGAGATCCAGCCCTACTATGGTGTTTCAGGGGCATGGTTGCATGTGGGTTTCCAATCACTAGTGGCGTTGCTTTGTTGGCGAGGGTGGTTTGGTAGCGAAGTCATTGGTGGTTTTGTTGGTTATGGGCTAGGCCTCTTGCTAGGTTTGGGTTTTGTGGAGCTAGTTTTAGGTCTTGGTCTTTGCTATCCATCTTATGTAATCCTGCCAATTGGGCCTTGGTAATGCAATACAACATTTGCATGTTCCAAAAAAAAAAAAAGAGGGCTTTCTATGTAGCTATTGTGTATTTCTTATAATGATTCAACAAATGATTTCATAATTCAGACTTTTTGATAAAAGTTTTTGTTTGGTTAGAAACAGGCCACGTACTATCTATGCAAATATCCACTATAATAAATATTAAAATTAGCAGTAAAATTTTTTCAGAAATATTATAAACTTATAAAGTTAACATATAGTAACAATATGAATAATTGCTGCTAACTGCTAATAGTATATATATATATATGGCAACAATTATTGTTATTATTAAAAATTTTTTACTGCAATAATTATTGTTGTCAATAATTTTTTTTTTCGTAACAATCACAATTTTTTTGTAGAATACCTATGGTCATAATTTAATAGTGGCAATATACATTAACTCATATATTGCTGCTATAAATTTATGAAATAATTTCTATATATTTGACAGTAAAAATCGTTGCTACTAAATTTAATATTTCTTATAGTGATTGCATATAAACATTGTGTACACAAAGCCTTTTTCTTGACAAAATTATCCTCAACCCTCGTAGAAAACACAAATGTTTACATCGGTAAAGAAAAATTATTGTGCCTTGGTTTATTCATGTGTTCTTAAACTTGGTAGCAGGGATGGCCTCTTTAATTGAGGTCTTGATGAAGGTTTGGCTTATTGTTTGCTAGGCAAGTAGAGATTAGGATTAAAGAGTTGAGTGCTTCTCTTTTACTTATTGTTTGCTCATTTGGAGATTCATACAAAAGTGGTAGCCAAAGTGCAGGCAATTGTGGCACTAATTAGAATTTTAAGGATAATTTATAGAAAATTAAATAGGGAATTTATTCAGAAAATGTCACGACCCAACCTATGGGCTAGACCGGCACTAAGATCTGGGTCAGCCTAAATCCCCCGAGGCTCATAGTAAGCTTAACTATTCCTTAACCTAATCTTAAAGCACATTTTAAGCTTAATTTCAAGAATTCAACGGGACAGAGTCTGGCCATAATATGGACCATATAATGGGGAGTTTTTTACTTGCTTGGCTTGTAAACATAATATATAATAATTTGGGGAGCTCAGCTCACCCTCCACATACTCATCATGTCATAAATCAAATGGGAGCTTAGGTCCCTCATCCAATCCAATCACACTCACACATACATCCATTTAATGTTCTTACAAATTCAACATAATATTATATTACAGTCCCAAATTAATTAAAATACTCCTAACACATGCGGAGTTTAAAATTTTAGCTAAATTGTACAAAATACATTAGATATTACTAATTGACCTACGAAGAAGAGGAGCAGGTTAGTCACAACAAGCAATCCTCCTGTAGCCTGGAAAAATAAGGTGAATAAGAGTGAGCGTTCAACTCAGAGAGTAAAATACTAATTTTAACTACAATTTCTATAGCTACCTAGAGCTAATGCATCCTAAGGAGTGGAATGCAACACCATCGAAATTTTCATACACATCACATCATAATAGCAAAAAGGGAATTTGGAGCACTCACACACCCAATAATGTTCAAACAATACATATATGGGAGCTGATCCCTTATACAACTCTCTTAATCCAACCTCTGCTAGCGAGTGTCTCTCAAGCCAGACTTTCGCTTGATAAACCAAATGCGGGGACCAGCGAGATCATCTCGAGCCGTGCCTACCTCGACTTATCCATAAAGGATCGGGTTCCAGCGAGTGTCTCTCAAGCCGCGTCTACCCGTGTAACACCCTCACCATAGGTAGTCCGTACATTTTACTGTTCCGACGACTAATGTCTGTTCGGACAGTCAAAATGTCTGGAACTACACCTAAACTATAGTGAGGAGGCATAAATTAAAGAAATAAATGTTAAGAAAATATAGGAAAAATTTAGAGAAAAATAAATTAAAGTTTAGAGGATTTATAAATTGGTACAAAAATAATAAAAATAACCCGATATGCATTATGAAGCGCATTTTGGTCATTTCACTCCCAGAGGTGAATTTTGACCTAAATGTCAAAATAAAATTTAGAGAATAAAAATAATTAACATAAATTAATATTATGAGTTGAAATAGGAAAGAAGAAGAAAAGAAGAAGAAAAGAAGAAAAGAAAAATAAGCTTATGAAAATTTAAAACAAAATTAAAGTACAACATATATGGAATATATAAATACCCACAAAGGACAAAAGCTACCTAACTCATCTTCTCCCTCATCTCTTCCCTCTCATTGCTGGGTGCCTTGGTTTCCTTCCTCCACCATTGTTATTCAAGCTTCAAGCTTAATTCTTCCCTCATTTCCTCACCAAAACCCATAACACATTTTATTAAAAATCCTCCTCACACTCTAAGAAAGCTATAGATAACCATAAAGAGGAGAAAGGTTGAAGTTTTGGGAAGCTCAAGTAAGGTTAGTGCACTAATCCCTCTTCTTCTCTTTATTAAACATGAAAAGCATGTTTAGCCAAGCATAAATATCATTAAAACAAAAAAAAAACTTGAGGAAAGAACCCTTGAATTTTTGGTAGCCATGGAACTTGATGTTTATTGCTTTTAAGTGATGAAAAATGGTTCCATGAGAATGTGTGATGAGTTGAAATGTTTGGGTGTTTGATTATGTAGTGTTTGTGAAAATTTAAAACTTTGAAAACTAGGGTTTGTGTAAATGCTTGAAGACTTGGTGTAAATATGGAAATTGACCTATTGATTTGAGATTGTTGCTTATAGAAGCATATTGCATGTAAATTGAAGTAAGGAAGTTGAAGGAATTGAGATATTGGGAGTGTTCAATTTTTTGCAGGTTTGGACTCAATGAGTCCAGTGAGTTTATTGACTCATAACTGAAAATGTGTGACTCCAATTGATGTGAGGCCAATTGGAGGTGAAAATAGACTCAAAATAGCCCATTTTTCATGGAGACACCATGCCCAAATTTTTCCAAAATCATGACCAATTCTCTGCCCAAACTCGGATGACCGAACACTGCCAACCCAGAAAATGACCAAATGAACAGTACGTGTTCATTTGGTCATAACTCTCTCTATATTGGTCCAAATGACCTAAATTTCATCAATGGAAACCTTAGACATAGGGCTACACTTTTCATGAAGACCACTTGACTCATTTTTGCCTTTAACCAATTCAAATTGTTAGCACAAATTGGGTCACTAAAACTGCCAACCCAGAAAATGACCAAATGAATAATACGTGTTCATTTGGTCATAACTCTCTCTATACTAGTCCAAATGACCTAAAATTTCATCAATGGAAAGCTTAGACATAGGGCTACACTTTTTATGAAGACCACTTAACCCAGTTTTGCCTTTAACCAAATCAAATTGTTAGCACAAGTTGAGTTATTAAAACTGCCAACCTAGAAATTGTCCAAAATACTGTTCCTTTGGTATTTTGACCATGACTTGAGTTCTATAACCCCAAATTCAGTGATTCAAAAACTGAAATTCAAGTTTAAACATAGAGGAGCAATTGTTATGAAGGAAGTGTGACTAAATAGACATCCTAACCTAGTCAAATTCCTAGATAAAAATAACACATCAACATGAAACTAAAGAAAGGTTCATGGGAAAAATGCTATATATGATAATTAAAATACTCATAAGGAAAATTAAATATTAAAAATGATATGAATATGTAAATTGGGACTAATGTCCTATTAATATGAAATTAATAGTACCAATGAATAGTA
The DNA here is from genome assembly GCF_030052815.1 of Hevea brasiliensis. Classification (NCBI taxonomy): domain Eukaryota; kingdom Viridiplantae; phylum Streptophyta; class Magnoliopsida; order Malpighiales; family Euphorbiaceae; genus Hevea; species Hevea brasiliensis. The sequence goes on along the minus strand of NC_079509.1, from coordinate 18,189,528 downwards.
CTAGAAAATAGTAACAGTGAATAGTGCTAAAATAATTAAAAATATTTAATTGCCCATAGTATACCTAGACTTATTTATTTAGTGTGGATAAATTGGTATACCAATTAGGGACTACAGATAGCAGTACTGCCTACCGAGAAAATCATGAACTGACAATATATGTCTGGTATGATTGTTCTACAGGCTATATGCCTACTTACTGGCCATTGTGCCTACTTTATTTCTGGCCATGCCCGACAGCGGGTCTCATGCCCGACAGCTGGCCTCATGCCTGACAGACGTATACTAGATAGACATATGGCTGTCTAACCAGTATACACCTGTGCATCTATCTTTTATAATTTGTTATAGGTTTATTGGGCACTGATAAAAATTAATTAAGACTTAAAATACAATAAGTAATAAAAAAAAATCCCGATAATGGTAATTGTTTCCAAAGAGCAATAAAAATGTAAAAGACCCAGAAATTATGAGTTGCAGATGTTATTTCAAATGTTAAATTATTGTTATTATAAATTATGCACCACTAAGCGTTATGCTTAGCGCGTTGGTTTTCTATCGCGTAGGTACTGGAGATCAGCCACTGCAGCCGCAACAGCAACACCAGTAATGCACTGACAGAGCTCTGACCAGATCTACCATTGTCCAGAGTCACCTCATCGATCTTTTGTATTTTGGTATGGCCCATGTATAGACTAGTATTTTGGTTCATTATGTTTAGTCATGATGAAATTACTAGTTTATGATGTATTTCATTTTGGACTTGAAATTAAACTTGAGATTGAAATGAAAACTTGTAATTTATTATCTATGAATTTCCATATGAATGCAATAGATGATACTTCATTTTGAGATCTCATAAATAGTTGTGAATGATATGATAAAAGAGAATATGATATGGAAATATGTGAGATGACTATGAATATCTTAATAGGTGATAGTAGAACCTACTAGATGCTAATAAAACAAAGGAGGATCTGTTCGGGTCTCCATAGAAATAAGATATTAAAAAAAAAATTCTACACATAAATTACCTGATTTAAATGACATTAAAATTTACAATAGACATGACAAGACAAGATAGGGTGCTCCGGCACCGAATGTGGCACTCATCGCTCGGCTACACTGTAGACGGGTGAGGGGCGTCACATTTAGTGGTATCATAGCAGAGGTTTAGGCGGTCCTAGACCTAAATAGTTAGAAATAAATAGAGTGCATCACATGCATGGGCCTTTAAATAGAGTCGAAGTGACACTAATGCAAATTTGTTTCTTTGTCTGTTTTATAGGATCGATGGCATCTGATCCTTCAGAGCACGGACCTCTAGGACTGATAGAGGAGGAAGTAGAGAGTCACGCACTTGCTCCTAGTCGAGGGAGAAGTGGTAGTAGAGCAGAGTCATTTCGAGGTACTGTGAGTAGGGCACAATAGGCCTTCTATGAACAGATGACACAGCTGTTCCGTTAGGTTGCCGGAGCCATTCCTCAGCCATAGCCACCTCTACCTCCACAGCCACAACCACCACCACTACCACCACCTGTACAGCCACTTCCACCCCCACAGCCACAACCTGTACACAGATTTCCACTAGAGAGACTGTGAAAGTATGGGGCAGTTGACTTCAGAGGTAAGAGGGATGATGATCCAGCCGTAGTAGAGTATTGGTTGGAGAGGACAGAGAGGGTATTACAGCAGTTGCACTGCACCCCAGAGCAGCAGTTGGAATGTGCTCTGTCACTGCTATAGGAGGATGCATATAGATGGTGGGTGACAGTATCTAGAGTGTTACAGTCTGCACAGATAACCTGGGAGTTCTTTCTAGCTGAATTCAGAAAGAAATATATCAGTCATGTGTACTTGGAGGGCAAAAGGAGAGAATTCCTAGCACTGAGACAGAGGCAGCTGACAGTCTCCGAATATGAGCGGGAATTCATGAGACTTAGCAGATATGCATTGGAGTTAATACCGACAGAGGTTGATAAATGCAAAAGATTTGAGGACGGATTGAATGACAACATCAGGTTGATAGTGACATCTCACTACTTCACAGATTTCTCTCTGTTGGTAGCATCAGTCCTTGATGTGGAGAGAGTCAGAAATGAAGAGCAGTCCAGAAAGGATAGGCAACGCAAGAGGGGTTCTGGGTCTAGTCAGTCCGATTTAGCAAGCACAGGTAGTAAGAGGCCCAAGGAGTCTCAGGGTCAGACCTAGGGTCGGGGCAAGAAGCAGAAGTCTCGGTTTGCTCTAAGGAGAGGAGGAGGACAATCTGGTGCATTAGTGGGTAGTTCATCTAGTGCAGCTACACGGGGATCAGCCCCACCACCTACTTGTGTACATTGTGGTAGACCCCACAAAGGAGAGTGCAGATTGTTGATGGGTGGATGTTTTAGATGTGGGTCTACGGATCATTTCCTGAAGGATTGTCCATAAAGGAACACTAGTGCTCCCACTGCTCCACCTCAGATGGAGAGGTCTGCCCCAGTAGCACATAGGGGTAGAAGACCTGCGAGACCTGATACAGCTGGCACATCACAGAGGCCTACTGTAGTGATAGTCCAGAGGCAGGAGATTAGGGTGGCACCTCGTGCTTATGCCATGAGAGCTCGAGATGAACCAGAGCCCATTGATGTCATTAGAGGTACATTTTCTCTTTATGATCTGCTAGTATGTGCATTGATTGATCTGGGTTCCACACATTCATATGTGTGTATCACACCACCAGTTGATAGAGGGGTACAAGTAGAGGAGCTAGAGGAGGACATACAAGTCACAAACCCTTTAGGCCATAGTGTCATGGTGAAAAAGGTCTACAAGGGTTGTCCTCTGAAAATACAAGGGTATGAGTTTTTAGCTGACTTGATTGAGCTACCATTCCATGAGTTCGATGTGATATTGGGTATGGACTGGTTATCACATCATCAGGCGATAGTAGATTGTAGGCTAAAGAGGATGTCACTACAAACAGTAGATGGGGATGAGGTTACAATTGTGGGTGAAGGAATGGGTTATCTTTCCACCATCATATCAGCCACAACAGCCAGGAGATTGATAAGAAAGGGCTGTGAGGCTTTCTTAGCACATGTGGTTGACACCAGGAAGACTAGCCCAAGCATGCAGGAGATCCCCACTGTATGTGATTTTCCGGATGTGTTTCTAGAAGAGTTGCCGGGTTTGCCACCCGATAGAGAAGTGGAGTTTGCTATAGAGGTTATGCCGGGTACTGCACCAATGTCCATTGCTCCATATAGGATGGCACCTACTAAACTGAGAGAGTTGAAAGTTTAGTTGAAGGATGGTACCCTTCGGCTATGTATAGACTACCGATAGCTGAATAAGGTGACTGTGAAAAACAAATACCCTTTACCTAGGGTAGATGACCTATTTGATCAGTTGAGGGGAGCTGGAGTATTCTCCAAGATAGATCTCAAATCAGGCTATCACCAGTTGAGAGTGAAGGAGACAGATGTTCCTAAAACTGCTTTCAGGACCCGAAATGGACACTATGAGTTCCTAGTGATGCCATTTGGGCTAATAAATGCACCAGCAGCTTTCATGGACCTAATGAACCGCATCTTTCATCCCTACTTGGATCGGTTTGTTGTGGTCTTTATAGATGATATATTGGTGTATTCTAAGAACTGGGAGGAGCATGATGAACACTTGAGAGTAGTACTACAGACACTGCGAGAAAAGCAGTTGTATGCCAAGTTATCCAAGTGTGGCTTCTGGCTGGATGAGATATCCTTTCTTGGACACATTGTGTCAGCAGATGGAATCAGGGTAGATCCAAGGAAGATTGAAGCAATAGTTGAATGGAAGCCTCTTAGAAATGTAACAGAAGTCAGAAGCTTTTTGGGGTTAGCTGGATACTACAGGAGATTTGTGAACAGATTTTTCCTTATAGCAGCCCCACTGACTAAGTTACTGCATAAGAATGCAAAGTTTGACTGGAATGATAAATGTCAAACCAGCTTTGAGAAGCTGAAGGCTATGCTTACAGAAGCTCCAGTGTTGACACAGCCAGAGTCAGAGAAAGACTATGTGATCTACAGTGATGCCTCTCACAATGGGCTTGGGTGTGCTCTGATGCAGGAAGGGAAAGTAGTTGCCTATGCTTCTAGACAGCTAAGGCCACATGAAAAGAACTACCCAACTCATGATCTGGAATTGGCGACAATAATATTTGCATTGAAGATATGGAGGCATTACCTATATGGTGAGAAGTGTTGCATCTACACTGATCACAAGAGTCTAAAGTACTTGCCAACTCAGAAGGAACTCAATCTGAGACAGAGGAGATGGATTGAATTCCTTAAAGACTATGACTGTGTGATCGACTACCATCCTGGGAAGGCAAATGTAGTAGCTGATGCCCTAAACAGGAAGTCCATGATGGCTTTAAGAGCATTGAATGCTCGATTGTCTTTAGCACAGGATGGGGTACTTATGGCTGAGTTGCTTGTAAAGCCAAACTTGCTACAACAAATACAAAAAGCACAGTTAAGGGATGAAAAGTTGCTAACTGTTATGGGCAAAACTCAAGACGGGAAGGAGACTGATTATGAGTTGAAAGGAGATGGGTGCCTGTATTATAAAAGCAGAATATGTGTACCAAGAGATGAGAAACTGAAGAAGAATATCTTGAAAGAGGCGCACAGTAACTTCCATGCTATGCACCCAGGAAGTACTAAGATGTACTAAGACCTGAAAACACATTATTGGTGGCCTGGAATGAAGAAAGAGATTGATGATTTTGTGACTAGATGTTTGACATGCTAGCAGGTTAAGGCTGAGCATCAGGTTCCATCAGGGTTGTTGCAACCTATATTCATACCAGAGTGGAAATGGGACTGCATCACCATGGATTTTGTGACTGGGCTTCCATTAACACAGAGGAAGCATGAAACTATACGGGTAATTGTGGATAGATTGACGAAGTCAGCTCATTTTCTACCAGTTAGAACCGACTACTCATTAGAGAGATTAACATAAATTTACATAGATGAGATAGTCCGGCTACATGGAGTGCCAACATCGATCATATCTTATCGAGACACGAGATTTACTTCGAAGTTTTGGAAGAGACTACAGGAGTCTTTAGGCACTCGATGGACAGTCAGAACGGGTGATTCAGGTAACCCTTAGAACCTAGTAAATTATTATAAATGTTAAAAGACTACTAAAAATGATATGAATCACATAATAGGTATTAGAGGATATGTTGAGAAGCTGCATCATTGATTTTGAAGGAAGTTGGGAGAAGTATCTTCCTTTGGTAGAGTTTGTTTACAACAACAGCTATCAAGCCAGTATAAAAATGGCTCCATATGAAGCATTGTATGGGAGGAGATGTAGAACTCCCTTATGCTGGACAGAAATGGGTGAGGAGAAAGTAGTGGGCCCAGATTTAGTGAGACAAATAGAGGAAAAAGTGAAACTCATCAGAGACAATTTGAAAGTCGCCTCGGACAGACAGAAGTCATATGCCGACTTGAGGAGAAAGGATATAGAGTATGAGGTTGGCGATAAGGTCTTTCTTAAGGTATCACCTTGGAAGAAAGTGCTGAGATTTGATAAGAAGGGTAAGTTGAGCCCTAGGTTTATTGGTCCATACGATGTCATTGAGCGTGTGGGTCCAGTAGCCTACAGGCTAGCTTTACCACCTGAGCTGGATAAGATCCACAGTGTATTCTATGTGTCGATGCTCAAGAGATACATATCAGATCCTTCACATGTCATTTCAGTAGAGGAGATAATTGTGCAACCTGATCTGACATATGAAGAAGAACCAGTTAGAATCTTGGCACAGGAAGTGAAAGAACTCAGAAACAAGAGGGTCCCACTAGTGAAAGTCTTGTGGAGACACCATAATACGGAAGAAGCGACATGGGAGAGCGAGGAGACGATGAGGCAGCAGTTCCCTCAGCTCTTCACATTAGGTAAATTTTGAGGATGAAATTTTTATTAGAGGGGAAGAATTGTAACGCCCTCACCATAGGTAGTCCGTACATTTTACTGTTCCGACGACTCATGTCTATTCGGACAGTCAAAATGTCTGGAACTACACCTAAACTATAGTGAGGAGGCATAAATTGAAGAAATAAATGTTAAGAAAATATAGAAAAAATTTAGAGAAAAATAAATTAAAGTTTAGAGGATTTATAAATTGGTACAAAAATAATAAAAATAACCCGATATGTACTATGAAGGGCATTTTGGTCATTTCACTCCCAGAAGTAAATTTTGACCTAAATGTCAAAATAAAATTTAGAGAATAAAAATAATTAACACAAATTAATATTATGAGTTGAATTAGGAAAGAAGAAGAAAAGAAGAAGAAAATAAAAAAAGAAAAATAAGCTTATGAAAATTTAAAACAAAATTAAAGTACAATATTTATGAAATATATAAATACCCACAAAGGACAAAAGCTACCTAACTCATCTTCTCCCTCATCTCTTCCCTCTCATTGCCGGCTGCCTTGGTTTCCTTCCTCCACCATTGTTATTCAAGCTTCAAGCTTGATTCCTCCCTCATTTCCTCACCAAAACCCATAACACATTTTATCAAAAATCCTCCCCACACTCTAAGGAAGCTATAGATAACCATAAAGAGGAGAAAGGTTGAAGTTTTGGGAAGCTCAAGTAAAGTTAGTGCACTAATCCCTCTTCTTCTCTTTATTAAACATGAAAAACATATTTAGCTAAGCATAAATATCATTAAAACAAAAAGAAAATCTTGAGGAAAGTACCGTTGAATTTTTGGCAGCTATGGAACTTGATGTTTATTGCTTTTAAGTGATGAAAAATGGTTCCATGAGAATGTGTGATGAGTTGAAATGTTTGGATGTTTGATTGTGTAGTGTTTGTGAAAATTTAAAACTTTGAAAACTAGGGTTTGTGTACATGCTTGAAGACTTGGTGTAAATATGGAAATTGACCTATTGATTTGAGATTGTTGTTTATAGAAGTGTATTGCATGCAAATTGAAGTAAGGAAGTTGAAGGAATTGAGATATTGGGAGTGTTTAATTTTCTGTAGGTTTGGACTCAATGAGTCTAGTGGGTTTATTGACTCATAACTGAAAATGTATGACTCCAATTGGTATGAGGCCAATTGGAGGTGAAAATAGACTCAAAATAGCCCATTTTTCATGTAGACACCATGCCCAAATTTTTCCAAAATCATGACCAATTCTCTGCCCAAACTCGGATGACCGAACACTACCAACCCAGAAAATGACCAAATGAACAGTACGTGTTTATTTGATCATAACTCTCTCTATATTGGTCCAAATGACCTAAATTTCATCAATGGAAAGCTTAGACATAGGGCTACACTTTTCATGAAGACCACTTGACCCAATTTTGCCTTTAACCAATTCAAATTGTTAGCACAAGTTGGGTCACTAAAACTGCCAACCCATAAAATGACCAAATGAACAATACGTGTTCATTTGGTCATAGCTCTCTCTATACTGATCCAAATGACCTAAAATTTCATCAATAGAAAGCTTAGACATAGGGCTACACTTTTTATGAAGACCACTTGACCCAGTTTTGCCTTTAACCAAATCAAATTGTTAGCACAAGTTGAGTTATTAAAACTGCCAACCCAGAAATTGTCCAAAATACTGTTCCTTTGATATTTTGACCATAACTTGAGTTCTATAACCCCAAATTCAGTGATTCAAAAACTGAAATTCAAGTTTAAACATAGAGAAGCAATTGTTATGAAGGAAGTGTGACTAAATAGACATCCTAACCTAGTCAAATTCCTAGATAAAGATAACACATCAACATGAACCTAAAGAAAGGTTCATGGGAAAAATGCTATATATGATAATTAAAATACTCATAAGGAAAATTAAATATTAAAAATGATATAAATATGTAAATTGGGACTAATGTCCTATTAATATGAAATTAATAGTACCAATGAACAGTACTAGAAAATAGTAACAGTGAATAGTGCTAAAATAATTAAAAATATTTAATTGCCCATAGTATACCTAGACTTATTTATTTAGTTTGGATAAATTGGTATCCCAATTAGGAACTACAGATAGCAGTACTGCCTGCTGAGAAAATCATGAACTGATAATATATGTCTGGTATGATTGTTCTATAGGCTATATGCCTACTTACTGGCCATTGTGCCTACTTTATTTCTGGCTTTACAAGCCTGACAATGGTCTCGTGCTGACGGTGGCCTCGTGCCTAACAGATGTATATTAGATAGACATATGGCTGTCTAACCAGTATACACCCGTGCATCCAGCTTTTATAATTTGTTATAGGTTTCTTGGGCACTGATAAAAATTAATTAAGACTTAAAATACAATAAGTAATCATAAAAGATCCCGATAATGTTAATTGTTTCCAAAGAGCAATAAAAATGTAAAAGACCCAGAAATTATGAGTTGCAGATATTATTTCAAATGTTAAATTATTGTTATTATAAATTATGCACCACTAAGTGTTATGCTTAGCGCGTTGGTTTTCCATCGCGTAGGTACTGGAGATCAGTCGCAGCAGCTGCAGCAGCAACACTAGTAGTGCACTGATAGAGCTTTGACCAGATCTACCATTGTCCAGAGTCACCTCACCGGTCTTTTGTATTTTGGTATGGCCCATGTATAGACTAGTATTTTGGTTCATTATGTTTAGTCATGATGAAATTACTAGTTTATGATGTATTTCATTTTGGACTTGAAATTAAACTTGAGATTGAAATGAAAACTTGTAATTTATTATCTATGAATTTCCATATGAATGCAATAGATGATACTTCATTTTGAGATTTCATAAATAGTTGTGAATGATATGATAAAAAAAAATATGATATGGAAATATGTGAGATGACTATGAATATGTTAACAAGTGATAGTGGAACCCGCCAGATGCTAATAAAACAGAGGAGGATCTGTCCGGGTCTCCACAGATATAAGATATAAAAAAAAAAAATTTCTACACATAAATTACCTAATTTAAATGACATTAAAATTTACAATAGACATGACAAGACAAGATAAGGTGCTCTGGCACTGAATGTGGCACTCATCGCTCGGCTACACTGTAGACAGGTGAGGGGCGTCACAACTCGTTCTATCCATATCCAATACCACACACCACATGCACGTCAACATACACACACTGCTCTAAATTACCATAAATAACATCCATGGCACTTCATCAATTAAGAATGCAATATAAAATATGCCTAGTATTTAACTACATAGATACATATTTATAAGTGATGCATGGGTATGCCTGAACTTTTAATAATATTGAAATTATAATTAAAATTAATATTTTACTCACAGACTTGAACTGAGGTCACTGTGGCGGCTGGGGGGAGGAGGAAGGCTGTCCCGGCTCTCCTGACAATTTTATTGCAATTGTTTAATATATTTGACTCAATACAAGTTTAGAAATGATCAAAGACTCCCTAAGTTGTGCCGAAAATCCGGTAGAGTCTCCCCTGTATCTAGGACCTACCCAACTTGCAAAAGGGTTCAAAATACACTTCTATATCCACAAGACATACATCCACAACTCAATCACATCACATGGCCCCTCCTGGGCTCATCTAAATAGTCAAGAACCACAATTTAAAAAATTACAATTTAGTCCCTACAATTACCCCTTTTGTAAAAACTACTCAAATAAGCTCTAAAAATTCTAAAATTTTGCCACGCGGTCCTTAGCAATATTATTAAGCTAATGCAAAAGGAATTATAGTTTTTTAACCTACCACGAATATTTTATAGATTTTTAATCATAATCAAGCACTAGATAATTAAGAAAAAGTAAGGTTCGGGTTTACCTATGCCAATTCCGACCTTAGGAACGCGTCCGGAATGTTTGAAAATGGTGGGGTAGCCTATAATTTTGACCCAATTCTGAAAATTTTTCTATAGCCTGCCTGCCATGCCCGAAATTGCAGACCCGAGCAACTGTTAAATTTTCACGAATTGAGGGTACCTATGCTAAGCCCACAACACGGGGGTTAGTACATAATTTTTATGAAATTTATTAAGCTCATTTAGTACTCGAAAAAATACTACGAAGTTTCATGGGACCCACGGAAAAACAGTGTCGAAAAAATTCGAAATGGATATTGCCGTGAAGCTCTCATTGAGGGGAGCACTCCGGTACTCTTGAATTTTTTGTGGGGTTCACGGTTTACGAGAAACTTAGCCTAAAAGTCGAAATTGGCTAAAACTTCCCAGACAAAAATTGGACAAATCGCTTGATGGATTTTGGTGTTCTTTGTGTCTATGAAAAGCTCTCAAGGTGTATATGAGTTTTGGGATAAGACTCGGTCCAATCGATGGCTGAATTGGCCAAAATCAGCCTGAGAAGCTGAAGTAGCGCATGCACAGGGGGCACTTTCGTGCTGTTTTCTGGCGGCCTGGAGGCCAACCGGCGGCGGGGAAGGGGTGGGGAAGGCTGACGGTGACACAGGGAGGGGTTGCGAGGTGGTGACCGACGCGAAGGGAGAGGGAGGAGAGAGAAACGGATGAGGAAAGAGAGAGCGTTGGGAAGAGAGAAGGGAGAAGAAAAAAAAAGAAGGAAGGAACCGGTTCGACTCGACCGGTCTAATTCAGGATACCCGAAATTGAATTTCTACATCTGCCCTGAGACCAAAAACGAGGCCCAAAAATTTCAAAAAAATTTCAGAAAACTCAAAAAAATTTGTAGAGTCTAAATATATTTTTAGTTTTGCCACATGATTTTTAAATTAATTTTTAAAAATATCAAAGTTTCACATTTTTGGAAAATCTAACCCGATTTCTAAAATTCAAAAAATTTCAATAAATTTTTCAAAATTTAAATAAAATAAAATATTAATATTTACCCATAAAATAATTAATTTAAAAATTAGGGGTGTTACATTCTTCCCTCCTTGCAAAAAATTCGTCCTCGAATTTTTACACAAGACAGAATAAAAGAACAGAATTACACATTGAACAAATAAGGGTACTTGCTATGCATGTCCCGCTCTGACTCCCAGGTGCATTCTTCCACTAACTGGCTCCTCCACAAAACCTTAACTATAGGGATATGTTTTGATCTTAGTTGCCTCACTTGATAGTCCACTATGACTACTGGCTGCTCCTCAAACGTCAAGTCTTCTTTCACCTCGACTGTATCCGGATGTAGCACATGAGAAGGATCAGGTATGTATTTCCTAAGCATGGAGATGTGAAACACAGGGTGAACATGAGAAAGGCTGTGTGGTAACTCCAACCGATAGGCAACTGCTCCGACTCTGTCAATAACCTTAAAAGGTCCAATATACCGAGGTGGCAACTTGCTCTTCTTTCCAAATCTTATAACTTCCTTCATCGGAGAAACCTTTAGGAACACATAATCGCCTACTGCAAACTCTACATCCCTCCGTCTGGGATATGCATAACTCTTCTGCCTGCTGAAAGTCGTTTTCAATCATTCCCTAATTAAAGGAACCATCTCATAAGTGTATTGCACTAGGTCTACATCATGCACCTTTGCTTCTCCCATTTTCGTTCAACACAGAGGAGACCTACACTTTCTGTCATATAGCGCCTCATAGGGTGCCATCCCAATACTGGAATAATAACTGTTGTTGTAAGTAAACTCCACCAAGGGTAGTTGATCATCCCATTGACCTCTGAAATCCAGGACACACATATGAAGCATATCCTCTAGTGTCTGAATTGTCCTTTCGGACTGCCCGTCTATCTGGGGGTGGAAGGCGGTACTAAAGTTTAACTGCATGCCAAGTGCCTCTTGCAGCTTTCTCCAAAATCAAGAAGTGAATTAGGGCCCTCTGTCAGATATTATGGAAGCAGGAACTCCATGTAATCTGACTATTTCTCGACATAGAGCCTGGCGTATTGTGCAACAGAATAGGTAGTTCTCACAGGCAAAAAATGAGCTGATTTAATCAGATGATCTACAATTACCCATATTGAATCATATCCCCACGTGGTACGAGGTAACCCAGTTACAAAAACCATAGTGATTATTTCCCACTTTCATTCTGGGATAGGGAGCTCTTGCAGCTTCCCTGATGGCCTCTGGTGTTCAAACTTCACTTTCTGACAAGTCAAGCACTTCGACACAAAGTCTGCTATGTCCCTCTTCATGCCATTCCACCAGTAGCTATCCTTCATATCAAGGTACATCTTGGTGGAGCCTGGGTGGACACTGTAAGGTGTATAGTGTGCCTCTTGCATGATCTCATTCCTGAGGTTGTCCACGTCAGGCACACATATCCCGGAACCTTGCATAAGAGCGCCATCACTAGCAAATCCAAAATCACAACCTTCACCCTGCTGTACTCTTTCTATAATCTTCATTAATTATGGGTCCCTGTGCTGAGAAACTCTGATTCTATCTCAGGTTTAGTCTTACTAAAAAATGAGCCAATAATACCCCCTCATCTGAAATATCCAAGATCAGACCTTGATCCATCAACTTGTATACTTCCTGAATTAACGGTCTCCTCATCGTTGATATGTGCACCAAGCTGCCAGAAGATTTTCTGCTCAGAGCATCTGCTACTACATTGGCCTTCCCAGGATGATACTGGATTGTACAATATAGTCCTTCAGAAGTTCCATCTATCTCCTCTGCCTCAAGTTTAAATCCCTCTATTGGAAGATGTATTTCAAACTCTTATGGTCAATGTATATCTCACACACTTCACCATACAGGTAGTGTCTCCAGATCTTTAATGCAAAGACTACAGCCGCCATTTCCAGGTCATGGGTGGGATAGTTCTGCTCATGCTTTTTAGCTGCCTTGAAGCATAAGCCACTACTTTCCCATGCTGCATCAAAACACACCCTAAACCAACTTTGGAGGCATCATAGTACACGGTATATCCTTCACCACTCATCGGTAATGTCAACACAAGGGCTGTAGTTAGATATTCCTTAAGCTTCTGGAAGCTCTCCTCACAATCATCTGTCCAAATAAACGAAACATTCTTCCGAGTTAACTTAGTTAGGGGAGTTGCTATCCTGGAGAAATTCTATACAAAATGCTTATAGTAGCTAGCTAGGCCCAGAAAACTTTGCATCTCAGTGACTATTGTAGGCCTAAGCCAATCAGTTACCTCCTCAATTTTCTTAGGATCCACTTGAATGCCTTTACTAGAAACTACATGTCCTAAGAATGAGATGCTTTCTAGCCAAAATTCACATTTTAAAAATTTAGCATATAGCTGGTGCTCCCTCAAAGTCTGCAACACCATCCTCAAATGCCACACATGTTCTTTGTAACGCCCTTACTTTAGGTAGTCTGTACATTCTACTGTTTTGATGACTAATGTCTGTTCGGACAGCTAGAATGTCGGGAACTACACTCAAACTAGAGTGAGGAGACATGAATTGACTGAATAGGGATTGCGAAAAATTAAGAAAAAATAAAAGAAAAGAAATGCCAACCAGTTGGTTGAGTCAGGAGTTACAGCAATGGGTGACCTTAACGGGAAGCGACTGTGAATACAGTTGCCAACCTCGGACTCGTAGGGAACCCTGTGAAATAATTATTTGGGAATTATTTGAAGGAATTATGAGGTCTAAATGACAATAAAAATGTCAAAGAAAATCCAAGAAAATTTAGCCAATCAGTAAGGACAGTTATAACTTGATAAGTCCAACGAAGAGCATTTTGGTCATTTCACCTTCAGTGTTGAATTTTAACCTAAATGTCAATTTAAATGAGAGAGATTAAAATACATAAAATAAATTAAAATCATGAAAAATACAATGGAAATGGGAAAAGAAAAGAAAAGAAAAGAAAAGAAATAAAACTAATTACCTAAGCATGATGTCATAATGACATCATAAAAAATTTACAACCAATAAACATTGAACAACTACATATAAGAGATAAGAAGAGAGTTGAAAGAGATGAAATTTACATTTAAATAGTATTCTTCTTCCTTTTATTCCTCTCATGACCAAACCCCTTTAAGTCCCTCTCTCTTCCATTTTTGTCTTCTCAAGCTTAATTTCTCTCCTTTTCTCACCCTAAACTTCAGCTCATCTGTGCAGTGCAGCTTCTTAAAAACTCTTTCCATTCTTTCCAATCACTGCTCTATTTCTAACGGATCCACTGTACCCTTAAATGCTGTAGCACCATACTTGACCAACTTGTCATACTGCCTGGCTGGAGGCTGTGGTTGTGCTGCTGGGGTTTGAATTGGGGCTTGGGTGGGTATACCTCTAGCCATTTGCTGAAATAGTGCAGCCATCTACTGAGCAAACTAAGCAGAAAACTGCAGCATTTGAGGAGTTGGAGCGGCTGATCCACTCACATTCTGAAGAGCTGGGGCTTTCCCTTGTGCCTCAGCTTCAACTGATTGCTCGACTGAGCGATCCCCTTCTTCTATAGTCAGTTAGAGGGTATTCTACCTCCTAAACAAACAACATAGGGAGATTTCCCTTCATTAGTTCATATTTATAATGTAATGCACTGTATGTATTAAACAATGACATTGAGCAGTTATACTATCAAAGAAAAATATTTAAATTCATATGTCAAAACATACTTTAAAACTTGCTCTGATACCAATAAAACATGTCACACCCTATCCCTCCGTAAGGCATAACATGATCCCGTAGTATATCTAATGGATTACCGAACTTCGCTTACCGTTAACCCATTAAATACACTACAAGGGATTTTAAAACCTTTTTCGTTCATTTAATTTGTAAAGTGATGTGAAAGCATTATTTAAAAACCTTTAGTTGGAGTTTATGTCATAAAATAAGATTTTGGATAATTTGTTTTCCGTAAAGTTTATAAAAATTTTGGTAAAATGCCGGTTGTATTCTGAGAAAAAAGTTCTTCAAAAACCTGTAAAAACACTCCCAATATATTTATTTCAACCCCAAACTTCAATATAGTTTCAATTCAACTCAATTTCAACAACACAATCTCCACAATTTTCAAGTAACTTATCACTAAAAACAAAATTATAAAAAGAACTCAAACATTTCATTATCAAGGAATAGTAAGTTCACAAATATTTATATGGGTCAAAATAAAATTTTAAAATTTAATATACAATGTTTATACAATGTACAATGTTTATATAACTGCTCAAGTCCAAAAGTAAATACATACACTGTTATATCTGTACATTACAATAATATTTACAAGGGTATAATCTGTATACCAGGTAGTGACTCCCAAAAAGCTGAACAATCTAATTCACAAGCAACCTACTCTGCTGCTTTCTCTAGTTCTCTACCTGCGACAGCAACAAAGAGCTATAGCTGAGCCAAAGACTCAGTGGTGCATAACGTAAAGAAAATAATAATTTAAATAACTATTAAGTCATAAGTAAATCAATTGATATGTTAACACATAAAACCCTACTTTATTTCTGGAGTCAGAAATTTTCTTAAAGAAATCAATTTTCATTTCATAGTTCACCAATTAATATTTTTAATAAGTCACACAGCTTAATCATGACACTAATATTCAATTCGTCCCAATAGCCAAAGGCTAATGAGGAATACCATAGCTAGCTAGCAAAATATATGAGTACTCATCCTATTCGTCCTCAACTGGTACACACCTCGACACTTCAGCCAGAGAGATAATTCAAAACCAATTCGTCCTACTAGGCAAGCTAGTGAGGAATTCAATCAATTAATCATGATTGCTGTGGTTTCAAACTATTTTGCAAGTTTTCCAAGCATCAAAATATCCCTTAAATTGCATTCAAACTAATTTCTCAAGAATTAAATCACTGGCATACAAATTGTATCATTCAATATTTTTGATATAAGGAACCATAAATTTATTTCACAATTTAATCCAAATCAAAATTCAAATTGAAAATCAAAAGAAAACAATGGTTGTGCACAAACCTCTTATGAGTCGCCTCTTGGCTTGACTCACTTTCTCTTTATCTTTTCCAGTGTCTTTGTCTATTGAAACACACAATTTAAAGTGTTTCAGTACTCCATTTAAATCACTTCTAATAAGAAATTCCAACAATTAAATTTTTGCAGACTTAATCTACCCAACACAGTTTATAAAGTTTAGGTCCTTTACTTTTTGGCTATGGTGGTACTATTCATAATACTATTCAAGTCAAAAAGTTGACTTTTAAATTTTTAATAGGTATGTTAATTCTAATTACACCTACATATCACATTTTGGGTCACAATTTTGTTGGAATTGATTGCCAATTATATTTCAAAGCTCCCTAAGTGTATTTCCAAAATTTCAGTTTTTATATCCAATGTTTACTGTTCCATTGGACCTATCTACAGTGAAAATTTGGCTACCTTTCCTCCATCAAAGTTGTTCCCTAGTGTGTCTAATTTAATTCCCTTTTTGAATCACTTTATTTAGAGTTTTTTAGCTCAAGTTATGTCCATTTAACCATAATTGGCTGGATTGACCAAAATCCAGAATTCTGGGTAACTTTTGGTTCTGGCAGATTTGAGAACCTAACTTTGGGTGGCAAATTGACTAGGTTATGGACAGAATTTGGGTTTATGTTCTTCATAAAAGTTGTTCTAATATGTCATAGCTTTCCAATTCCACAAAAATCAGGTCATTTGGACCTTTCTACACCAAGTTATGATCATTTGAACAAGTACTGTTCATATAGTCAATTCTGTACAGGTGCAGGGTACTTAATACGGATTGAATCAATTTTTACATCAACTTGTGGTCATTTTTAAGGCAAGATTTCTACATGAATATTGTATCTTTGGGTCTTAATTTTCATCTCCAATTAGCCTCACACCAATTGGAGCAACAGAATTTCAATTATGGTCCTTTAAGTGGACCATGGTCAGGCTGTCCAGATTAGACATTACACATTCACCATAAAATTTCAATTTCAAGCATTCACTCATATTTCAATTCATGCCAATTGACTAATTTAAGCCTCAATTAGGTCAATTTGTATCAATTTTGAAAACCCCCAAATTTTTCCCCAATTTCAACTTGTCAAGAACCCTAATTTCGCTAAATTGCACAATTTATGAATTTCAAGTATACCATACATATTTACATACTTAATTGAGTTCACATACTCATTTAATTCCAAAATTTTGCATCAAATCCAATATCTCCCTAGGCTGGCCGAATTTCCTATGGTCCATTTTCTTGTCATTTAGTTTCAATTTTCAACAATTTTTAACTTAGTTGATTTGCCTAATCATAAATATAAAAAGACAGATTGAAGAATCACTAACCTCTTGTGAAGTTTCTCAAAGTTCCAATTCCCTTCAATTATCTTCAAAATTCCTTCTTCCAATCTTTCTCTTGAAACTCAATTTGAAGTTTTCTACAATTTTTCTAAAGGATTGAGGGTGCAAATTTAAGGATTAAGAAGCTTTCAAGGGAGCTTCAATGGAGGAATTGAAAAATTTTGAGAGAGAGGAGGGAGAAGTATTCGGCCAAGGGAAGAAGAAGACTAAAACTATTTTTTTTTTCTTTTTGTCTTTTTAAGTAATTAATTATCTCTTAATTTCAAAAATTAAAAATTATTATTATTATTATGTCATGCTTGCATCACTTAAGTGATGTCATAAAGATTGATTTTAATTTCTTTTCTTTTCTTTTCTTTTCCTACACCATTCCTCTTTTATTCTATATTTCAAAATATTAATTTTCTATATTTTATTGGACATTTAGGCCATGAGTCACCTCTAAGGGTGAATTGACTAAATTGCCCCTTACCGGTCTGATCCGATTTTCCAATAACACTGTATTACTTCCTAGACCCTGATTAAATTATTTGACCTTGTTCTCAACTCTTTTCCACGGTTTTCACATTTTCCCTAGCTTCGCAATAATTCTTAGGCCTGGGGTGTCATAGTATTCCACTCGAAAATAGGGCAGTGATTGATCTCGCAATTACTTCCCGGTACGGTCATTCATCGCTGAGACTCCGGCTCATTTAACTTTTTATGCTTTATTTTTCTTATTTGTATTTTACCTTCACATAATTGCTATTAATTTTTATTCAAGGCTTTTCTAGATGATACAAACATATGTCTAGATATCCTGACTGTTCGGACAGACACTAGTCACCGGAACAGTAGAATGTTATAGACTTCTTAATATAGGGGTGTTACATCCCACACCTTAAGAAAGCTCTAGGTAGCCAAGGAAGAAAGAAATATTGAAGTTTTCACAAGATTGGAACTTTCTTGATCAAGGTTAGTGCACTACACACACCCTTACTCTTCTTTAATTAGTATAAACATTCTAAATTAGGTTGAAATTTCATGAAATCAAAAGAAAATCATTAAAAAGTAGGAACCCTAAAATTTGGCAGCCATGAATTGAGTTGAGATTTGATGATTTTGATGAAATTAATTGAGTTTATTAGTGTTATTGATGAATATATATGATGATTAAATTGATTGGAATGTGTTTGCAAGAGATTGTGAATTTGAGTTAGGGTTTTTTACCTAACTTTGGAGAAATTTGTGTATGACTTGAAATTGATGATGTTGAGACAAATTGTTGACTATTAGAAGTGCTATAAATGTCAATTGAAGTTTGGGAGTTGGGAGGAATTGAAATTGGGAGTGTTGATTTTCATGCAGGATTTTCGGACCCATGAGTCCAGTGTAGTTTCTAAGCTATAAGTAGAGTTGTGTTTCTCCAATTGGTGTGAGGGCAATTTGAGATGAAACTAGGGTCATAATGCCCCATTTTTCATGAAGAGATCATGCTTAAAAACTGTCCCTAACCTAGCCTAAAAACTACTTGAATCTGGGCAATCCTAATCTGGCCCTGGAAAAATGACCAAATAAACAGTAAATGTTCAAATGGCCATAACTTACTCTAAGAAGGTTAGAATGACCTGATTCTTAACCCATTGGAAAGGTTAGAAATAGGAGCACATTTTTCATGTCGAATGCAGAACCTAATTCTGCCTCTAACCTATCCAAATTGCTAGCAAACTTTAGGTCATCAATTATGTCAAGAACTAAACTAACCAGAAATTCTGGACTTGAACCTATCCGACCAGTTTTGGCAAAAATGTCATAACCTGGTCTATAAAACTGAAAATGTAGTGAAACCAAAGCTAAAATCTCTATAAGACCTAGAACTACAACTTTGGTATTTTGACCAAAACCCAGAACCTAATGGAACTAAGCCAATTAGCTAGAAAAATTCAGCATACCAAAACCTGAAATGAACTAAATAACTACTTGACTCTAGAATAGTGTTTATACCATAACATTTAATAGAAAACTCCAAATGGGATGAACCCAACTGTTTTGGAAACCTAAGAGATAGGGATCAAACTTTGATTTAGGAAACTTCCTTAGATTTTGAGTGTAAGAACCCTAAAATGAGAGATAAATCCAATGACCTGAACCTGAAATCCTGAAGGCACAAGGTACCTAAGTCCAGGCCAGTTAGTTTGCCATAATTAATTCTAAAAAACTTGAAAAATTGTAAATCTTAAATCGAAGTGATCCTAAGACATAGGGTAACAACTCCTATGAGGAACATTAGGCCTAAAAGTGGCTATAACATGTCCAAATAATTAGGAAAAGATTTACTCCAGAATCTTCCTGGTTCTAGAACTAGAGTGAGTTAATGAACCAGTTTTGGTTATTTGACCATAACTTGAGTTTTAAAACTCCAAATAACATGAATCAAAAAGGAAAACAAAGAAAAGACATAGAGAAACAACTTTTATGAAGAAAGTATAGCCAAACAGTGGCCACATCTTGAACAATTTACTAGGTGAAATAAAGACACCAAATCTGGACCTTGAGAAAGGTTCATAAAATGACTTAGCATATGATATGAAATTAATCAAAATGACTTTTTAAACATAAAAATGACATGAATATATATATGTGGGACTTATGTTTCCCATTACAAGTGACATGAAAATGTTATGGAACACAATTAGTACATAACATGAAATAATGAAACTACAAGTACTTAATAATGCTAATTTACCCAAAGTATACCTAGACTTATGTATATAGCATGAATCGATTGGTATACTAATTAGGGACTACAGATTGCAGTACTGCTCACAGGAATAATCATTGATAGACAATATATATCTGATATGGTTGTTCTTCTTTATGCCTGCCCGTTGGCCATTGTACCTAATTTTATTTCTGGCTTTATGCGTTCTTGCTGGCCTTGTGCCTGACATGACAGATGTATACATGTTAGACATATGGATGTTTAACTAGTATACTCCCATGTATCTAGTCTTTATAGTTTGTTATAGGTTACTTGGACACAGATAAGAGTAATAAGACTGAACATGGAATAAATGAACAGAAAAGATCCTGATTAACCTTATTGCTTCCAAAGTTTTATAAACATATAAAAGATTTTAAATTCATGAAATTCTATATTTCTTTATAAGGTTATACGTGGAAATAATTATTTCAATTATTTAGTTATTTTTATTTCAATTTTTGCATCACTAAGCAATATGCTTAGCGCATTGGTTCTTACCACGCGTAGGTACGGGAGACCAGCACCAACATAGCAGCAGCAGTAGTGCCCAGACAAAATTTTAACCAGATCTGCTACAATGTAGGTTGTCACCTCAGCAGTCCATTTTGGTAGAGCTCATGTATATTTAGATTTTGCATTTTGGTTATTATATATAAGTAAATGATGTAAATTATTTTGAGACATGTAATTAAATTTTTGGAATTGTATATAATTTGTACATTACTGTATGTAAATTTTATGTGAATGAAATGAAATTTACTTTCTAGAAAATTTTATGAATAATGAAATGATATGACATGGCATATGGAAAGAATGAAATGGATAGTATAACATATGATATGAAATTGTTTTTAACAGGTAAATAATAAAACCCGCCATATGCTAATAAAAACAGAGGAGACTCCATTCGGGTCTCCACAAAAAATAAGATGTGATAAAAAAAATTTTTCCCACACATGGGATAATATAAGAAAATGGATATTAAGTTAATAATGTACATGACAAGATAAGATAGGGTATTACGACACCAAATGTGATACGCCTTGCTTAACTATACTGTAGGCGGGTAAGGGGTGTCACATTCTTCCTATCACACCTTACCCCTCTGTAAGGCATAACATGATCCCGTAGAATACCTAATGAACTACCGAACTTCACCTACCGATAACTCATTAAGTACCCTACAAGGGATTTTAAAACAATTTTTTTATTTTCGATAAGTGGTGAGCATTTTCTAATAAGTATTTAAAACATTTGATTAAAAGTAAATCTAGTTAATATTTTTGGTCCATTTTAGTTTTTCACAAATTTTATAAAAATTTTGACAGAGTTCTGTCTGTATTTTGAGAAACCAGTTCTTCAAATACCTGTAAAAAGCACTTCTAAAAATTTTTCTCAACCACTACTTCAATTTCACAATCAAACTCAATCAATTTCAACAACTCCACAATCATTTCAATCAATTTCTCAAGTTCAAAATTCAATAATCCTCAAGGTACAATCAATCAATTTCATACATTCATATTTCTTTAAAGATAAACAATTACATCATACAAAAATTTACATTAAGAAAATCCAAACTAAAATTTATTACGAATTTTATACAGATTTTGTACAAGCTGCTCAAGACCTATTTGCACATATCCATACATTTCTGTGCATTACATACATCAAAATAAATATTTACAGGCGGGGTATAAATTATACCCGATAACTTCAAGCTGATAAATCCTCAATCCTCAGCAGCTCAGTCTGCTGCTCCTCTAGTCTCTATATCTGCGACAGCAATAAAAGCTATCGCTGATTACTAGGACTCAGTGGTGCACAACATACTAAAATAATCTTTATGCAGAACTTAAATCACATTTATTCAAAAATTTGACTGAACATGAGAATTAAATACAAATCATGCATTATGAGATTTTAATCCCAAACAATTTCATTTTGAAGTATCAAATCACATTTCATAAAACCCACAGTTAGATCATGCCATTCGAAACAAATAGAATCTCAATAGGCAGAGGCTAAAGAGAAATCACATCACAAGGCTAGCTAGCTCAAATATATGGATATCCATTCACATCCTCTTCTACTGGCACACCTCAACACTTCTCCAGAGAAGGAATCAAAATTCGAAACTAATTACTCCCACTAGTCGTGCTAGTGAGGTGTTCAAATATATGGTCATGACACTGTGGTTTCAAAACTTATCTTAACAATTTGCTAAACATTATCATTTCAAATATACACAATAACTGTCACAATTTAAATCAAACATCATAAGAATGCCATAATTCAATATTTCACATTATTTAAAATAGTATGCAGAAGATAATTATAAAAAGTATACGTTGTGCACAAATCTCAAGCGAGTCGCCTCTTGGCCTTGACTCGGTTCCTCGAGTTCTTTCCTGGTATTCTTTTCAACTGAAACACACAATTTCACAATGTTTCAGTACTAGAACTTAACATAAATCCAAAATAAATTTAGCTTCACTTTTAACTAGCTCTAACGTGCTAAACTCGACGTTCTTGAAATTTTGTGTTTCGAGGTTACTATTCACTATACTATTCAAGTCAAATTGTTGACTTTCTAAGGCTTAATAGGTATGGGAATTCCAACTTCACCCACATACCACATTTTGGTCACTAAATTTGTTGATTTTGGTCATTTTCTCAAAACTTAGGCCTTTTAGGCAAAATTGCCAAATTTTCTATTTTGGTGTCCCTAGTTATACTGTTTCATTGGTCATTTTACTGTTGAAATTTGGCAAAACTTTCTCCACAGAAAATGTTCCCTATTGTCTTAAGTTTATTCTCCTTTTTGAATCACTCCAATTGGAGTTTTGTAGCTCAAGTTATAGACAAAATACAGTTACTGTTCATGCTGCAGATTTTGGTTCTGGTAGATTTATTGATCCAACTTCATTCAGCAATTTGATCAAGTTAAGTCCATAATTTAGTCTAATTTTCTTCATATGAAATGTTCTACTATGCTTTAGGTTTCCATCGGTTCAAGAATCACCTAAATCGGAGTTTTCTAGAGAGAGTTATAGCCATTGAAACTTTACTGTTCATATGGTAAATCTGCAGTTCTGTAGATTCAGTGAGTCAACTTTGCTCACTAATTTGATTGGTTAATGGCATAATTTGGATTTGTGTTCTTCATGAAAGTTTTAGGTATATATCTCATCTAACCACTGGTAAAATTTCAGGTCATTTTGACCTACCTAGCTCAAGTTATGACCAAATGAACAAACACTGTTTATTTGGTCAGTTTGTGCAGGGCAGCTTGCAATTTTTCAACTTTGGTCAATTTGTTCACTAGGTTTTAGTCACTTTTTGGGTATGCTTCCCAAATGAAAATTGTGTAATTTAGTGCCTATTTTCATCCCCAATTGGTCCCATATCCATTGGACTTGTAAAATTTCATTTTTGGTCCTTCAAAGTTGGCTTGGTCATGCTGCAGCAGCATGACCACACTCCCTCCAAATTTAACTTTAATTCCAACACGTCTAACACACTTAATTAGGTCACAAATGACCATTTCTCACCTCACATTAGGTCAAAGACACCATTTACAAGTTTTTCACATTTTTGGTCTCTAAACCCTAATGTCTAAAACCCTAATTTCCATGTTTAACTCATTTCATGCAATTAAACTATATAAACCTCAACTACACCTTCAATCAAGCTTGCCTACCCTTTTAATTGTATCAAAATCCATAAATTTCAAGTTACCTCTAAGCTGGTTGAATTTCATTATATTCCTAAATATGTTTTTTTTATTTTATTTTCATCAATACTAGTTCACTTCAAGTGCAAATTCATGAATATAAGGAGAATTGAGAGGATTCTTGACTAACCTTTAAGGAAGTATTCCCAAAGCTTCAATTCTTCCACTTTCTTCTTCCTTTCTATGCACAAGATACTTGTCAAGATCCAAGAACAAGATTTACTTAAAAGAGTTAGGGAGTTTATAAAATAAAATCAAGCTTTGAAAGCTTGAGATGGGTGTTAATGGTGGAAAGGAAATGAGAGAATTAAGAGAGAAAAGGGGTGACGGAAACAAAAGAAGAATAAGAAGTAAAAATATTTTTTTTCTTTATTTTGGATATTTATCTCTTAATTGACTTAGTCAAATTATCTAGTAAATAAAAATTTTTTATGACTTCATATGTGATGTCACCATGATGATGTCACTACCTTTTTAACTTTTCTTTTTCCTTTTTTTTTCTATTTATTTTTCTATTAGTTCTTTAATTTAATTCTCAATTTTGAAATTTTCTTTTCTCCGATTTTATTTGACAATTAAGTCAGGAGTCAGCTCTCGGGGTCAATTGACCAAATTGCCCCTCGCCAGTTCAACCTGGTTTGCAATTAATTCAACATTTCTTCCGGCTCCCTGACCTAATTATTTGACTGGCTTAACAGTTCTTTTTCGTGATTTTCTCTTTTCCACTGTGTTTATAATGGTCCTAAGGACCGCGGCGTCACATTTTACGGTTCGAAATTTGAGTCTAAATCGACTTCGCAGTAGTTCCCGAGAAGGTCACCTATCGCTGTGACTCTCGGCTCGTTTAACTTCTTATGTTCTGTTTTTCTTATTTATACTTAACTAATTGGCAATTACTAATTATTTGTGTTTATGGCTTCTCTAGTTGTCTTAAGTGTGGTTCTAGTCCCCTTAATTGTTCGGACCAACACTGGTCATCGGAACAGTGAAATATACCAGGCTATACAAATAGGGGTGTTACACTTCCTCGGTCTGAGAGTATATCAAAATGTCATCAATGAATACAATGACAAAACGGTCCAGGAATGGCCTGAACACCCTGTTCATCAAGTCCATGAAGGTCACTGGTGCATTGGTGAGTCCAAAAGACATCACTAAGAACTCACAATGATCATATCTTGTCCTAAATGTTGTCTTAGGCACATCCTCATTCCTGATTCTCAACTAATGGTAGCCTGACCGTAGATCTATTTTGGAAAAGAATCTAGCCCCTTGGAGCTAATCAAACAGATCATTGATCCGAGGAAGTGGATATTTATTCTTCACAGTCACCTTATTCAGTTGTCTATAATCAATACATAACCTTAAGGACCCATCTTTCTTCCTCACAAATAGAACAGGAGCGCCCTAGGGGGAGGTACTTGGACGGATAAAACCCTTGTCCATAAGCTCTTGTAGTTGCTTCTTTAGTTCCTTCAATTCTGCTGGGGCCATCCTGTAAGGCGGTATTGATATGGGGTTTGTACCCGACACAATGTCAATGCAGAACTCTATTTCTCTTCCTGGTGGTAACCCTCGAAGCTCCTCAGGGAAGACATCCATAAATTCTCTGACAACAGGAACATTCTCAATATCAACACTTTCTACAGATGTATCTCTCACTAATGCCCAATACCCCCTGACACCCACGCCTCAACATCTTTCTAGCACTAATTATTGACACCAAGTTATATGGAGCCACATTCTTGTCACCATCAAAGCTAAACTCTTCCACACCAGGTTTATGAAAATACACCTTTTTGTTCCTGCAGTCTAAAGTGGCATAATGAGTTGCCAGCTAATCTATGTCCAAAATTACATCAAAATCTATTACCGGTAAAGGAACTAAGTCTGTTGGGAGGATTCTTCCATCCACCACCATGGGGCTATCCGGAAAAACCATATCTACATCTATATTGTCACTAAGAGGGGTAGTTATAGACAAGGGGCATTCTAAAGTTGTAGGGCTCCTAGCCAATCTCATGGCAAAAATGAGGGAGATAAATGAGTGCGTAGCACCCGGATCTATCAAAACACAAGTCTCATAGGAACAAACTAGAAGAATACCTGCCACAACTGCATTGGAAGCCTGAGCATCCTGGTGGGTCAAGGTGAAAACTCGAGCTTGACCCCTACCCTGCATTGCAGAACCCTGAAGTTGACTTCTACTTCCTGAACTACCTCCAAATCCACGTCCTCCTTGTCCTCGGCCCTGTTGGCCACTAAACTGACTGCCTGCCATGCTAGAAATACTAGGATACAATTGATAAGGAACATTTACAATAGAACCCTGTGACCCCATCTGTGGCTCGGTAAACATGGGACATTCTCTAGCAAAGTGACCCTGCTGGCCACACCGGAAACATACTCCTGAACCCATCATACAAGGTCCTGAATGTCCTCTTCCACACTGTATGCAAGGTGCTAAGGAGGATCCTAAACCAGACCCAGAACTGTTATAACCCGAACTATGACCACTACTGGATCCGTACCCTGGTCTGAATCCTCAAGATTTGTGTTTAAAACCACCCTTCTTGTTGTTTCTACTTCTTCCTCTGTAATGACTTTGGCCTCCACTATCCGTGGTACCCATGTAGGGAACACCTGAAGAACCCTCTGCTCTATTCTTCTTTGCCCTTCCACTATCATCTCCTATATAGCTGATTTCAATCTGTCGGGCTTGATCAACTACCAAATCGAAAGACTGATCAGACATCATGGCCAGGTTTGCATACTTCCTGTCCAGCCCCTTTAGGAACCTCTTTACCTTCATACTTTCTGTAGCCACTGCTGTGGGGGCATACCTATTTAGTTCTAAAAATTCTGTAACATATTCATTTACGGATCTGCCATTCTGCCTTAACCCCTTAAAGCCCACTGCTTTTGGTCTCTAAAGCTTTTTAGCACAAACCTGTTGATAAACAATTCCACAAACCAAGTCCAAGATAATCCCTCAATACGAGGTAATACGTAGTTTGTCATCCACTGCCTTGGCACTGGCCCCAATACATGCTGCACACACTCTACCAATCTCCTGTTAGTTACTGCAGTTCCACCCTTGCCTGTTTGCAGGAGTCCAAAAACTGATAAGCATCATCAGTTACATCATAGATACCAGGCACCAACTTCTTAAAATTTATTATTTGTTTGTAAGGTTCCCTTCTTGGTGAGATGGGCTACTGCTGTTGTGGAGGGTGGACCATATATTGTGTCCTCATATCAATGGTTCCCTGCAATCTGGCTAGGGTAGCTGCCATTGGGTCCATAGGACCCTGGGCCACAAAAGATTGTTCCTGTACTGGTGGCGGCTGCTCTTCTACTTGAGCAGCTCTAGGTCTCCTGCCTCGCCTCCTTAGGGTAGGCGCCTCATCCTATGCCAACACCTCGTCTGGCACATCTCGCTCTGGTGCAGTGGCAACTCTTCTGCTTCCACGCATTTTCCTGAAATTCAGCAGCATTAGCCCACAAATTCAAAACAGCATGTTACACAAGTTTATAGACTCATATTTACACACAATTATATGAAGCAGAAACTAGAAGCAAAGATGACAATGCAAGGACGAATATGGACCATATTCTCTGCATGTGACTCCTATTAGACTCTTCCCAAAACTTTAGACATATATTCCCTATGAATCTGGAGCCTAAGCTCTGATATCACATTTGTTAAGACCCAACCTATGGGCCAGACTGACACTAGGACCTGGGCCAGCCTAAAGCCCCTAAGGCCCGTAGTAAGCCTAACTATTCCTTAAACCAATCCTAAGGCCCATTTTAAGCCCAATTTCAAGAATTCAACCGAATAGAGTCCAGCCATAATATGGACCATACAATGAGGAGTTTTTGACTCGCCTGACCTGTAAACACAATATGTAACAATTTGGGGAGTTCAACTCACCCTCCACATACTCATCATGTCATAAATCAAATGGGAGCTCAGCTCCCTCATCCAATCCAATCACACTCACACATACATGCATTTGTTGTTCTTATAAACTTAACATAATATTATATTATAGTCCCAAATTGATTAAAACACTGCTAACACATGTGGAGTCTAAAATTATGGCTAAATTATACAAAATATATTAGATATTACTAATTGACCTATGAAGAAGAGGAGCAGGTTAGTCACAATAAGTAATCCTCCTGTAGCCTGGAAAAATAAGGTGAACAGGAGTGAGAGTTCAACTCAAAGAGTAAAATACCAATTTTAACTATAATTTCTATAGCTACCTAGAGCTAATGCATCCTAAGGAGTGGAATGTAACACCATTAAAATTTTCATACACATCACATCATAATAGCAAAAAGGCAATTTGAAGCATTCACACACCCAATAATGTTCAAACAGTACATATATGGGAGCTGATCCCCTATACAGCTCTCTTAATTCAACCTCTGCCAGTGAGTGTTTCTCAAGCCAGACTTTCGTTGGATAAACCAAATGCGAGGGCTAGCGAGATCATCTTGAGCCATGCCTACCCCGACTTATCCATAAAGGATCGATTCCCAACGAGTGTCTCTCAAGCCGCGTCTACCTGTCCTATCCATATCCAATACCAAACACCACACGCACGCAAATGCACGCACATTGCTCCAAATTACTATAAACAACATCCATGGCTCTTCATCAATTAAGAATGTAATATAAAATATGCCTAGTATTTAACTACATAGAAACATATTCATAAGTGATGCATGAGCATGCCTGAACATATAATAATATTGAAATTATAATTAAAATTAATATTTTACTCACAGACTTGAACCAATGTCACTACGGTGGCTGGGCAGAGGAGGAAGGCTATCCCGGCTCAACTGACAATTTCATTGCAATTGTTTAATATATTTGACTCAATACAAGTTTAGAAAGGACCAAAGACGCCCTAAGTCGTGCCGAAAATCCGGTAGAGTCTCCCCTATACCTAAGACCTACCCAATCTGTAAAAGGGTTCAAAATACACTTCTATATCCACAAGTCACACATTCACAACTCAATCACATCACATGGCCCCTCTTGGGCACATCAAACAGTCAACAGCCACAATTTAAAAAATTACAATTTAGTCCCTACAATTACCCCTTTTTCAAAAACTACTCAAATGAGCTCTAAAAATTCTAAAATTTTGTCTCACGGTTCTTAGCAATATTATTAAGCTAATACAAAAGGAATTATAATTTTTTAACCTATAACGAATATTTATAGATTTTTAATCGTAATCAAGCACCAGATAATTAAGAAAAAGTAAGGTTTGGGTTTACCTATGCCAATTCTGATCTTGGGGACGCGTCCGGAACGTCTGAAAATGGTGGGATAGCCTATAATTTTGACCTAATTATGAAACTTTTTTTGTAGTCTGCCTGTCCAGCTCGAAATTACAGACCCGGGTAACTGTTGAATTTCCATGAATTGAAGATACCTACGCGAAGCCCACAACACGGGAGTTAGTTTATAATTTTTACGAAATTTATTAAGCTCATTTAGTGCTCAGAAAAGCACTGCGAAGTTCCATGGGACTCGCCGAAAAACGGTGTTGAAAAAATTCGAAATGGATATTGCTCGAAGCTCTCGCTGAGGGGAGTACTCCGATACTCTTGGATTTTTCATGGGGTTCATGGTTTATGAGAAATCTAGCCTAAAAGTCGAAATAGGCTAAAATTTTTCGGACAAAAATTGAACAAGTCGCTCAATGGATTTTAGTGTTCTTGGTTTCTATGGAAAGCTCTCGAGGTGTAGATGGGTTTTGAAACAAGATTTGATCCAATCGGTGGTCAGATTGGCCGAAATCAGCCCGGGAAGCTAAAGCAGCAAACGCGTGCAGGGGGCACTTTCGCACGGTTTTCCAATGGCCTGGAGGCCAACCGACGGCGGGGAAGGGGTGGAGAAGGTCGGCAGCGACACAGGGAGGGATGGGGAGGCGGTGGCCGGCGCAGAGAGAGAGGGAGGAGAGAGAAACGGGTGAGGAAAGAGGGAGCGTCGGGGAGAGAGAAGGGAGAAGAAAAAAAAGAAGGAAGGGACCGGTTCGATTCGATCGATCCGATTCAATTTGGCTCGATTCGGTTGATTCGATTCAGAATATCCGAAATTGAATTTTTACTCTGCCCTGGGACAAAAAACGAGGCCCAAAATTTTCGAATAAATTCCAA
The DNA here is from genome assembly GCF_030052815.1 of Hevea brasiliensis. Lineage (NCBI taxonomy): Eukaryota > Viridiplantae > Streptophyta > Magnoliopsida > Malpighiales > Euphorbiaceae > Hevea > Hevea brasiliensis. The sequence continues at coordinate 18,159,622 of NC_079509.1, read as the reverse complement.
AAAACTGAAAAAAATTCGTAGAGTCTAAATATATTTTTAGTTTTGCCACGTAGTCTTTAAATTAATTTTTTAAAATCATCAAAGTTTCACATTTTCGAAAAATCGAACCCGATTTCTAAAATCTAAAAAATTTCAAAAAAATTTTCAAAATTTAAATAAAATAAAATATTAATATTTACCTATAAAATAATTAATTTAAAAATTAGAGGTGTTACGGAAAAGGGAAGGGAAAAGAGATTTTGTGAGGAGAATTTTGCATAGTAAAGTTAATTTATAACTTTTTATTTGAAATAAAATTATTTTATTAAAAAAAAAAACTTAACAAAACATATCAAAACTAATTCAGATCTAATTCATATCGATAGATAACTTCATATACCCAACCTACCACCCCTTATTTTAATTTATAACAATTATTAGATTGTTTATGTAACAATTTGACTTGTAAAAGCTTCATCCTTTTCGTTGAATTTATTTAATGTTTACTGTTCCGCTAATTTTTGTCTGGCCTAAAGTCATGCCTCTCTTGTAGGAATAATGTATTCATTTTCTTATAATTATGAACAATTTAGAGTGTAGTCTAGTTTGATCCAATTGTTAAAAGTACATAATTTACTCAGCAGATTGAGGTTTAAATTCTCACTCGTCCAATCCCTTACAAAAAAACAGTTGGAAATTAAAGTTTAATATTATTAGCTAGGTAAAAGGCTCGTGCATTTTACTGGGGAGACCTATTTGGAGACTTTATTGTTAATGTTTTTAATATATATATATATATATATATATATACACACACACAGTAACAATATAAACAACGCCAGCTATAAATCATGAAGAAGTTAGGGAAAAGCTCATAAAGAGGTTCCTCTAACAATAAAAAAAAAAAAAAAACAAATCCGTTTATCAATAGATTTTTGCAACAACTCTAATCAATTAGCAATTAATTTTGTAATTGATTTGTGATTTTAATTTTTTTTAATAAAATAGTTCATTTTTTAAATTTTAACAATTCATTAAAGAATCAATTACTAAATCGGTTACTATTAGCAACCAATTTACAATTAATTGCTAAATTGTTTACTAATTGATATTAAAAAAATATTAAATATATGATTAGTAATCGATTTTAAAATTGATTACTATTAGTAATCGAATAAAAAATTAATTGCTAAAATCATTGCTAAAATTATTGCGAATTACAATCAATTTAGGAATCAGTTGTTAAATTAAAAAGTTATTTTAATTGAAACTAAAATTTATTAACAGATTTGCAATCGATTGCAAAAATTAGTTGTTATTAATAACTGATTTGCAATTAGTTGTTAAAATTGATTGTTAAATAATAACCTATTTCTGAATTAGTTGTTAAATTTAGAGCCTTTTTTTTAATTGATTCTTTATCGGTTGTTAGTAACAATCGATTTTTACAACTAATTTAAATTAATTGCTAATGGCAATTGAGTTTTGCAACCAATTATAAATCGATTGCTAAATTTTTTCTCTAAAAATTTTCATCAAATTTTTTTTTATTTATAACTTATTTGTGAATCAGTTACTAATAATAATCAATTTTTACAACTAAATACATTGATTGCTATTAGCAATCGATTTTGCAACTGATTAAAATCAAAATTTCCCTAAAAAATCTCCTCAATTTTTAGTATTTTTTTTATTTACAATTGATTTACGAATTACTTGCTATTAGCAACAACTGATTTTTGCAAATAGTTGAAATCGATTGCTATTAACAATCGATTGCAAAAATTTTTACCTATTTTTTTTATTTTATTTTTCAATTTGAAACTGATTTTATAATTGCTTAGCAATTAGTTGCAAAATGTTTCCATAAAAAAATTATTGTCCAATTTTTAAAAGAAATTTACAACGACAATCAATTATTAAAATTGATTACTAATTTGCTTATATAAATCACTATTTATTTTCTTTCTTATTACTCTTTTTTTTCTCTATTTTTTTTTCTTTTCTCTCATTTTTCTTCATCTTCTTTTTCATTCTCATCTATTTTATTCATCATCTTTTCTTTTCTAATCTATTTTCTTCTTTATTTTTTTTCATCTATTTTCTTCTTCATCATATTTTTCTCTCTCATATATTTTTCTGATTCATCATCTTTTCTTTTTCATCTATTTTTTTCATCTTTTTTTTTTCTTTCTCATCCTTTTTTCTTCTTCATCTTCTTTTTCTTTCTTATTTTTTTAGTTAATTTGTTTTTTCTTTGGCATAGAATAAAAATTTTTATACAAATATATTTTTGCTAATAAATTATTTGTAGTAACTTTTTGTGTATATATATATATATATATATATATATATGGTAATTTTTTTAGTAATTTGTCTTATAAATATCTTTTTATATATAATTTTTTGTTAATATTTTTGTTAATAGTTATTATTAGTAATTTTTTTAATATTTTTATATTAATTTTTTAGTACTAATTTTTCATTAATAATTTATTATTTTAGTAATTTTTTTATAAATTTATTTATTTGAATTTTTTATTTATTATTTGAAAATTATTTTTTTTTAATTTTTTAAATTTAGCAATCAAATTTTCGGTTGCTAAATCAGTTGTAAATAGCAATTAATTTATAAAGTGGTTGTAAAATTATAAAATTAAATGCACCAAATTTTTTGTAACTGATTATGTTTCAATTGTTATAAACAACTAGTTTCGGTTACTAAATTAGTTGCTAGTAGCAATCAATAGTTTTTTACTAAAAGTTTTATTTTTTAAAATTTAATTTATTTAACAACCAATTCGATTGTGAGTTGTTATTTACAACCAATTTCATTATAACCGACTAAATCTGTTACTAAATGGATTAGCAAACGATTTTAATGAATTAAAAATTAATTCAACGGGTTGCTAATAATTTTTTTTTTTATGTAAATATTTTATAAAAGTTATATAACTTGATGATGCCAATTAGTGGGTAACATAATTAATTTTCTTTATATTATATATTTGAATCTTTCTAATCACTAATTGTGATAGTATTCTTAATTATTTTATATTTATTTGATAATATTTATCTCCATATATCACTTAAAGGTACATATTAAATTAAATTGAGTCAAAATTAATTCTTCAAAAAGCTATAGTACGACTTCCAAAGTCCATAGCCTATAATGCTTTTCCCCTTTTTTCTTCACCTGCCAGTCGAGAATTGATTAAAGATCATAGGTAGCTTTCCATCAGCAAATCAGGAAATATACACCAATATTACACACACACCTATATATATATATATATATATATATCTTAATTTGTCTGCATTAATTCATGTTCTTGATTTACACACGTAGAGATGCCATGTAGGCATCAAGTGGCGTTCTGCTTCACGTGCCCTAAACAATCCTTGGGCGTCCAGCCACACCTCCCCACGGGCATTCCTTCAGGCCTACCTCATTCTACACCTTTTATTTCTCTTTATGTAACTAGTCTCCTCATTTGATCTCTCAAGGATCATTCTCTGACATAAAGTTGAGTTTCCACTTAGTTTAAGAGAGATAGAGAGCATGATTCACATAGTTTAAGAGAGATAGAGAGCATGATTCACACTTGAGTGGTGATTCTAACTTCACACATCAACCATGTTGATCAGAATGTGGATGAAGATATTGTTCTTTTGGCCACAGACGATGATGATTATGGCTATGACTATGCCCCAGCCAAATCACTGGAAGGTGGAGGGGATGACGATGATGATGGAGATTACGACTATGCTCACTATAACAAATAGAGGTTTCAACAATATCTTTTTAACATCATTTTAGGCATAATGTTAAAGTAATAAATAACATCAAGATAATGTATTTAGACATTAAGATAGCATATAACGTAATAAATAATATATATAATATTATACATAATAGTGTTGTAAATTAGTATGAAAGTATAGTTAAAAATTTTAGATTAGTAAGTTTATCACTATATGTTTGTTGATGATAGTATATTTTAAATTTTTAACAAAATATAAGGCATACTGTTAAAGTCTAAATATGATGTAGTGACTCTACTGCTTAAGGGTTATACATATAATCTAGCTACTAGCTTCTTGCTAAAACTCTAGTTATTGAAAACCCTAAAGTGGATTTTAAATTAAGAGTCTTGGTAGTCATCTTAGTAACAGCGCGTTAACCTAGTTAGATGTGTTACCAGCTTGATTTATAGCTAATCCCCTTTCATAAACCTTGTATATTTTGAATTTATTGCGGAGATCATAAGTCTTTACCATTCGGCTATCCCTAAATATGCTTTTTAATTATGATAGCTAATATCCTTTTAATTAAGTAGTATTTTTTTTTTTCATTTATAAATAGATCAAGAAAAATTTAGCATGCGCTCATCAAAAACTAATCCCGACCAGCAGGCCATCCAGTGCACCCAAAACTAAGACAACGCATACTATAAGTGAAAAAACTTGGAAAAGAGTTGCATCAAAGATACGAGGAATATGGTAAGGATAACAAAACAAAAGGATAGCAAGACAGAATACACAAGCAACAAAATAACAAACCAGCTAGACAACTAGAAAAAGACACGAAGACAACTCATCCATAAGCAACAAGAAATTAAGCCGGCAATTAAACCCGAGAAGTCTTCTAGTAAGAAACAACAGTTAAAATAAAACCTATAAAATCAGAGCTGAGGTTCAGGCCTTGCTTAGCAAATGAGTTTTAATTAAGTAGTTTTATAATTATCTATTTTGAATATTATATATAATTGCTTTGATCTAACGATTATGAATATAGGACTCATATAGTGAAAAAATTATGAAAAGACCAAAATAAAATCCAATCCTACTCAATAATACCTTTGGTGCTCTAGAGTGAATTAATCTGTTGCTATTAATTAGCTAAAGCAGCTCACTTACTTTTAATCCCATGATTGAGTAGGGAGTCTAGCTTCTTGATATATTCAACAATTCGAAGCATATATGCCACTGTCGGAAAAGATATTAAGAACTAATGCTTCTTGTCAACTAATTTGTAAGTTAGTGAACTGATAATATATATTTTACAAGTGATGGTCAGTTATGAATTCCTTGAATATTATTATGTTAATTAATTAATTAATTAGATTGAATGTATTAAAATTGTTTCTATGAGTAATTCATTAACTTCTTTAAACAAAAAATTCTCATGTTTTGTTGAATCAAGCTCTCTCTATATGTGATCAATTTGCTATTATCTACTTTCTACAGGATTGGCATAGTTCCTTGCGAGCTAGTTGTGTAGTGTAATGAAGACTTTTGCCTCCGAATAAAAAATAGAAAAGCAATCATGGCCAAACTCTGAACTATGACGTGTACGTTGAATGCTGAAGTGTCATTTGAAACCCTAGGAAGTTGGACCACTCTATAGAGCACCACATCCCACAGGCATCAGGTCATGCACACACCTGAAGCCCTAACCCACACTCCCCAACGTGCTTGACTTGTGTCCAAATGAGTTCGACGCCTTCCCTTCCCTCTATATATATGCACCACATCTCTTAATTAACCCTACCCCAAATTCACAGATTTTTTTTTTAATTTCCTTCCCCTGTTTCTATAATATAATTAAAATGTCTCCCATGTTCAAAATCATTGCCTCTTGGTGCCATTACCGTTTTGATGATGAGGGAGAAATTGGTGATGATAAATATTATCATGCACCAACTCCATATATTACTGAAGGCGATGGCGATGATGACGATGGAGATTATGACTATGCTCCTGCAGCATCTTTAAATGGTGATGACGACGACGACGACGACGATAGTGATTGTGCTCCGGCTGCATGATGATAATAAGCCTTTTTTTTTTTTTAAGCAGAGAAATTTATTAGAAAGTAAATAAAGATATGGAAGGAGAAGAAGAGCTCCAGCTACACCCATGCCAGCAGGCACAACCCAATAGCTATATATGTGCTTGATGGTAGCACATGAAGACCAGTATTTTTTTATTTTTTTTTTTTTTTTAAGTTCTTCATCCCTTTAATAATTTTAATTTTTTTTAAGGAGGGGATGGGATACCATATAACAAGCCAAACTCTATCCATGGATTAATTGATGATGAGATGGTTGCTCTAAAAGGTTCTCTGGAAGATGTATCTGTATGGAATGCGATCGATGAGATGCATTTTATATCAAACTTTGATCATCTTGCCAGTTACTTAATATAATGTAAGTTAATAACTTTTTCAATGAGAACCATATATATACATATATGCTTGAGTAAAGTGGAAAGTAATTATTGATATTATTAAAATTTTATGTTTGCTAGAATGCGAACATTGCATCTCTGAAGCATATCAATGCGATATTGAGTAAGTTTTGTTGTTTTTTACGATTGTTTTATATTTGATAGACCGAAAATTAAATTAAATTGGAAGTGTCAAAGTAGGCATCTGATAATGAGACTTCGAAGATCTAGTAGTTAATAGTTTGAGCTTAATTAAGCTCATATGCTGGTGCTACTTGTTGGTTGGCGGAGGTTAGGTTTGGGTCTGCTGTTGTCTTATCTCAAGTAGGGGCGTTTCCCTTTGGGTTTTTGGCTTAAAACTTGGGTGCGCTGAAGTGTTAGATCGTGTTTTGTTCGCTGAGGATCTGCTGCAATTTCATATGTTGCCTGTTCTTGGAATTCCCTGTCTCTTATATTTTGTTCTGCATTCCCTGAACCCTCAGTTCTTGATCCCTTGTGTTTGAGTCCTTTTTGCTTTTCATGGTTAGTCTTGGATGCTCCGCGCCTTGTTTCTCCAAGTTTTTTAATTTAGTCTGTTTTATACTAGATCGGGTATACTAGGAAAGTGTGATGACCGAAAATTAGGGAAAAAAAAAAAAAAAAAGAACAACAACAAGAAGAAGGTCATTTGCTCTAATATATGACCCAATGCTTTTCTCTATCCCTCCTTCCTATCGCACCAACATCTTAGCCATTCATATACCACACCGCTTCAACTTCACCACGTATCAAATCTCAACCAAAACACAGAATTTGACATTTGTCCCTTTCGCAAATTCCCCCATAGAAACCCAAAAAATTGCGTTGGAGAGGTTTTAAGGTTGATCCACCACACCATGGTGGTAAGAGTTAACGGAATAAGGTGGGGCAATTCAAGAATTTTCTAATTGGTGAATGAGAAATTCAAGTTTAGTTGGTGATTTTTTGATACATACATTTAATTTGATTGATAGTCCAACTTACTCATCGTATGGCAAGATCGCTTGAAGATTCACATTTAATGGCAAGGTTTCAACATGGCCCAAGCTCTGAAATTTTCTCACTTAACCTTGGTCAAGATGTTGGAATTAAATGAATCTTCCAAAATCTTGGCAAAAATATGATATATCTTTCATTCTGAAATTTATCAAAGTCATTCTCCTAGTCACTTGAACGGGTGAGAGTAGAGAAGAAAAGAGAGAGCAAAGCCGTGAGTGGTGGAAGAAATTTACAAGTGAGTAGTTGAAATACTTGAGCTTGTAAGGTTAGTGTGAGTGAGATTTGGGTGTAGAGAGTCAATTGGGTTTAGAGTAAATTGATTGTCTTTTTACATCTCTTAATTTCTTAGTGAAAAATTTTCAATTGTCTTCATCCATGAATGTAGGGTTTTATAGTCAAAGTACATTCAATTCATGTATACTGTTTTATTTTTTATACATTTACTATCTTTTTATGTTTGTCGAAGAGGACTGTGATACAAAGCAAATACAGCGGGATAAGTAATGTAAAAAAAGTTGAGGGGGCATGAGCAACTAGTGCAGAATTAACTAATTTGAGGGCTTGAGAAGAGATTTTAAGTTTTTCAAAAGAGCCAAGAGCACAATGGGGAAAATAGATTTTAGTAGCCAATGTCAAAGAATAAGTGGTTCCTCAATTGACTGGTGTTTTAGGAGAAATTAATTGTTTTTTTTTTTTTTTAATTTGGTCTTTTTAATATATGTTCGACGATTAAGTTTGATACATGGAGTTTATGAACTTCAGAGCTCAAGGATTTTTCCTAACGCTATTTTGTCATTTTATATATTTTAAAAAATATCATGTTTTATAATTACTTATTTCTTTCTTTTTTAATCTTAATCCTATATGATTCCATATCTTTATCTTCTAGGAAAATGATAATATTTTATGTATCACGTTTGATGATTGACTTTATGACTTTGGAGCTCTTGGATTTTTCTATTGTGTTATAATTACGTGGGATTAAATAATTAATAAGTATGTACCTCAACACTAAATATATACCAAATTAAAATGAATTTTGCAAGCTTGTAAAAAAAAAATCAATTATCATTCGGGATAATATTCATGTTCAATATATAATTAATTAATATTAAATTGAAAAATAACTAAATTTAGTCGTCTTCTATAATCTAAAAAATGGAGATGATGGTAATACCTCTAAGAAGGGAACAACAATGAGTTTTAATAATATGGAGATGACACTCGTCCCTGTAAATTAAGAACAATAATTGTCCCTCACATATGGTGCGACAATTGTTGTACCTCATGCTGTGAAGACAACTATCATCCTTTTAAAGCAAGGGATGATAATCATGCCTTATATAATGGGATGCCTTATGTAATGGGGATGATTATTATCCCTTACCTAATGAGAATAGTTATTGTCTCTTTAGTATGCATATGCCCCATGTTAAAATGAGGACGACTCTCATCTTCAAAGATGGAAATAATATTTCTAAAAGTTGTTCCCTAAAAAATTAGGATAGGATCGTTAAGGAGACAAAAATTGAGAAGGGCTTTTATTATTGTATGAAAAGAATTTAATTGAATCCTCATATAACTAGAATTCTATTTGTTTTAAAATGATTATTTTAAAATTAAAAAAAAGTAATTTTTTTTTTTATTTCAAACATGAAAATTAATAAAAGAAAAAAAGAAATTAATTGAATTAAATTGTTATAAAATTTTAGTTTCCAAAACAGAGATAGTAAGTGTGAATGAATTTAAAGAGATAAATTGAATATGTAGTAAGATTTTTTTTTTTTAACCATTTATGCTGAGTCCGTTTGCATTTTAGTATTATTCTGTTACCATTATTTCTTTTGAAATGACATAATTTTTCGATACTTATCTTATATTATTATCTTCACAAAAATAATAATAATAATTGAATTTAAAATCAAATGATATGGCAAAAAATTATAATAAATTTTTATTTTATACCAACATATATACATAAAACTATCCTTTGAAAAATCTATATTGTTAGAATAAAGAATACAAGTAATGAAAAAAATGATTGTGTATTTGTCTGTGTCTTTGTCTATTACATATTTACAGAGATATTGCATTTATTTATACATGAGAATATGAGCTAATTTAGACAAGAATAATAATTGCTATAATTATGCTATAAATCTCCTATAATCATATTAATTACTGTAATTATGCTAATTGCTATAATTATGTTAAATGCTATAATTATGCATTTATTTATACATGTGCCAACTTGAGTTTGCTTAAGAGATCCTGAAAGCTAGTGGGATGATGCGTTTTGGTGAATATATCAGCGGTTTGGCTGATAGAGGAGACAGGAATCAAACTGAACGGGTAGAACGACGAAGAGTAGTGCTAGGAGCAGATGCAAAGCGCAGTAATCGATCAATAAATCGTGCAGATTCAACAGAGACAGTAAATCCGGATGGGTAGAACTACGAAGAGTAGTGCTAGGAGCAGATGCAGCGCAGTATCGATCAACAATCGTGCGATTCAACAGAGACAGTAAACCGGACGGGTAGAACGACGAAGAGTAGTGCTAGGAGCGGATGCAGCGCAGTAATGGATCAACAATCGTGCGATTCAACAGAGCGATTAAACCGACGGTAGAACGACGAAGAGTAGTGCTAGGAGCGTATGCAGCACAAATCGATCAACACCTAGTGCGATTCAACAGAGGCATGTGTAGTTTGACTAATATTTATCAGATCACAATCACCTGGATCAGGATTTGGAAACGGCTCTTTGGTATAATAACAGAAATAAAAGAATGAACCAGAACATGTTGTAGAGAGAGAAGAGAGACCCCAGAAACTATAAATAAAAGCTTTACGGCTCTGATACCATGTTAGAATAAAGAATACAAGTAATGAAGAAAAGGATTGTGTATTTGTCTGTGTCTTTGTCTATTACATATTTACAGAGATATTGCATTTATTTATACATGAGAATATGAGCTAATTTAGACAAGAATAATAATTGCTATAATTATGCTATAAATCTCCTATAATCATATTAATTACTGTAATTATGCTAATTGTTATAATTATGTTAATTGCTATAATTATGCTAACATATATATATGTGTGCACGCATGTGTTTTGTTAAATGTCATAGTTCATAAGAATTAATTATAAAATTAGACCATTAGTACGTATCAAATTAAGCTAAAATTAAACAAGGTTCTTTGAGATTAAGCTAAATTAAGACACTATGGTGTCAGATTGACTGGCTTGATCGAGTCAGATTAAGCATAATGGTAGTTATAATTAATAAAGAAAATGACAGATAAAGATAATGCTATCAGGATTCCACTTTATGATACTTTGATTAATGCTTGCAGAATGATTGGAAATGTTGAGATGGGTAAGCGATTTTAGTTTCCATATATACACTTCCTGCTAATATCTATTCCTCTTCAGACAGATGGGAAGATGTCACAATAAGTGAGAAGAAAAATGAAAGATTCAATAACAAAATAAATAAACGCTTGTAAAAATTATAATAATTTTAACACTGTTTTTATTTTTATATAAGCTACACACGCACACTGTCTACAATCGATGTGGGATCCTGAAAGATCAACCTCTGGACATGCCCATTCTAGCTAGGTCATGAAGATATATGTTTGCCTAAACTTTGAAAAGAAGCCACTAAAATTGTTTTTTGCTTGCACAGTCCTCTTGTGTATGTGTGGCTATCAGGCTTCGCTTATATCTGTCGCTTGTTGCTTGTATATTTTTACATTTGTGGTTCAACTTAGTGAGATCATCAAAGTGGAGGGTTTCTCTTTTCTCTTATTACCAAATTAATTAACCTCCTTTTTTTGGCTTTGAATGTTGATTATTTTTCCCCCAAAGCTTTGAATGTGGAATTGAAAGACCCCAGATTATACCATTAGATATTATTATATTTGATTTTCTGTGACCATTGACTGTGAATAGTTTAATTGATAATCTTCCAAAGCAAAATAAAATAAAATTGAATCAGATTTCTTGGGTCCCATCAGATGGCTGCTTTTGACAGAATTTTGGGCCTTTCCTCTCTATCAACTAAACTATCAAGCATATAAAATACAAGCACAAGGCAACAAAAACCATTCTCTTTAGTGCTGCATTATCATGCTTCAGCAACAACTTGCATGGTTAATTACATTCTAATTATAGAGATAAAACTCCAATTAACATTATATATTATTTATTTCCTCCACTAAACTTCTTAAGTCTAAAGCTCTAATCAAGAAACTAATTAATTAATATATATTAATATTACACTAAAAAAAAAATAGACCTCATATCATAATTAATCATAAGAAACAAGACAAACATTTTGTCTCTGAATAAATCTAGGATTATCAAAATGACGACACCGAGCATTCAAGTACATCTTATCTCATCTCATCATCTTCCAGAGATGCAAAACCTTAAGAGTTTGACTAAGAGTTAACCTGACATCTAGCTAAGACTCCAGATTGAAAGAGATAATTAATAATAATTGATCAGCTAATTATTATAATTATGCTGCTGGGGCACAGTCATTATCGTCATCGTCGTCATCACCATCACCCTCCATGGATGCAGCAGGTGCATAGTCATAATCCCCATCGTCATCGTCACCATCACCTTCAACGCATGGTGTTAGCTCATAATAATTACCAAATTCAGCCTCATCATCAACGTGGAAATTGCACAATATGGAAATGGCTTTGGAGATTAGAGACATTGTAAAAAGTATTTAATTTGGTTCAAAGGGAAAGGAAAAAAGAGCAAGAAAATGGGATATTATAATAGAAGGAAAGGAATGGAATTAATCTATGGCTATCTATGGCTATGGTGGTGTGTGAAAGGGAAAGAGATGTGGTGGTTATATAGTGATAGACAGGGAGGAGAAGGTGGTGAACTCGCTTTGACACAAGCCAGGCACGTGGGGAGTTGTGGACTAAGGCTTCTAGGCTGTGCCTCACCTCATGCCTTGTTAGAAGTAGTGCTCTATGGTGGTCCAGTCTGCTAGGGTTCCAAATGACACTTCAGCAGACACGTCAGCGCAGCCATTTGTGATCTGCAATAACCAATAAAATGTCCAACAAGGCGTGAGACTTGGGCAGGATGGTCACTGGTCGGCTGGTGGCAATATTAGTGGAAAATTGAGTGGACTGGATATGCTTTTGATGGTTAATTTGGAAGTGGGGTTAACTTAATTAGTATGCTTACAATTAATACAAACCAAATTGGCATTGCTATCAAACATAATATATAATCCTTTCTGCTATAAATCTATAGATTATCTCTTCATCTGATGAATGTGATAGTATCATATTATATCGAATTCTGAAACGTGTTTAAATAAAAATAATATTAGGATGGATGACTTCTTAAGAGGTCTTGCAATGGAATTAATTAATTATTGTTCATATAATGTGATGGTTTTTAGGGTCAATTGCGAATTAATAGATAAACACAATTCTGTTTTGGTTTGATTTAATTAGTGTTATCTGGCTAGTCTTTTATAAAAGTATATGGGGTGTGTTTTTCATTTTACTCAACCATAAATTTATTCTCAATTAACGTGAAATGAATTAACTTAATAATAATAACAACAATAATAATATTATTATTTCAAAAAAAAAACAACAATAATAATAATAAAATTAAAATTATTTCAGAATTTACCTATAATATATCTATCTATAACATATATAATACAATATTAAGAAAAATACTTCAGAAGATAAAGATCCTCTCATCACATTAAATGAAAATCAATTTTTCCACATATTATGCTAAGATTGCTCCACAAATTATGCTAAGATTTCTCCACAAAATTTTCAATCAATTATTCCTGAAAATTTTCCACAAAATCCTCAATTATTCTTGTAATAGTTTGTTATAAGTTGACCTTCTTGCATGTATATACACTAGCTTCACTCCTCTTTTGCAAATTTTTACATGAAAGTAAGAAGGAAAAGAGAAATAATGGGATTGATAAAAAATATACATATATAATTAAATTTGATAATAATAAATTACGTTCTATATAAATATTATAAATATTAGTATGACTAAAATACATATATAATAATTTGAAGGTTTGCTAATTAAAATAATTTTATGGTTTTGACATGACAATTTAAGCTATCCCATGTTGATAGTGATGCCAAAAATTATTGAAAATTTATTTCACTAATTTGGTATGCGGTGATGGGTTACTCAGAGACACCTTTTGACAATTTTGTTGCTAACTGAAGTACGGGTGTAGTGTCAGCGGTTGAGTTGCGGGCTATTTACGAAGGTTTGATTTTTTTTTTTTTTTTCGGCTTAGACTATGAGTCTATCTCGCACGTTAATAATCAAACACATGATCCAAGGTCTCGTTATTACGTGTGAAAATTGAGGAATTATTAAGTGCACCCGGCGCACATACACCTTCTCTCATAGATCCACTTCCTATATAATAGGGAAGGACCCACTTTCTGTGAGAGAGGAAAAACTATTTTTTAATACACCGGATGCACCTAATAATTAGCCGTGAAAATTTGGCTCCCACACCGTATTTCTGCACTCCCACCAATCAGGATCTGCGGTCTGCCGTCTGCCTTCCCTCCCCTCCTGGTTTGTGTTGGAGCTTCCTATGCCTCTGCATTCTTGATTTCTTTTCCCTGTTCTAATCGTCACTAATCTTCTAACTTTAATAAGCCTTTTCAATCATTGATTTTTTTTTCTTCCATCGAATTTTCTGCTTTTATTATCGTGAATCAACCCGTATCTTGAAATCTGGAAATGAAGTCATTTTCTAGTGTGTATTCTTTAGTAATTGCTGCAAATACCACTGTTAGTGCTACGACTCTTTATTTGGGCCTCTAGACTAAATTCTTTCTCAGAATATCCACGATATGCACAAAAGAGTCGCAAATGTCATCTGTTCTAGTCGATTCCACAAAGCAATTAACCACTAGTAGTCTGTCTTGTATAATTAAGGAAAGCAGAAGAGAAAAATATCATTTCACTGAAAAAAATCCTCTGCACAGAAGTTTATAGTCTCACTAATACATGAACTACTAAGCCCAACATCAATGTTACAGCCCATTAACAATACATCAGCAACTATACTCTACAATACTCTACATCCCCCCTCAAGTGGGATCAGGTAAGGAAACTAGATTCAACTTGGATATAAATTGCTGATGAAGATCAATGGACAATGGCTTAATAAAAATGTCTGCCAGCTGCAATTGAGAAGAAACATGAGAAGGAGATATGAAGCCTTTTGTAGCTGATCCCTTACAATATGGCAATCAATATCAATATGTTCTTTCATGGAAAACAGGATTAGCATCATTGCGTAAAGCTGCCTTGTTATCACACTTAAGACTTCTTGGCAAATGAACAGGAACTTGCAAATCTTTCAAGATACAAGTCACCCAAAGCAACTCACAAACTGTAGAGGCCATAGCCCTATATTCTGCTTCAGCAGAAGATTTAGAAATTGTAGATTGCTTCTTAGTCTTCCAAGAAACCAAAGAATAACCCAAGAAAATACAAAAACCTGTTAAAGATTTTCTAGAAAAAGAGCAAGAAGCACAATCTGCATCACAGTATGCAGTGAGCTTGAAATCATTCTCTATTAGAAATTATAGCCCTTTGTGAAGGAGAAGACCACAAATATCTACGAACATGCATGGCTCCTTCCCAATGAGGCTTACGGGAACAGTAATGAATTGACTAAGGTGTTGGACAGCATGACTGATGTCTGGTCTAGTGATATTAACATATAATAGTCTCCCAATCAATCTCTTGTAAATATCACCATTTGGAAGAGGTTCACCAATATCAGGAGAAAGATGAAGACCCTTTGGTAAAGGGGAAAATGCAGGTTTATAATGAGACATTTGTAACACCTCTAATTTTTAAATTTATTATTTTATGGGTAAATATTAATATTTTATTTTATTTAAATTTTAGAAAATTATTTGACATTTATCAGATTTTAGAAATGGGGTTTGATTTTCCGAAAATATAAAATTTTGATGATTTTTAAAAATTAATTTAAAGACCACGTGGCAAAACTAAAAATATATTTGGACTCTACGAATTTTTTTGAGTTTCTTAAAATTTTTTCAAAATTTTTGGGCCTTGTTTTTAGTTCCAAGGCAGAGTAAAAATTCAAAATTTTGTATCCTGAATCGGACCGATCGAATCGAACCGAACTGAGTTGGACCGATCGAATCGGATTGGCCCTCTTTCCCTTCTCTTTTTCTTCCCCGTGCGCCTCGACACCCCCACTTCTCTTTCCTTTTTCTCTCTCCTCCCTCCACCCCTCGCCAGCCAGCCACCGCCCCAGCCTCCCCCACACACTGGCGCACCTCCAGGCCACTTCCCCTCTGCTGGCCGACGCTCTAGGCGGCCGGAAAAGTCGCGAGAAATCCCCCCTGCGCGCGCACGTCGTTTCGCCTTCCCGGCCAAAATTCGACCTATCCGACCACCGATCCGACTGGGTCTTGTGTCAAAACCCATCTACACCTTTCCATAGACACCAAAAACACCAAAATCCATCGAGCGGTTTGCCCAATTTTTGTCTGAAAAGTTTTAGCCTATTTTGAATTTTAGGCTAAATTTCTCGCAAACTGTGAACCTCACGAGAAAACTGAGAATACCGGAGTGCTCCACTCGTCGAGAGCTTCGCAAGAATACCAATTTTAAAATTTTTCGACACCGTTTTTAGATGGGTCCTGCAAAACTTCGTAGTATTTTTTCGAGCACTAAATGAGCTTAGAAAATTTCGTAAAAATCATGTACTAACCCCCGTGTTGTGGGCTTCTTGTAGGTACCTTCAATTCGCGGAAATTAAACAGTTACCCGGGTCTATAAATTTCAGGCCCAGCAGACAGGCTACCAAAAAAGTTTTGAAATTAGGTCGAGATTTTGGCTATCCCACCATTGTTAGACATCCCGAGAGCATTCCCGGGGTCGGAATCAGCATAGGTAAACCCGAACCTTACTTTTTCTTAATTATCTAGCGCTTGAATTTGATTAAAAATCTATAAAATATTCGTGGTAGCTTAGAAAATTATAATTCCTTTTGCATTAGCTTATTAATAATGCTAAGAACCACGGGGCAAAGTTTTAGAATTTTTAGAGTTCATTTGGGTAGTTTTTGCAAAAAGGCTTAATTATAAGGACTAAACTGTAATTTTTTACATTGTGATTGTTGACTGTTTGGATGGGCCCAGGAGGGGCTATGTGATGTGATTGAGTTGTGAATGTGTGATTTGTGAATATAGAAGTATATTTTGAGCCCTTTTGTAGGTTGGGTAGGTCCTAGGTATAGGGAAGACTCTGCCGGATTTTCGGCACGACTTAGGACATCTTTGGTCCTTTCTTAGTTTGTATTGAGTCAAATGTATTAAATAATTGTAATAAAATTATCAGGTGAGCCAAGACAGCCTTACTCCTCCGCCCAGCCACCACAGTGACCTCAATTTAAGTCTGAGTAAAATATTAATTGTAATTGTAATTTCGATATTATTATATGTTTAAGCATCCCTATGCATCACTTATAAATATATATCTATATAGTTAAATATTAGGCATAATTTATGTTGCATTTTAAATTGATGAAGTGTTATGGATGTTGTTTGTGGTAATTTACAGCAGTGTGTGTGTATTGGCATGCGTGTGGTATGGTATTGGATATGGACAGGATGGGTAGACACGGCTTGAGAGACACTTGCTCGGACCCAGTCCTTTATGGATAAGTCGGGGTAGACACGGCTTGAGAGACACTCGCTGAGACCCCGCACTTGGTTTATTAATTGAAAGTCCGGCTTGAGAGACACTCGCTGGCAGAGGTTGGATTAAGAGGGCTGTATAGGGTATCAGCTCCCATATATGTATTGCTTGACAGTGTTGGGTGTGTGAGTGCTCCAAATTGCCTTTTTATTGTTATGATATGAATTGTATGAAAATTATGACGATATTGCATTTCACTCCATAGGGTGCATTAGCCTTAGATAGTTATAGAGATTATGATTAAAATTGGTATTTTACTCTCTGAGTCGAACACTCACTCCTGTTCATCTATTTTTCTAGGCTACAGGAGGATTATTTGTTGTGGCTAACATGCTCTTCTTCTTCGTAGGTCCATTAATAGTATTTAATGTATTTTGTACAATTGAGTTAAATTTTAGACTCCGCATGTGTTAGAAGCACTTATTTTTATTTTGGGCCTGTATTATAAAAGTTATGTTGGACCTGTAAAATTATTAACTGTATGCATGATGAGATTGGATGAGGGAGCTGAGCTCCTATTTGAGTTATAACATTTCGATTATGTGGAGGGTGAGCTGAACCCCCCAATTTATTATATATTGTGTTTACAGGTCGGGCAAGTCAAAAACTCTCCGTTAAATGGTCCATTTTATGGCCGGACTCTGTCTAGTTGAATTCTTGAAATTGGGCCCAAATGGGCCTTAGAGTTGAGTTGAGGAATAGTTAGGCTTACTTTGGGCCTCGAGGGCTTTAGGCTGGCCCAGGTCCTAGTGCTGGTTCGGCCCATAGGTTGGGTTGTGACAAATGTGGTATCAGAGCTTAGGCTCCAGATTCATTGGGAATATATGCCTAAAGTATTGGGAAGAGTCTAACAGGAGTCACATGCGGAGAATAGGGTCCATATTCGTCCTTGTATTGTCATCTTTGCTTTTAGTTTCTGCTTTGTATAATTGTGTGTAAATATGAGTCTATAGAGCTGTGTAATATGCCGTTTTGAATTTTTGTGAGCTAATACTGTTGAATTTCAAGAAAATGTGTAGAAGTAGAAGAGCTGCCACTGCACCAGAACCGGATGTGCCTGACGAGGTGTCGGTACAGGATGAGGCACCTGCCCCGAGAAGGCGGGGTAGGAGGCCTAGAGCTGCTCAAGTAGAAGAGCAGCCGTCACCAGTTCAGGAACAATCTTTTATGGCCCAGGGTCCCATGGACCTAATGGCAGCTACTTTAGCCGGGTTGCAGAGAACCATCGATATGATGGCACAGTATATGGTCTGCCCTCCCCAACAGCAACAGTCCACCGCACCAAGAGGGGAACCTTACAAATAAATAATTAATTTCAAGAAGTTGGTGCCTAGTACTTATGATGTGTCAGATGATACCTATCAGTTTTTGAATTCCTGAAAACAGGGAGGGATGGAGTTGCAGTTGACTGATAGGAGGCTTATAGAGTGTGTGCAGCATGTCATGGGGCCTGTGCCTAGGCAATGGATGAATGACTACACATTACCTCGAATTGAATGTTTGTCTTGGACTCAGTTTGTGGAACTGTTTATCAACAGGTTTGTGCCAGAAAGCTTCAGAGATCAAAAGCAGTGGACCTTTGAGGCCTTAAGGCAGAATGGCAGATCCATAGATAAATATGCTACATAATTTCTGGAACTGAGCAGGTATGCCCCTACAGCAGTGGCTACAAAAAGTATGAAGGTAAAGAGGTTCCTAAAGGGGCTGGACAGGAGGTATGCAAACCTGGCCATGATATCTGATCAGTCTTTTGATATGGTAATTGATCGAGCCCGTCAGATTGAGATTAGCTATACAGGAGATGACAGTGGAAGAGCAAAGAAGAATAAAGTAGAGGGTTCTTCAGGTGTTCCTTACATGGGTACCACAGATAGTGGCGGCCAAAGTCATTACAGAGGAAGAGGTAGAAGCAACAAGAAGGGTGGTTTTAAACACAAATCTCGAGGATTCAGACCAAGGTATGGATCCAGCAGTGGTCACAGTTCGGATTATAGCAGTTATGGGTATGGTTTAGGATCCTCCTTGGCACCTTGCACGCAGTGTGGAAGAGGACATTCAGGACCTTGCATGATGGGTTTAGGAGTATGTTTCCGGTGTGGCCAGCTAGGTCACTTTGCTAGAGAATGTCTAGTGTTTAGCGAGCCACA